>NC_068284.1:7260356-7604523 GCF_025860055.1 Xyrauchen texanus | reverse complement strand
TTCTCAACTTCTTCAAAACTACTGAAAATTATGACTTTATTGAGCAGTTCAAGTACAGCAACATGTTAATATTAATATGATCAATCCAACATGAAATGAACGAGCAAAAATTGTACAAGCAACTCAATGAAAAAGAAACAAATCTAAAGGTGGTGTAGTGTCTTGTTGAGCAGAGAGTGAAGAAATGTTCCATACAGAAAGGCTTTAGGTAAAGCGGTCATTATATACTGATTACATTCATGAGAAGATATGACTGTTTTACTCCATTCTGAGAACTTAAGGACATGCATTTGTGTAAGTGGGTTTTGGAGAAGGCAAAATGGTGGACTTATGGATGTGGAGATGCAATAAGGATCTTATCACATTCTGCCAGCAATTTTCTATAGTATTACTGGGAATCTTCTCTGCCTGCTATCATCATAGATACTTCAAAAGCCTCTCCTCCCAACACATCTGCAATTTTCACATTACTATTGCCAGTTGTCCCAGCCTAGAGGCACATAAAGACACAGTGATCTAAATAATTACAACCATTTCTATAAATGCTCCCACATGCAATGTCAATTTATCAGACTATTTTATGATGTGTTCCTTTGCAAAAATCGGATTTAATGAAGATTTTAAAATGATAGTAAATGGGCAGATTGGAAATGAATGCAGAAAATTATTAGCAATTATAAATCTAGTAATGAATGAATGCTTTTCCTTGCATGGTAGAATGCCATTGTTGGGTTGGATTGATTCTATCAATGGTAGCCTTGTTTTAACAACGTTGGAAAGTGGAAAAACTATGTTAAAATGGTAGAATTAGGTTCTAGTGCTGATTACTTCTTCAGAACTGGCAAATTTCTTTCAATTCTATTAGCTATAAACAAGTGATATCAAGTAAAAACAAATCTGCAAGTACAAAGTATTTATTTAAAGTATTAAAAACACATATTCTTAAAAAGCCTAAATACATTATGCACTGTTGCTTATTCAGTAAATGCATTTAGTTTTAAGCATTTTTAGATATTTCATATACACACACCAATCAGCCACAACATTAATACCACCTGCGTAATATTGTGTAGACACCAAAACAACATCTCAGAAAAGCATTCTGAAATCAAACAATAACTGTGAATCAGTGAATCGATTCAAAAACAAGATTGGTCAGTTTGCTTGCTCATCACTCAAGTCTCTGTGCATCATTTGCAAGTTGATTGAAAAAATCTGATTGAAAAAAATAATTCTGGCAGATCGAAGTATCGAGATATATTTAGAAGATCGTCATAAGGCTAATTTGTGTATATGTAACACATTCATTTATTGTGATTGTATAGGTAGTAATAATGCATCCAAAAAATGAACACAATTAATCAAGCCCCCTGACATGTACATACATTCCATAATAAAGATACATACTGTATTTACCAGCCTGATCTTATGAAATTAATGTGACAATGGCAGCATTTTTGCAAACCAAAAATAACGTGCTTCGTTACACATTTAGCTGCAGTTTTCTGGTGAAATGTCCAGCGGGGGGCGCCAAAAGTGAAATGATGTTCAGATTTTTAATGAGTAAATGAGTAAATGGTAGCTTTGTTTTAACAATGTTTGAAAGTGGAAAAACTACGTCAAAATGGTTGAATTATTTCTAGTGCTGATTACTTGTTAAGAAGAGGCAGATTTTTAACTTGTTTTAACTATAAAGAAGTGTGTAACACAGCTTCACAGCAAAAGGGAAGGAGAACACAGGGAAGCAGGTTTTTCCAGGCTCAGGTAGGACATTTAATTGGCCACTTCAATGCTTTACAACTTCACAAACTGATCAGCATCATAGGCACGTAGTCACTTAAACACATCAGCTTCACAAACATAACAGACTAAACGTAACAGCTTCAGGAGCACTGTGGCCTTCCTTGTGCTAGACTCTCACTCTCTCTCCTCTGCTGGTGGCGTGGCTGCTTATATGCCACTCTCCCCATGCTCACTGGAATTAGAGACAGGTGTTAAAGATAATCTAGCTTATGTGCAAGCTCCCTTACCGCTTTCGCTCTATCCGGACGGACACTTGACCATGCCCCTGCTGCCACATATCCCCACCGCCAGACTCAGGTCTTGCGTTGGTATCCTTCATGCGGTGGAGCCATTGGAGTGGGGCGTGATCCAAGCAGAGGGTGAAGGCCTGCCCCAACAGGTAGTACCGGAGCGTGAGGGCCTCCCCCTTGATGGCGAGACACTCCCTCTAGAGCTTGTGGCTAATGTACAGCACTGGGTGCCCCCCCCCCCCTCCACCGCCTGTGAGAGTACAGCCCCCCAGCCCCCTGTCTTAAGTGTCCATCTGTAAGACAAAAGGGAGAGAGAAATCAGATGAATGTAAAAGTGGCCTCCCGCAAAGTGCGGCTTTAACCTGCATGAACACCTGTTGACACTGCTCCATCCACTGGACTGGAGCTCCCTTTTTATTGAGATCAGTCAGCAGACTGATGATAGACGAATAATTAGGCACAAATCTCCTATAATAGCCAGCAAGCCTCAGGAACTGTCTCACCCCCTTTTTGGTCTTGGGCAGCGGGCAGGTCGCAATCGCCACAGTCTTGTCAATTTGGGGACGCACCTGCCCGTGGCCCAAGTGGAACTCCAGATCCTGCACCTCCACCCACCCAATTGTGCACTTCTTCGGGATTTCTGTGAGTCTCGTTCTTCGCTGCAATCTCAGAACAATCCTCAGATGCTGCACGTGCCGCTGCCAATAATTGCTGTAAATTATGATATAATCTAAATAGGCAGCGGCATAAGCCGCACGCGGCCTGTGTATTCAGTCCATGAGATGCTGAAATATAGCTGGCGCTCCAAATAAACCAAATGGACGTGTCACAAATTGGTGTAATCCAAACGGTGTTGTGAAGGCTGTTTTTTCATGGGAAAGGGGATCTACCAACAACCCTTTGTCAAATCCAGTGTCGAATAAAATCGAGCTGTGCCTAACCAATCAAGCAACTCATCAATGCGAGGTATTGGTTACGTGTCAAATTTGACACTGTGTTGACTTTTCTATAATCCACACAGAATCGTACAGAACATCGCTCTTAGGAACTAGAACAACAGGGCTGGACCAATCGCTGTGGGATTCTTCTATTATCCCCATATCGAGCATTGCATTCAATTCTTCCTGGACAATTTTCTTTGTGCTTGGGCAATCAGTATGAACAGTTATGTACCACCACCCTTGGCTCGTTCTCAATGTGGTTCTGGATGAAGTTTGTACGACCCGGTAGAGGGAAAGACACGTCTGCAAACTCCTGTTACAATTTAGTAACCTCTGCGAGCTGATACGGTGAGAGGTGGTCTCCACAAGTGACCGGGGTGAAACTATTGTGTTTTGTATACATCTCTGTCCTGAGCTCCACCCTCTCCAGAACTACCGTAGCCAACGTCACTGGGACTGCCTCACTCCACAACTTCAGGAGGCTGAGGTGATATATTTGACAGCACCCCTTCTATTGGTTCACTTTACCTCATAATCGAGATCGCCCACTTGTCGTGTGACCTCAAAGTGTCCTTGCCACTTGGCGAGTAATTTGGAGCTCGATGTGGGGAGTAATAAGGGTACCTTATCTCCGTATTACAAATATCCTGTGGAAATTCTGTGTTAGTTGCCCCAAAATGTGGAGTTTTGCTCTAAGATCAAGAAAGTATTGAATTTACGAAGTTCCATCCTCCCAAGCTCCGCATGACATCAAGCACGACACACAGGCACCACCCATACAGCAGCTTGAATGGGGAAAACCCAGTGGAGGCTTGCAGGACCTCTTGATTTCAGAAAACGATATATATATACACACACACACACACCGATAAGCCACAACATTAAAACCACCTGCATAATACTGTGTAGGTCCCCCTTCTGCCACCAAAACAGCACAATCCCGCATCTCAGAATAGCATTTTGAAATGCTATTCTTCTCACCACAATTGTACAGAGTGGTTATCTACAATATTAGGCAGATGATTTTAATGTTGTGGCTGATCGGGAGTGTGTGTGTATATATATATATACATATACACATATATATATATATATATATATATATATATATATATATATATATACTGTTCTCTCTATATGTTTGCCTTCAAAACGTGAATATAGATAAACAGCAAGCCAAACTCTGTTCAAGAGCCAGGATATGAGCGTCTTGCTCCTTTAATGGTATAATATGTACTGCAGTTTACATGGACAAAAACACCGGCCACTGAACCGAGTAAAACTGTAAATAAATGAAAGAAATATGGAAAACTTATTAGAAATCAAAATGACATGCTTCTTAACAGTGTAACAAGTAGAATGTATATAGATACATTAGGTCAGAAGCATTATCAATATAGCGCACTAGCGCCAATCTGCAATAACATAAACATCTTTAATTATATCACGTTCAAACTCCTGCAATATACGCTAGACAGATAAATGATTCAAATTAACTTACAGCCAATGCTTACGACAGGAATTAGAAGAAAGATTGATGATGCAACTCAAACATCTCTGAAGCGTTCACTGCACCATGAGCTCGTTATTTCCTGTTACCCGATGCGCATTGCTCATGGAAAACGTCAAAATAAAAGTCCTCACATAATAGCGGCAGGAAAAAATGATCTTATACAAAATATTAAACAATCACGTAATTATAATATTTATAAATGTAAATGTCTATCTCTGTAAATTATACACAGTCTCTAACAGAGGCAGAACACTCCCCACCTGGCATTATTAATGCCACTATAACAGTCCGTGTTTAGTCTTAGTCCTCTTTAGCTAGGAGTAAGATCACATCAGAAATAGGTCGTAAGAATGTTTTCACGTTACCACCTGAGGTTGTTTTAACTTCTATCTTGCGGACCTCTCCATCACTGCTCGGGAAGATGGATATGATTAAGCCCAAAGGCCAGTCATTCCTTTTAGACTGAACTTGTTTCAACAACACAACATCTCCAATGTGCAAGTTTCGGTGAGTTTCAAGCCACTTCCGTCGAGGTTGGAGTGTACTGATGTATTCTTTTCGCCATCGGCTCCAAAACTCGTTGGCCAATGCGTTTACTTGTCTCCACTGACATCTTAGGAGATCCCTTTCAGTGCAGTTCTCAATTGGGACGGGTACTCCTGGCTTTTGGGTAAGGAGCATTGCTGGAGTGAGTACGCATGGAGAATAGGGATCTGAAGAGACGGGAATCAGAGGTCTAGCGTTTATGATTGCGGATACCTCTGCCATCAGAGTGCAAAGTACCTCATGAGTCAAGTGAGCATGTTTCTTTTGCAACAGCATACCGTCTAGAATCCTGCGGCTTACGCCGATCATGCGTTCCCACGCTCCCCCCATGTGGGAAACGTGTGGAGGATTGAATTCCCACGTACAGCCATTCTCATGGAGGTATTTCAGAAGACTAGGCTGGTTTTCTTTTGTTGGCTGCATGCCCAATTCCTGGCTAGCTCCAACAAAGTTGGTTCCTCTGTCCGATCTGAGCTGTTTAGCAGGTCCCCTCACAGCGAAAAACCGTCGCAGAGCGTTGATGCAACTGGCAGTGTTCATGGATTCTATAACTTATATATGTACTGCTCGTATACTCATACACGTGAAGAGTATAGCCCACCTTTTGTTTTCAGCTACCCCACCTCTGGTGTGTCGAGTGACCACAGTCCATGGACCAAAAACATCTAATCCCACGTAGGTAAATGGAGGAGATGTACTGAGGCGCTCAGGAGGCAGATCTGCCATCTTCTGGACTTCCTGCTTTCCTCTGAGTCTGAGGCATGTCACACAACGATGGATAATGGAGTTTATCAGTCTTTTCCCTCCTAAAATCCACAAGCCAGCCGATCTGATTGCTCCTTCTGTAATATGTCGGTCTTGATGGTGCACTTTGGAATGATAGTAACTCACCAACAGTTTAGCAACATGACTTTGCTTTGGGAGGATGATTGGATTCTTCACCTCTGATTCAAGAGAATCGTGTCTCAGACGTCCACCAACCCTCAAAAGATCGTCGTAGATATAGGGGTCGAGATTCCGCAGCCCACTTGAATGAAAAACTTGTTCGTTTCTCTGCAGAGCAGCATACTCCTCTGGATATAGATCTTTCTGAACATGTAGAAGAATTAGTCTTTTTGCGGTTGCCTGCTCTTCAGGAGTGCGTATTCCGCTACACTGATGCCATCCTTTACACTCATGTGATGTGCTGATAGAACCTGACGTGTGAGAACGTGCTTGATGAATCAGAAAGGAAATGGCTCATAGCAAAGATTCCCAGGTTGAAAAGCGCTGAAACCGTTCTGAGAAGTGGCTTCTGTCAATTTGAGTAACAAAGCTGGACACACAAGGCCTGATTTCTGCATCCTCCTTAGGATTCACCAGTTCGAATAACTCACATTCTTGCGCTTGGGGCAGTTTGAAGAGAAAGCTGGGTCCTGTGAACCATATAGTGTCATTAAGCTGTGATGCAACCACAGATCTTGTCGCTAGATCAGCTGGATTCTGGTCCGTAGGCACATAATTCCACTGATCTGGGAAGTTGACTGACGTATCCGTTGAACACGGTTGTGCACATAAACGAAGAAGCGTCTGGACTCATTGTAGATATATCCCAGGACTACTTTGCTGTCACAATAGAACCTCACAGCATTCGGCTTGTAGTCTAGTTCATCAAGGATATGTTCAGCCATCTCTACAGCCAGCACCGCTCCACACAGCTCTAGGCTCAGGATGGAAGGCTCAGGATGAGGCGATAGCTTTGCCTTGCCCAGCACAAATCCCACTTTGGCCTCGCCTTCATCAGTCAGAGCTCGAATGTAAGCCACTGCCCCTATGGCCCAGTTCGAGGCATCTGAAAAGACACACAACTCAATGTATGAAGTGTTAGAGAGTGAATGATGTAGGTATGTGCGTGTGGTGTGAATGTTGCTTAGCTTTTGAAGTGAGGTTCTCCATTCTTCCCACTTGTTTCTTTTCTCTTCAGGAAGGGCTGTGTCCCAGTCATGCACCTCTTTAGCCAGCTCATGTACTAGCGCTCTGCCTTGGATTGTCACTGGTGCCACCAAGCCCAAAGGGTCGAAGATGCTGTTCACAGTGGAGAGCACTCCACGGTGAGTGTAGGGCTGGTTGTTAGTTGCAACTTTGAAGGTGAAGGTATCTGTTTTTATGTCCCAGTATAAACCCAGACTTCTTTGAGTGGGCCAAATCTCATTTCCAAAATTCAGATCTTGGAGGCCAGAAGCCAGGTCTTCTGGTGGGAAAGCTTGCATTACTTTGACACTGTTTGAAGCTATTTTATGGAGCTTAAGATTCGACTTGAAAGCGATTCTTGAGTGCGCTTGAGCAAGTCGATCGCTTCAGCTTCTGTGGGAAAGGACACAAGCCCGTCATCCACGTAGAAATGTCGGTTGACAAAGTGTGAAGTGTCAGTTCCGTACTCTTGCTCACTTTGCTGTGCAGCTAACCGTAGACCGTATGTGGCCACTGCTGGAGAAGGGCTGTTCCCGAAAACATGTACCCTCATACGGTATTCTACCACTTCTTTGCTCAAGTCACTGTCTCTGTACCAGAGGAATCTCAAATAGTTTCTGTGATCCTTTTTCACCAGGAAACCATAGAACATTTGTTGGATGTCTGCCATAATTGCAATGAGATCTTTCCTGAACCGTAACAGCACACCTAACAGGGAATTGTTTAGGCCAGGGCCTGAGAGGAGAACATTGTTCAGAGAAATACCTTGGTGTTGCGCACTGGAATCAAATACCACCCGTATCTGTCCCGGCTTTTGCGGATGATACACCCCGAAGATGGGTAAATACCAACATTCTTCATCCTCGTGGATAGGTGGCGCTCTTTCTGCATGATGGTTCTGAAAGAGCTTCTCCATGAAGGCAGAAAACTGTTCCTTCATCTCTGGTTTTCTGCTCAGTGTGCGACGCAAAGAATTAAGGCGAGACAAAGCTTGTTCCCGATTATTAGGGAGTAATGGTCTGGGTGAACGAAATGGCAAAGGAGCGACCCAGTTTTTCAGTTCATCTTGTTGGAACTCTGTTTGCATGATTTTCAAGAAGATCTCATCCTCAAAGGACATGGCAAGTTTGTTATCATTCTTGGTTCTCTCAAATACCTTGAACCCAAGTTCATCTTTGCCTTGCATGCAATGAGTAGCATCATTGAACGAATGGGAAAATACAACAGACTTATACTCCCCACCATGGCACAATTTCTCTTTCACTTTGAGGTGGCTCTGACATGGAGTGAGAAGAGATGGACGACCATTCTCCAGGATGTTAGTTTTAAAGACACTCACCATCAGCTTATGAGCTTTGTCAATGCAGACATCACCTACAATCACCCAGCCTAAATCCAACCGCTGTGCAAAGGGAGCATTATGAGGCCCATTAATTTGTTGTCTCACTTTGTGTACACGGATCATGTCTCTTCCAAGCAATATTAAGATCTGAGCATCAGGATCTAGCTTTGGGATGAACTGTGTCAAAGGTTTCAAGTGTGGATGAACAAGGGCGACCTCTGGAGTGGGAATTTCTGATCTGCTGCTCATTATCTCGTTACACTCTATTAGTGGAGGGAGATCAAGACATATCTTACCATCCAGTGTCTCTATTTGGAAGCCGACTGCTTTTCTTCCAGACATTTCTATCGAACCAGCACATGTTCTCAACAAATATGGAGAGGGGTTACTCTGGACTCCAAACAGACGAAAGAACTCTCCTTTCGCCAGTGAGTGGTTGCTCTGGTCATCAATGATGACATATATCTTGATAGCTCGTCCCTGCTGTCCTTGAGGAAATACACGCACCAAGCACATTTTTGCACAGGATCGCATTGACATACTTTCTCCACAAATTTCTGTGCACCTTGAAGTTACCTCTGGGGTTGTGTTGACTTGTTGTTCTGTGTTTGGTTCTTGCGTCGGAGGTGTAGAGAGGGGCGGGGCTATGTCAGGATGCATAACTGTGCAATGTCTGTCAGAATCACACTCTGAGAATTTGAGGATCATGAGACACTCTCTGGCTACATGACTCGGAGAGCAACACCTGAAACATCTTTTATGTTCTTTCAGCAGGTTCTTGCGTTCCAACAACGATCTTTTCCTGAAGACTCAGTACCTTGTCAAGTCTCTCTTAATAATGTCCTTCACATTAACTGAATATGACTCATCATTTGTGGACACATCTGTCTTGTGCACTGACACGGGAACTCTGCTAACACCATGTTTATAGAGGGGTTTTTCATTTCTGATGGCTGTATAACTACTGTTTGAGAGCTTGAAACTAGGATCATTCCTGGCTTTAGCTTCACTGCAAACGAAATGAGTGAAGAACGAGAATGGGGGAAAACTGACCTTTTTCTCTTCTTTGAAACGTGAACCAGCGAACAGCCATTTTTCTTGCAAACTTACTGATAACTTCTCCACTATGGGATTGATACCACGAGGGGTATCGAGATAAGCTAACCCTGGTAAGTATGTGTCTTCTTTAGCTGCAAGGAGCTCCATGAGCAGGTCTGCGAGTTCCCTGAGTTTTATGCTGTCTTTTGGAGATAGACGTGGAAAGTTATCCAACCGCTTAAATAAAGCACTTTCTATCACTTCAGGAGTAGCATAACATTCTTGAAGTCTCATCCACGACAGTTGAAGAGCAGCTTGTGGATTAGTAACATACACAGCTCGAATCCTTCTCACATGATCCGACGATTCCTTCCCCAGCCACTTGACTAATAAGTCTAATTCTTCACTGGCTGTGAGCTGTAAGTCTTGTGTAGAATTAACAAATGAAGACTCCTATGCTCTGAAGTTCTCTGGGTTATCATCAAACTTAGTAAGTCCTGTGGTGACTAGCTCTCTACGCGCTACGAATCTAGCAAAGTCTGACATAGGGACGACTTGACTTTGAGAGAAATGCTGCATATCCGGATGGACTGCGTACTTTCGTGAAGCAGGATCTTGACATGGAGATGCTTTAGATGCAGTATTTGGTATGGAATGAGGCAGATTATACAGTGACTCTGGATATCTTGCTCGCTGCTGACGTTCACCTTGACAGCTTTTGCTCCGCTCCAGAACAGTATCTGCTTGCCGTCAGTATGCAGCGTTCATGCTCTCAGACTTTATCGCACATGGAGTCGATTCCTTCACACAGGTTAACAAAGAGCTATTCAGAGGTAAGGTAGCAAAGTCAGAGCTCACCTGAGACTGGTGTTTCACATATTCTTTTGTTCTCATTGAAACCACATGTGATGAAAGTATGCTCTTTTCACTGCGATTGTCATCACATTCCATTGCCACTGCTGTCTCTAACGCTTCAGCCTCTGCCAGAGCAGCGGCAGCTTCCTTTTCAACTTCCAATGCTTCTAAACACGCTTCCACCATTGCTCTCTATTGATCCAGTTTGGCTTACTCTTGCTTCATTTCAAGTTGTCTTTTTGCAAACGCCATCTTGGCACGTGCAGCTTCTGCTGAGGCTCTAGCTCTAACGGCAGCACTGGCAACAGAACACTTGGAGGAAGATGATGAGCGTGCAGAACCAACCTCTGAAGATGCCTTTTCTTTTCCTCCACTTTCCATGATTACATCTGTAACTTCTTCTAGCACCCGCTGATCCATGGCTTTTTACTATACTGTTCTCTCTATATGTTTGCCTTCAAAACGTGAATATAGATAAACAGCAAGCCAAACTCTGTTCAAGAGCCAGGATATGAGCGTCTTGCTCCTTTAATGGTATAACATGTACTGCAGTTTACATGGACAAAAACACCGGCCACTGAACCAAGTAAAACTGTAAATAAATGAAAGAAATATGGAAAACTTATTAGAAATCAAAATGACATGCTTCTTAACAGTGTAACAAGTAGAATGTATATAGATACATTAGGTCAGAAGCATTATCAATATAGCGCACTAAGCCAATCTGCAATAACATAAACATCTTTAATTATATCACGTTCAAACTCCTGCAATATACACTAGACAGATAAATGATTCAAATTAACTTACAGCCAATGCTTACGACAGGAATTAGAAGAAAGATTGATGATGCAACTCAAACATCTCTGAAGCGTTCACTGCACCATGAGCTCGTTATTTCCTGTTACCCGATGCGCATTGCTCAAGGAAAACGTCAAAATAAAAGTCCTCACATAATAGCGGCAGGAAAAAATGATCTTATACAAAATATTAAACGATCACGTAATTAGAATATTTATAAATGTAAATGTCTATCTCTGTAAATTATACACAGTCTCTAACAGAGGCAGAACAATATATATATAAATACAATTTTAGTGAGCAGAATCTCAGAATGCACAACATGTCGAACCTTGAGGCAGATGAGCTACAACAGTGGAAGATCACATTGGGTTTAATTTCTGTCAGCCAAGAACAGAAATCTGAGGCTGCAGTGGGCACAGACTCACCAAACTGGACCGTTGAAGACTGAAAAACGTAGCCTGGTCTGATGAATCTCAATGATGGTAGGCACACAGATGGTAGGGTCAGAATTTGCGACCAACAGCATGAATCCATGGACCCAACCAGCCTTGTGTCAACAGTCCATGCTGGTGGCGATGGTATAATGTGTGGAGAATATTTTCTTTTCTTTCAATGCAAAAGGCCATATTGATTAACATTCATCATATAAACATTTTAATTCTTGCAAAAATGTCCAAACTGCATAAAAAACATTGACAAACAATATATTGTTGTAATCTTGTATTTATTGGATTCATGTTTAACCTGTTTAAACATTTGTAACTGTTCTGATAAGCTATACAAATACACTGTAGTTCCTCTAATATGCTCTGAAGTGGAAGTTCCTCAATGATCTAATAAAACATACCTCCCTAACCTAAAACTTTAACCTAAACCTAACCAATAGTGTTCAAAAAGATAAATGAAAGGTGAACAAAACAGACATACTTACTCTAAACGAACACATAAACCTAACCAATATTATTTTAAAAGCATATTTTACATTAAAAGCCCAATTAATGAAGCAACCATATCATTTTGTGTTGCTTCTATGGCACTTGCGTACTTTCTTATCGAGCATCCTTTGCAGTTAATCACATGTGAATAAGTGTGTAAAAGTAGTTGTCTCTGTAATACAAACATTAAAATGTTCAGGAGGAGGTCATGGCCGAGCCTGAGTCTCGTAATCAGAGGGAGAGAGAGAGAGATAAAGGAGAGTCGAAGATGGAAGTTAGAGAGAGAGAGAAAGAGAGAGAGACACACACAAGCAGTCACTTTGTGTGTGTGTGTGTGTGTGTGTGTGTGTGTGTGTGTGTGTGTGTTTAATGTTGTTTTAAGTTGAGTTTATGTCATTAAAGTTTACAATGACTGTTCTGCCAATTCCCGCCTCCTCCTTGTCCATCCCTTACCCGTTACACTGGCGCTGAAACCCGGGAAGGAGGAGGGATGCGCTGTCACTGAGTCCTCGCCGCTGCCATCCGCCAGGGCAGTTGCGATGGCTGTCTGCCTGGGGACGGAGTGGTTGCTGCCAGCCACCGAGAGTCGGCTGGCAAAAGTGGAGGAGCCATTCCGTCCATCAGGGGTTGGAGGACCCGCTGCTGTCCATCAGGGGAGGAGTGAACAGTCGTCCACCAGACGTCGAAGGAGTGGCTAAGGATCAGGCAACGGCTTATCCGGGGACTGGCAAGAAAGTTTTCATCTCTCCCTCCCTCTCTCGCTCTCTGTGTCTCTTCCGGTCACCCTTTCCCTCTCCCCAGGTTCCCAGGACGTGAGGTGGACCTTTGGCCAGCGGAACGAAATGGATGAGTGTGACGAGGAGGAGGGCTTGGCCGGGGCGTGAGGCGGTTCCCACCTCCTTCCCAGATTTCGGCACCAATGTAACGGATTCAAGATGTGCAAGGAGGCAGCAGGACCTGAGAGAACAGTCAACGTAAACTTTAATGACATAAACTCAACATAAAAAACATAAAAGTAACAAACCCACACACAGAGCAGCTTCAGGTCTCTCCCTCTCTCTTGAAATGGCGTCTCCGGCTCCTTTTTATCAATCTCTATCACACTGGTTATGAGACTCAGCATGCACCCTCACGGCCCAGCAATGCCCTCCTCCTCATCGCAGTATCGTTATTCAAATTATGCATTAGAATAAAAGTGCTTTGTGATAATAACATAGCAGGGTGTGAGTAATAGAGAAAAACATTGTGTTTATAAAGTCATAAACAGTCATAGTACAAGTGATTTGTTATAGTGAATAAATAGCACAGTTTTTGTAGCGCCACCTTTGTTAAAGGTGCTGTTAGCGTTCTGAAGCTTTCACGTGATTGACCCATTTCATTAGCCACGCCCCCTCATTCCTCTCCCTCCCTCTCTCTCTCTCTCTCTGTGTCTCTCCCGCTCACCTTTTCCCTCTCCACAGGTTCCCAGGAGGCGAGGTGGACCATCGGCCAACCAAACGGCCGGAGGGTCAGCATCTCCCCTCCAAAAATGTATGAGTTGTTTGTTAAAGAGACTGTTAGCGTTCTGAAGCTTTCACGTGATTGAGCCATTTCATTAGCCATGCCCCAAAATATATATTCCAAAACTCCAAAATAGCAATACCCAAAGAAAATGTTGTGACCAAAACCGAGCAAAAGAGTTCTTGTTTGCTGTTAACAAAGTCAACAGCTGTCACAGAGACGGGTGAGATATCTCAGGACACTTATTTCACTAAAATCTTTAAGAAGAGTAGGACATTTTTTTGCATACTTCTCCAAGAAAAATGCTGCACCTTTAAATTCACCAGGAAATTGCAGCAAAACATAGAAAGCGGCACTCAGTTTGAACTCAGTAAAACTCAGTTTGCAAAAATGTAGTTATAGTAATGTTCATACTATGGTACTATGATGGTATTTTCTTACTATCGGAGCAATTCAAGCTTGAAGTACATGTCATTTTATGTTTTTATGAGCCATGTCAGCATTGGGCAGTCTGTGTGCCTCAACAAACCTCACAAGGAGCGCAACCACAGAATGACTTTGACAGGTGAATTCGCAGCATTGACCAATAGGACGTTGCTTAGCTTAGCAGTGACCTATGTTTGGGCGGTGCTTCATACACAGCTACATTGAATACTCAATGGACGTTTTCACTTGACTCTCGCAGACTATAAGTGCAGCATTAAACAGAGGCTGCTTGACAATTAGTTTTTTGTTGATTTCATACACGCTCAAGATCCGCCAACGCCTTCTTCGCCTGCAGAATTTCGCCATGCAAAGGTAAATGTAACAACATCTTAAAGCCACGTTTTCTACTGTCTAATCGATGTTTTACTCATCTACCACAATAATGCAGTATATTTCAATTTAAATATCTGAATTATTATATTAATTATTATTTGAATTATTACTTAGTCATTAGTCATTTATGGGGGGCATTTCTCAGCAAATATTGATATGTGCGATTAATTCAATTGAGTAATCGTCATGTCATGTTATTAGTTTGGTATATAAAATGTAATCCATTGACAGCTCTAATAATATTTAGCTGTATCGCAGAGCCTTATTCAGCACACAACACAAAATAGACCTCATAAAGAGAGAATTGGACACAAAAAATAGAGGCATCTGGCTAAATGGTAAGAGACCATCACGTTGACCAAGATGTTGCTGGTTGAGATCCTGCTTTGAGCACTTCCTCTGACCATCACCGTTGTGCCCTTGGACAAAACACAAAAACCCCATCTGCCCTAGCGCTGTGCAGTTTCATTGCTCCAGCGTTCCAGCCCTTCTCTATGCAAGATAAAAGAAAAAAATATGCAAAGTAACAGATTCCTAGGTGGCTATGCAAAGTGCATGCTATTGCCCAAAGAGCACGTGGAAAGGCAGATTCCAGAGTTTAAGGGGCAGTAATTCATGTGAGTTTGACACCAGAGGGCAGATGAGGTTTGGGGGATTTGAGCAAGGCTTCCAACTACATTTTTACCCAACCCCCTAACATTCCCACCCCCCAAATCCAGCTCCTTGTCGCAGGCTTTCTGAAAGGCTGAGATTATCCCTGCATACTGGCTGTAGTTACAGCTTTGTGGCTGTGCAGCTGGTGCTAATAAGCAAACCCAAATAGAATGCATGCATGCGGAATTCTGATGGAAATCTGAGGCATTTCGAACAGAACTCATAAGGATCTGCAGAAGAGAAATACTATGCAAAATAGACAAATAAAACTGCAAATTAAAAAAAAAAGAACATTTGTTTCTCTCAATTTTTTTTTAAACATTCCATACATTCCAGAGCTCTTTCCTCCGTGTGCGACTCTGTGAAAATACAGTTTCACTAGCAAACTGAGATTTGATTTTTGTTAACTATATATTGGAATTAAATATAACTGTGCCAATAAATTATTACATTCTGGTGGAATTAAATATATATATATATATATATATATATATATATATATATATATATATATATATATATATTTTTTTATATATAAATAAAATTTTAATAAAATTAAATTAAATTAAATTAAATTAAATTAAATTAAATTAAATTAAATCTCCAAAAATAGTTTCAGCTGGTTTCATCACATAAACTTCCGCTGGTTCCAACTGGTTCTACAGATTTAATTTATGTATTTAATCTCTGTCTTGTCTTTTATGGGTGATTTGAGATCTTGTTTATTTGTAAATTGTTTAATATTTGATAGGAATATTCAGTCTTCTATCCAAGAGATGCAGTTCTGTCAGTTCAGTCAAACATTTGGTTTCTCATGTATTGATGTACCTCATGTAAACTTCAAAAGACTGTCAATGTGGTCTTCATTAAAACGACTCAATTTATGTATTTATTTATTTCATTTTGAGAGGTAGAAAACATTTCTGAAACAGGCGCTGTCTCTGAATTTTTCTTAAGATGGTGCCATAGAAATGATTCAAAGCACATGGCACATTTACATACAGTTTAGCCTCTTTTCTTTCAGGTTCTGAAACATAAAACTGCTCGCAATAGCCTTCACATCACTTTCACAGAAGTGAAATGATATTTTTTTTCTTTGCGAATCATAAGAAAGTGCTTCAAATATCACCCTGCTTTCAGCACAGTTTTCATTTCACACGGTTCATATTTTGGAATAGGATGCATTGAGACAGATGATGGGTAGTAAAAGCGAAGCACTTCATTGAATAAAAAATGAAATGCACTCATTTCCTAATAGACAGAATGAAAGGCGAGCCTTTTCAAAACCATAGAAGGCAAACGGCTTAAAAAGAAAACTATAAAAGGTGAACACGGAGAATCAGAGTCGAGTAAGACTTTTCAGTGTGAAAGCCACACTAGTGATGAATTCATTGTGTTTCCGCCTTTTAGAAAAATAAAACTTAGGAGGCAAGGATTTACAGGGAATGACTTACTGCTCAGAGGAAATACGAGTCTTCTACATGCATGTATTAAAATAATTAAATAAAGAACTGAAACGTTTTCATTATAACCACTTTGTTTCCATCCAGTTCATCAGTTATTACATTCAACATGGTCGAGAAAAAAAAAAAAAAAAAAAAAATTACGTTTTCTTTTTGTCTTTTTTCTTTTCACGCTGTTGCCAAATTCTGACTAGTTCCCAGGTTTCTACTTTTGTCATCCATTATTCATTATGGTTCATTATGTTTACCCCTTCAGTTAAGTTAAACTTCAGGATGCAGGGATTTACAGCAAATGCTCAGGGTAATTAGAGAGTAACTCATTGCTTCTCAGAGAGAATATAAAGTGTCTACTTCAGGCATGTATTTATGCCTTTGGCTTGCTAAGCCTGTCAACTTACTTTCTGGCCCCCCAAACCACAACACACACTACTGCAGGGCTTGACTCACAAGAAAGTTACGTGGCAACATTTGGCGAATCGCACTAATTCTGTTGGTTACATTTTAAGTATGGACAAAGAAAAAGACGAGAGCAAGGTTTGGCTTGATAACAATCAAGCTTTTGTTTTCGCAGTCAGAGGCTCAGCGACGAACAGTCCCGGGGGCGGTAGCTCCGGCACAGGGAACGCATGGTGAGCGTGGAGCTTCCAATGGCCTATGCGACGCTTTCCTTGGTGTACATCAGTTTTCCAGTCCCCAGTCTCTGTCTGGCATCTTAGCCACAGCACATCCTGTGGGAGAGGAAGCCTGGTTTGGAGCAGGGGCTCTGCGGCCACATCAAACAATGGCTTTTTGTTGTAAACAAAGACAGGGCAGGCTGCCTAGGGGCCCCCATCTCTCTCTCTCTCTCTCTCTCTCTCTCTCTCTCTCTCTCTCTCTGTCTCTTTCTGTAGCTTCTAGGCCTCTGGATTGAGTCCAGCCTGCAAGCCCATATGCCACAAGTCCCAACTGTCTGTCAAACAAAGTCACGCTGGCTTTCTCTCTCTCCTCTTGTATTTGTATGCATAAGACCACAAGCTTGCCAAACAAAGAGAAACTTATGGAAATAAATCAAAAACCAGGCCTGAGTGTGGCAAACATGTGTTAAAGTACAAAAAAGATATTGAAAGTATTGCTGCTCTATTTTAGCTTGTTAATCCGAGAATTTAGCTAAATTAGACATCCGTAATAATACATGTTTGTTTGAAACATTAATTTTGGGCAACCAGGGCTAGTTGTCACACATTTTACTCCACTGAATATTTATTGTTTATTTATAAAACCTTTATTGCCCAGGAAAAATTCAGATTTCCGATGTCAATAATATCACCTGATATACAGTATATTAGATTATGGTGACATGCCCTTATGAAATTTAATCATGGTTTTACAATAGTAAATATAGTTTAACCATGGTATTTTCAGTATATATATATAGTAAAGACATCTGCAGTATTAATGTAGTAAAATGTCTTGGTTACACATGTAACCTCAATTCCCTGAGATGAAGAGAATGAGTCTTTGCGTTAGCTGATGCTATGGGGAAATTCCTTTTCCGACAACCTAGTTGAAACCCTTGTACAATAACACCAATTCTAATATTGGCAATGGTGTTTGAGGCCACTCCCCTTTAGGTGAACCAGAAGGGCAGCACTTATTTGAACTATTATAATATAGTATGACTTAACCCCTTCACAAGCCCAGCTGTGAAGGACATTTTATTACAATGAAAGTGCTTGTGACTTTAGGGTAAATGCACAACAATCCGTATGCAGGAGTCTAAGCTTAATAAAGGGCTCTAGTTTAAAGTTGGGCAACATAATAGCAAGCTCTCTAGACAGAGAGGACTTGTGGAGAGAGAGACAAAACATCCAGGTTGTAAAACCTTGCAAATGTGTTTGGAGAAGACCATCCTGCTGTAAAACATATGTCTTGTAAAGGCACACCATTCGTCCAGGCTCATGAAGAGGACATGCACCTAGGCGAGTGTGCTTTCACACCAATTTGGCAATTTGCACCCTGCGACTCATAAGCAAGGGTGATCCCTTTGATCCAGTAAGTGAGTCTTTGAATGGAGACAGACATTCCTTTAGTGCATCCTCCATAGCACACAAACAGCTGGTCAGACATTCTAAACTGGCAGGTACATTCAACGCATGTGTGTAACACTAGCACAAGGCATAATAAATGCTATGACTGTTCCTTATACGAATTAACAGTGGAGGGAAAAAGTCTTGAAGGTGAATCACCTGAGCCCTGGAAGGTGTGGATAAAACCTTCTGGGTTTGACGGTGGCTTTTGAAAGTACCAGACCAACCTCTAGATATGAACTGTCAACCGACAGCACTTGCAAATCGCTGACCCATTTTAATAAGGCTAGAGCCAGCAGTAATGCTGTCTTCAAAGAAACCACATTCAATTCAACAGAATCAAAAGGCTCGAACAGGGGGGCCATTCAGTGCCTTCCAGGACTGATTGGACCATTTCGGTGCAACCAATAGAATCGTTTTCCTGTCCTCTCTGACTTTGCATATGACAGAGTGAAGGAGGCATAGAAGGGGAAAGGTGTACTTGTGTTTCACAGGCCATTTGTGGGCCATCGCGTCCACTCATAGCGGAACTTGGGACTTGGAGCACCAGAGGGGACAGTGAGCATTCTCTGCGGAGGCAAACGGATCGATTTCCACTTTGCCGAATATTTCCCAAATCCTCATGACAGTCTGGGGATGAAGTCTCCATTCTAACAACAGGTCCACTCCATAATTCCGACAGCCTGGGACATATGTCGCATGCAAGGAGAGGAGATGGCGCTCGCGCCATAAGAGGAGACGACGCGTCAGTCTCAACATTGGAAATGAACGTATTCCGCCTTGGAGTTTTATGTATGCCACATGTCGTATTGTCCAAATGAATCAGAATGTGGTGATTCAGGCTAGGAAGACAGTCAATAGTTCCAGATAGTTGATATTCCACCTCCTCCTCGCATCTGTCCAGGTGCCAAAGGTCAGGCATCTGTTGCACAATGCACCCCAGTCTCCGTTGGATGCATCTGTGGTAACCACTTTTTACCTTAAAACCTGACCCAACATGATACCTTGCTGGTAAAAGGTAGGAGCTGTCCAAAATGCTAGAGTAGCAAGACATGCCAATGCGCATGTGCCCCTGGCGCCAGGCATGCCGTGGCACACGGTGCTTGAGCCAACACAGAAGAGGTCTTATTTTTAAAAGACCTAATGGACTGATGGTGGATGCCACCGCCTGAATTCCCAATGCTTTTTGAAACAACTTCAGTGAAAGTGTTTTCCCCAGTTTGAACTAAGGCAGACACAGAGGAATGGCCTGAATGCGCTCGCTGGTGAGATATGCACGCTCGCTCACTGAGTCGAGTTGGACTCCCAAAAAGAAGATTTGTTGGCTGGGAGAGAGCGTGCTCTTTGCCCAGTTTATATTGAGGCCCAGGCTGCTCAGATGTTGGAGCAATAAGTCCCTTTGATGGGACAACAGAGCTTCTGATTGGGCCAGTAATAGCCAATTGTCGAGGTAGTTAAAAATGCGCACGCATTGAAAATGATGATGAAAATCCTGTTTCTGAGTTAACACTTGGAATAATGGATAATCTGGAACAACTTCTATCACCTTCTTTGTGAGAAGATTGTGGATTTCCTTTCGTAACAATGTTGCATCTTTGGATGGGACCGTGGAAGAGCGAACACCGTTGAAGCGGGGTGACCGATGTGCAAACTGGATCGATAACTGTGTTGCACACACCAGTTGGAAATGCATGTGAGCGCTCACCACTCTTCCGCATAATGGGACAGAGGGCATAATGCTTCACTCATTTTATGAGATAATGCGCCACTCACCATTGGGAAGTGGCTGTGCATAATATGTGGGTTTTGGGTGATGTGGAGTGGAAATAAGCCCTTTATTGAGGATGTATGAGTGTTTTTTTTTTGCCTTTTTTTATTGGAGCATGAGACACATAAATAGCATTTTGAACAACAATTTGAACCAAACATTTTGCCGACAAACAGGAGTGGGGAAGAGGGATACAACGATGTGTGTCTCTAAGCAAGCCATCGGAAAGATCGGCAGGCTCAGAATTCTGCTTCACAGGGCGGGGCTCGTCAGGAGTGCTTTTGCTGAGCGGGAGGGTTTTTCCCATCAGCGTGGGACTTTCTTTGCGGGAAATGGCACTTATGGCTTCACTGGAAGCTCGGTGATGACTTAAGGTAGCGCTGAGGTGGCAGGCATGGGGTTAATGGCACACCCATACACAGCCGGCCATCGGACCTGGCGACCTTCTTCCACTGCTCCAAGGTCCATTTCCGATGCTTGCATGCACATTGTAGGCAATTTCAATGGTGGACAGGGGTTTTCATGGGCACTCTAAAACCCTTTATCCTGCACACACACAAACACACTGCATGGGCACGTTTGGACTAAATGTCATTGTGGCAGGGCGGAGGGCGGGGCCGGGTCGTGATTCTACACACCCGGTCCCTTATTAGGCTAATCAAGCCTCCGAGAGGGATAAAGGCCGACTGCCTAATCTCCAGATCTGAACCTCATTGAAAACCTCTGGAATGTGATCAAGAGGAAGATGGGTGACCACAAGCCATCAAACAAAGACAACATTTACATTTATGCATTTGGCAGACGCTTTTATCCAAAGCGACTTACAGAGCCCTTATTACAGGGACAATCCCCCTGGAGTCAACCTGGAGTTAAGTGCCTTGATCAAGGACACAATGGTGGTGACTGTGGGGATCAAACCAGCATCCTTCTGATTACCAGTTATGTGCTTAGACCACTACACCACCACCACTCCTGATGCTTGAATTCTTACACCAGGAGTGGAATAAAGTCACCCAACAGCAATGTGAAAGACTGGTTGAGAGCATGACAAGATGCATGAAAGCTGTGATTGAAAATCAGGGTTATTCCACCAAATTTAGATTTCTGAACTCTTCCTAAGTTAAAACATTAGTATTGTGTTGTTTATAAATAAATATTAACTTATCGTTTTTTTGTTATCTGTTTTTAGTCCCTGGTCACAACATAAAATTTAGCATAAATTGACACTTAACATAAAATAAGACACCCTATTTTACATGAGTGAATCAAAACATATAAAGCAGCAATACACAAAATATTTCACTCGAAAAGAAGGCAAAGTCACTTTAAGGCTGCGCAGGGCTCAAGTGAACCATTTATGTCTACTAGTTCATTAACATGAACCGCCTGATAGAACCTACTCACTAAAATGAATCAGAGTTCTCAGCGCTAAATATAAGGGAATTTATTTGTTTTATTTAAACCAGTTCATTTACTTTTAGGGTAGTGTGTTTGATTACTGCTTCGGCTCCATTGATGTGTTCACATTACAATGTGACAAGAGTAGCATTTTGTAACATTACAGTGCAATTCATTGGAAAATGTAGCTTGTTACTGGAATTCTTTGCTGACAACAGCTGAGCTACTGTCATGCTATTGAAAAATGAAGTTAGTAGCATCACTACATTTAGTTCACCCCAAAACTGAACCAAAATAGACTGCTAGAGAAAATATACATTTGTCTAAATGGAATTTTGCCCCAATACCTTACTCACTGAGACAGTACTTCCCCATGTGACAATTAACCCCGGTCTCCCCATAAAAGTAAAATACACTCATATTAGAACAAGATAGTAAAGATAGCAAAAATAGTTCAGATTCTCACTTTTTATTTTTTATTCAACGTTCGAATGTTTTTTTACACCCTCAGATAACTCTCTCCTGAATTCAGTGAGGCCTGTAAGAGGCTGTTTCTTTGTTTTGACATTTCTGACACTTTAGCCTTCCTTCAATAGGAAGTGTGGCTGTAGCAGCTGTCATGCGGGTGAAGCCATTAACACCTGTGATCGCTCTCATGAGAGACAAAACTGAGAAAACTCATGAGCCGGTCTGTTGACACTATCTGCCCAATATACTAACAACTATAGAGTAAATCATTTGGTAATGAGTTACACCCCTGACACTGACTGTGGCTTGATATTTGACTCCACTTCTAGGATATGTAGCTTCCTGTCTTTTAATCTGAATATTTCCTCTGTAGACTGTCCTAACAGTCTTTTACTTACAAAATCTTCCTCCAGTGATGCAGTACTAATGTAGTTTTTTTAAAACAGAACTGTTATGGTCTTTGTTAGAGTTTGGTGCCCTGGTGGTTTCTCATTGACCTGTTATTTTGGTACTAGCTGGCTACTCAGCAATTTGGGAAGCTTTTTCACAACTAAAGTAAAAAGTACTGATACTAAAGGTGGCAATGTACTTCCAGCGACAAATTAATGGGTGTGATGTAATTTCGAACAAAATCTGGCCAAACGGAAGGTGTTTTTAAGGGTTGCTTTCACACTTGGCTCAATTGCATTTTCATTTTCATTCACATACAGGCATAATTTTAACCCATGATTAATTAATATATTTACATATATATTTTTAAATATAATTTCCGAAATCAAGACTAAAAAAGGAATGTGTAAAGGGGTTTGTGGGAAAAGAGGAGTCGAGAACCGGCTTGACAATATAAATAATAATTTAATAATAAACTTAAACAAAAACACACACATAAACACATACAGGGCAGCTGCCTGTAATTCTCTCTCTCGAACTGTTGCCTCCGGTTGCCTTTATCCCTATTGAGGGCTTGATTAGCCTGATTAGGGGCCAGGTGTGCAGCATCACGACCCAGCCCCGCCCTCCTCCCTGCCACAGAATGACAATTGAATAAACAAATTTAAATAAATACAAAATCTGAATGGGGTGACCTAGAAAAATACAAATACATCTTTTACCTTTAAAGTTTACTACACACTTCAGTGTACACTACAGACTTGTCCATTAGTGTTACCAAACAGAATTGCAAAAGTAAAAGTATTTTTCAAACAGCTTTTTCAAACACTCTCCCAGAAAAAACTAAACAAAAAAAACAAAAAACATACAATGTACAATGTAGTACAATGCTTTGTTGTAGAAATTAACTAGTTAGTCAGGACTGTTTCACCAAACTGTAGTAATTATGTCACACATCCGTCTTTCAAACCATGTTGGTTCAACAATATAGAGCTGTCATTAATGATGTTACGCGGTTGGTGGAGTAATTATTTCAGCGGAGATTAAAGGGATGTTAAATAGTAGCATTTTTACATGGACACCAGAAAGCCGTTTATTAGCTGCTTAAGACCCAAAAGTGGTGTTTGTGTTTGTATGTACTGTATAATTGGTGTTCTCTTTACTTCATATACAAATGGCTCAGTAAGTTTCCCCTCTTATGTCATACTCTGGGGTTCCCCCGGCACATTTGAGCACATACGGGCATACTCTTCAAAAACCTATAAGAATGCCACTTATGGATTTATATGGCAGAATAAGATGCTTTCTCTTACTTTGGTGTGTTAAATAGCTTTTTCTTAATCCCTTAATGGGCGTACAGAAAACGGTTGTGATTTTATTATGCTTCAAAACTTCATTTTCTGAAGAAAGAAAAAGCAGTTATCTTAAGTACATGTAAACACGGTATTTAGTCTTAAAGATTGAAAGAATTATATGGAATGAAAAATACAGTAGGGCCGCTCAATAAAAAAAATAAAATAAATACTCACTTCAACTTTAAATAACCAGAATACATTTTAGGTGCAGTTACAATCCAAACAAATGTACCATTAATGGGCAAATAAGCATATAAATGCAGTTTATGCAAATGCAGTTTAAGTGAAAATGTATTTCAGATGTCACATGACAGATAAATAATAATAAAAGGGTTGAATTTCAAACACTTAGCCGTTTTAACTGGATAGACACTTAATGATCAGACAATCTGGTAATAGATTGGTTAACTTGTAATGGTTTGCAGTAATTTCCTGCATCTGAGTGGCATTGCTGTGCACTGGTCTGTAATTTTGCTGTCCTGGTTAAAGAAGGATTAAGTAAGAGTAAGGGGTCCCATTCCATGCTGGAACAGGGAAATGGGAAAGATATGTGGCCCCTATGATCTGAGAGGCTCCTGCCCAACTGCTCCGGCTCGCTTTTGTCAGCGAGGCAGACCAGGGTCATGCCAAGTTCAGACTAGAACAAGACAAACATAAGTGTTTTGTGATGGAACAAGTACATTATTAGATTTCCACCTATTTCCACCCCACAACCAATTCCATCCCAAACTAGAGGATATGTGCACACTTAAATGCATTTTTGTTGTGGTCTAGCACTTAAAAGACATTTTTAGACCTATGTATACAGGTTAATTCAGTCTTAATAAATATATTTTTTTTTTACAAATAAAACCAAAAACGAAATATTGTTCGCAGTGTTCGATGATTTACCTGGCAACAACAGACTATTTTCTCAAATGGTTTAGTAGCTGGTGTTCAGCAATATGTCACCACATTTAGGAGCCTGTGTTCAAGATGATTTCAAAATGAAATAAAAAAATTAATTAACCTCTTAGTTTAAACTAAACATGGTGTGAGCCGTTGTCTGGTTGTCAAGGATTTTATAATAAAGATTTGACTTTATTTTTCTAGCAGCAATATCCTCTCTGTGGTTACCGAGAACTCTGCAACTGAAATTGGGAAAAGAGGGGAAATAGCCAGAGGATCCTGGGCTTAATCTTAGCATGGGGGCCCTAACGGGAACCTCACAGATCAAGAACAACCCAATCTACTTCAGCCCAACTGCAGCTGTGGATGCTGTGAAATCAAAAAGCCATGTTTATATGGATGATCTCACGGGTTATGTGTCATTGTCGATGATTCCTACAAGTTTGTCTCCTGTGAAATAATCATTAGCTTTGATGTGAAACAAATAAATAAAGCCAAACAGATTAATGATCAACATTTGTTTTGTGTAGCTTTGTTGGATTGCATTATATCACTATGTTTGAGTTTGGCACCCATTGGTATGATTATGTTCAAAAGAAAGTTGTAGATTTTGAGCTGGTGAGGGGGATGTTTTGTGTTAAGATTAACCCAGCATGATGCCTCTTTCGAAGGAGCCCCTCTCTGATAGGAAACAGAGCAGCCCTTCCTTTGGATGCATCAACACGTGTCAAAATAAAACCTGAGAGCAGTTCACTCTTCAAATATATTTCGCTTCAGGGAGAAATTGCAAGAGAAGGAAGAGCGAGTTTCACTTTTCAATGCTGATTGACTGTGTGTTTTGGAAATGTTCGTGGCAACTGAAATATCCCACACACTAAGAGGCCAGCATTCCTCGCACCAGCCCCCGAATCCATGGGTCACCCACACCGAAAAGGGAATTTCATTTCTCATTCAGATTGAGCTCAGGTGCTGCAGATGACCAGAGAGGGCGCCGGTGGGCTTGGGCTAAAATGATATTCCTAAGAGAGTTGAGGAACTAAGGAGAAAAACAGGCAATGTTCAGAATAGCATACTACCATACTGCTCGTACTATTTTTAGTCATGCTTCCTCAGAAAACCCTAGTATGAATTAACATTCAGTGCATAGTAACTCAACCCACACTGTTTGTGCAATGGAGAGGCATACTACTACTTTTCTAAACAATAAAAGATAAGATTTTAGCCTGGTGGATTATAAAACCAGTGAATAAAATCCCATAGATTAACATTGAGGTAGAGAAACAATAAAGCACAACAGTATGGTTTCAAAAGCCCTTTATTTTTCTCCAAATAAACCTTTAAAGACAGACCTAACGTGAATTCTAAGGTTGTTAATGGATGGTCTGAGCCACTAGTCTGTGTTATTTTAACTTCATTTAAAAAAATATTGTGTTTAATAGTGGAATTCCTAGTGAAGAGCTACACTACCCATTATCCTGAAGAAAAACAATCCACCAATCAGAGAATCACAACAAACCAAATGTGACAAAAGAGCGCTTTGGCGACCGGCCACTCCCATTATGCACTGTAAATGATGCAATCGAGTTGGTCTCCCTGCATTCTCAAACTTCAAATATATTTGTGTAAATCTGCATATTTTAAAAAGTGAATAGAGTCCATTTTGATTTCATTTGTTCACTTTAAAAATACTCTGCAATATGCAGTATATACTACAGCAAGCAATCTTCCATTCCAAACAGACATTCAGTGAACAAAATTAGATTATGCCCTTTAACATGATCTCATCGGCTCCTGTAGTAGCACACGTTGGTTTTCAACATGCTTTTGCCATCCAAAAGTCACTTCTCTACATATTTCCCCAGTTGCATTTGTTTTAATTGACAAGACTGGTTAACTAAAAAAAAGATACTCAACCTGCCCCAGATTTGGTGACTTAGTAGCAGGCACAATTAAATCCAGATGGCATGCTGTGACGGTAGCACGTTTAATGTTCCTCTGGCTAATTATATACAGCAGGGGAGAGACCACAGTCACCAAATAAAACCATCAGGTGAACAAGAGCAAAGCAAGGTTTATATTCAAAGATCTGAGTGAACAAGTTTCCGTTGAGAGACTGTTGGGATGTTTCATTTCAAATTTGACTTCCAATTGAGGTTCCCAGACAAGTTTTCTCAGCTCAGAATGAAATATTCACAGAGATATTAACATCAGTGCTATGAAATGAAAGATTATTTCCTAAATTATACGTTGTGACCTGGTTCTTCAGAATGGCAAACATAAAACATATTTGATTTGACCAGAATAACACCTGAAAACTGGAATGTACGATGTATGTCTTTAGAGGGGAGAGGGTCATTCTAACATTTCCATGAACCCAACATTTGTCTTAATATATTGTATAAAATATTAACCATGGAATTTAAAAGATGAAAATTGCAGTGGCAAAAAAAGTTATGAACCCTTTGGAAATAACTGGTTTTCTACATTAACTGTTCATAAAATTTGATCTCACCTTCATCAAAGTCATAAGTATAGACAAACACAATATGCTTAAGCTAACTACACACAAACAATTACAATCTTTAATTTCTTTATCGAGCATACCCAATTAAACATCCACAGTGCTGTGGAAAAAGGAAGTGAACCCTTGGATTTAATAACAGGTCGATCCTTTTTTGGCAGCAATAACCTCAACAAA
The DNA here is from genome assembly GCF_025860055.1 of Xyrauchen texanus. NCBI lineage: Eukaryota > Metazoa > Chordata > Actinopteri > Cypriniformes > Catostomidae > Xyrauchen > Xyrauchen texanus. The sequence continues at coordinate 7,577,099 of NC_068284.1, read as the reverse complement.
GCATTTCCGGTAGCTGCGGATTAAACCCGCACAATGTTCAGAAAGAATTTTGGACCATTCTTCCTTACAGAACTGCTTCAGCTCAGTCATATTCTTAGTATGTATGGTGTGAACGGCTCTCTTGAGGTCATTCCACAGCATCTCTATTGGGTTAAGATCTGGGCTCTGATTGGGACTCTCCAAAAGGTGGATTTTCTTTTTGTTTAAGCCATTCTATAGGGGATTTACTTCAATGTTTAAGGTCATTGTCCTGCTGCATCACCCAGTTTACTGTCATTAACTTAGCTTCAGCTGGCAAATAGCCACCCTGACATTATCCTGCAGGATATCTTGATAAACTTGGGAATTTATTTTGCCTCTCGATGATGGCAAATAATCCAAGCATTAAAGCAACCCCAAATCATGATGCTGCCTCCACCATACTTTAACTTTGGGATGATGTTTTCATGTGGCATGTGGTGCCCTTTTTATGTCAAACCGTGGTTTCATCAGTCCACAAAACATTTTCCCAGTAGTGTTGTGGAGTGTCAAGGTGGTCTTTGGCAAAATTCAGGCATGCAGCAATGTTTTTGTTGGAAAGCAGCATTTTCCTTCGTGATGTCCTGCCATAGACACCATGCCTGTTTAATGTTTTTCGTATAGCAGACTCATGAACAGAGATGTCAACCAGTTCCAATAATTCCTTCAGGTTTTTAGCTGTCACTCTGGGGTTTGTTTTTACCTCATTGAGCATTCTGCGGTGTGCCCTTTCAGTCATCTTTACTGGACAGTCCCTTCTAGGGAGAGTAGCTGCAGTTCTAAATCATCTCCATTTATACAGTTTGTCTAACTGATTATTATTATCTAAGATTTTCAAGATAACTTGGTAACCTTTTCCAGTTTTATGCAAAGCAATGATTCTTGATCCTAGGTTTTCTGAGATCTAATTTTTGCGAGGCAAGGTCCAAGTCAGCAAATGCTTCTTGTGTATAGCAAACAAAAACATTTTGAGTGCTTTTTTAAGTCAAAGTATCTCTAACCCACACTTCCAATTTCACATCAGTAATTAGATGCCAGGTTTGTCAATTCCTGACAGTAATAAGCTTTTGTTGATGTCATTAGCCTAGGGGTTCACATACTTTTTCAACCTACACTGTGAATATTTGAATGATGTATTCAATATTTACATGAATACAATAATGTGTGTATTATTAGTTTACACAGATTGTGTTTGTTCATTACTGTAACTTAGATGAAGATCAAACCAGATTTTAAGATACATTTATACATAAATGCAGGTAATTTCAAAGGGTTCACATACTTTTTATTATCGCTGTATATGAGTTTTATTTTAACACTATGTCCAGTTAAGAAAGGTGTGAATTTTCAATAATGTTTTTCACACCATTTCTAAAATAAAAAACTATTTATCAAGAAAGATTCCAGATATTTCTATATTTTCCACATTCTCTTTTCAGATAGTTTTAAAATGTTTTTTGTTTCATTTGAATATTGTTTAAATTGGTAAAAGATTTGTAAATTTTCCAATGTTCTCAACATCACTCATTATGCTTTACATTAATAAATGCAGACATCTCTGCCTAGATGAAGGAACACCACCTGCAACTCAACCCAGCCAAGACCGAACTCCTTGTCTTTCCAGCCAACCCTGTTAAACACATCACTGTGCAACTGGGTGCAACTACAGTAACACCTTCCAAAACGGTAAGAAAACTAGGGGAACCAATGATAACAAGCTAAATTTCACAGGCCACATCTCAAAGACCACAACATCATGTAGATTTACACTCTACAATATCAGGAAGATAAGACCCTTCCTCTCTGGACATACCACACAACTACCTGTTCAGTCACATGTCATAACTAGACTGGACTACTGTATCTCTCTCATTGCAGGCCTTCCTGCATGTGCTCTAAGACTTCTGCAAATGATCCAGAATGCAGCAGCACGTCTGGTCTTTAATGAACCAAAGAGAGCACATGTTACACCACTCTTTTTCTCTCTCCACTGGCTACCGGTTGATGCACGTATCAAATTCAAGGCTCTGATGCTGGCATACAAAACGTCACTGGGTCTGCTCAGCATACCTCAAATAATTTCTGCAAAGCTACACACCCACCCGCCTGTGGTCAGCTAAGGAACGTTGCCTTGTTGTACCAACACAAAGAGTCACCAAAACACTTGCCCGGACTTCAGTTTCATCATAACACATTGGTGGAATGACCTTCCCAACTCCATCTGTGAAGCTGACTCACTCTCTGTCTTAATAAAAACCACTTAAATTTTTTTTTTTTTAATTATTGTTGCACTTTGATCTGTTTTGAATATTATTCTGATGCTAGTGAAATGCTTGACACGCAAGTTTTGCTTCAGCAGAGCAGAGCAGAAGCTCCAGATCCATTTATTCCACAATGGGAGTGCTTCTGTATTCATTTGGGATTTTTGTATAATTCCCTCATACTTTGCAATCTACATCAACTGAAGCTGTATGGAAAGTTTAGAGTGCATCTGGACTGTGATCTGTGTAATTCTTCCTCTCATCAGTTAGGTGTGAGCTGCGGTGCTGCTCTCATCATTAGAGTTTAAAGTGATCTCATGTTACATTAAAGGAGATCAAATGACTATTCGACAATTAATGTCTTTGTCGATGATTGTTTTTGTCGACGTTGTCAATAACGTCAACTAATCGTTTCAACCCTTTTGTATAACATGTTTTTTGGCAAATATTGGATGAAATTTGCTCTTTTTACTCATGTTGCTATAACTGTATTTGTAAATTACTTAATAGTTACTTATTCATTACTAATTTGTTAAGGTTAAGTGTAACCATATCACTTTCCATCCTGTTAATTTTTTTGTAATATCACTTTAACTAACAAAAGCCAGTTCCTTAATGCCATCACCCTCCTCCAGGAAATGACATAATTTTTGATGGGAAACTAACATCACTGTTAGCAATAGTAACAGATTTGATGAATTATGTGATGTTTTTTTTTTTTTGGTTTCTCACACTTTAAAGCATTTCTTCCTGTGTGATTAAATCAAAATTTTACAAGATGGCAAAAAAATTTATTCAAGTTAACACCTTAATTCAAGCTATCTTTCTATTTCCATGTCATGCATTATGTTTTTTTTTAAAATTTAATATAGAATAATTAAGTTAAAAATGAATAAGTCTGATACACCCTTTTAAAGAAATACATACTTTAACTGCATAACATGAATGGTCCAGAGAGTTTTTAAATGTTCTATTCCAAATCTGCCTTCCAATTTATATTCCTAGACTGTTTTTCCCTCAGAATGAAAACTTCACATAGTATTGTAAACGTCAGGGTTATGAAATGAAAGATGTCTGCCTAAATTGGATGTCCTGACCTGGTTCTTGTCTTTAGAATTGCAGACATTATAAAACAAATTTGATTTTGGCTGAATAATCCCTGAATACTGCAGTGCAAGACATATGTCTTCAGAGAAGAGTTATGAACACTGTGAACCCTTACTGTATTTTATAGGGTCACTAACTGTAGAAAGGCCAGTAAATTACTCAAATATAATTTGAGTAACAAACTGTAAATTACTAAATCAAATTACTATAATTGCATTTAGTCACAGAACCCACAATTTCTTTTTCTGTCTTCATTATCGTTTTATAATTATTCATAAACCCGGAAATTATTTGCATTAACCCTTTCTCACATGCAATCAAACTGGTGTGATTACACTAGGCTGGGCTCAGAGGCATACGATAAAACCCGTGCGATCTGCATTTGTGCTGCTGTTTACCTGCAAAAAAGGTGCTGAATCGGTTGTAATAATGAACCAGCTGCACAAATAGTCTTTTCAACATCACAATATCTTTATTTTGACATGTCACAAACATCACAAAATAAAAGTTTATAGACGTTACCATCGGAGGTGACCGTTTTGATGCAGTGATAAAATATGTAAGATATAATATGTTTTCTGATGTCAAATAAAGAATATACAAACTAGTCAGTCTACCCGAGGCTTGTCCAATTCCATTCATCACACATTCTAGCCGATGCTGGGAAAGTGGAAGGGCTAGATTTCAAGAACCTGCAATGCTTTTAAGGACTCAAAATCCTATACTACATTGCATGTTAACAATATGGCGGCATACATAGCCGACAAGCGCATTCGCAATCACAACTTTTCTATAATCGATCATTATAAACATCTAAAAATCACATTATGTTTTTGATATAATCTGACCTTCAGTGCACCTGCTGTGATATAATCTGTCCTCCAGTGCATCTGTTGTGAAGTGTAAGGTTTAAGTTTTTTTTTTGTTACAGCGAGCATTAAAGAACTCATGCTGGGGGGTCTGTCTGTACAGGAGAAACTCATATAAATTCTCCTCCCTGCTCAGTCGATTTCCACTTTAACTTTCACATTCTTCTTGTGTTTTTGGTGATTCACATTCTTCATGCATAAACCCCCTACAGGACAGGGAGAAGAATTTCAAGCAAAAACTGAATAAAATATTGATCTGTTTCTCACCCACACCTATCAAATCTTCACTTCTGAAGATATGGATTTAATCAGTGGAGTCTTATGGATTACTTTTGTGCTACATTTATGCACGTTTTGGACCATACAAATTATGGCACCCATTCACGTGCATTGTATGGACCTGCAGAACTGAGATATTCTTCTAAAAATCTTAATTTGTGTTCTACAGAAGAAAGTAAGTTATACACATCTGGGATGGCATGAGTGTGAATAAATGATGACAGAATTTAATTTTTTCTTTAAGTAAGTGCAAGCAGTGATAACGTGATAATCAAATAAAACATTTGTGAACAAAACACTTTGCTTCAAATAGAAAACATTTGAAAATGTGTGTTGAGACCAGCGTGTAGTGCTGTATACCACAACAGCATGCTACTAGCCAATATGGTAGTAAAAGGCACTGCTATAACAACCCCTTCGTATTTAAAATAGGAAGGAAATTGGAGGAACAATAAACCATGTGGCTCGATGCCAAGACAAAGACACAAGCCAAGCCGGGTAGTGGTCAATGTCCCAACACATCTTTACTGTCACAGTTCCTCCTGACACTCCTAGCACTTACACTCCACGATCACTCTCTCCCGAACACCAATCACCTGCACCTGAAACTCATTCCCACATTCACCAGCCTCACAGTATAATAGCTCCACTCTCCTGTCACTCTTGGTCTGGTCTCAACGGCGATCACAGACTCACTTACCCGCTTCCTCCTGGAGACACCTCGTGACCTTCCTGGTTCTCCTCTCCAACGCTCCTACGTATTCTTGATCCAAGCTCTACTGCTCCATCGTCTAGTTCCCGTTTACCCGCTATCCAGCGAACTGCAGTCATCACCCAGGTTTACCCGCTATCCAGCGAACTGCAGTCATCACCCAGGTTTACCCGCTATCCAGCGAACTGCAGTCATCACCCAGGTTTACCCGCTATCCAGCGCACAGCAGTCAACACCCAGGTTCACCCGCTATCCAGCGCACAGCAGTCATCACCCAGGTTTACCCGCTCCCCACTCTTCCTCAATAAACTATACCTCCGGGTTTAACACTACCATCGAGTCTGAGTATCTGTTACAGAAGACCAGACCTGACCAATGTAATCTTGAACCCGGCAGGATCCGATCCCTCCGCACCTCCATTAACCACCAGCGCTTCCGCAATTCCTTCTCCTGGTTATTCCGCGACTCCCGTTGCCAACCCAGCGCCCTACTCTGGAGTGGTGGAGTACTGCAGTGGTTTTCTAACCCTGTGTTCTTTCCTACTCCAGTGTTTGCTACAGAAGGACTGACCCATAGCTATGGATTTACCAGCTGTGCAAATCCTCCTCCTCGAACAAGGAGATCGTCCAGTCAAGGATCACGTGCGTGGGTTTCTCCATCTAGCGAATTTGGTGCACTATGAGGACAACTCTCTAGTATATTTCTTCAGAGCTGGTCTGAATAGTGCACTAAAGGAGCAGATGCCTCCGGCGGGTCCTCACTGGATGCTCTGCAACTTCGTGGAGATGGCACTAGAACTCAGCGGCTCACCTTTTACTGTGGGTGTGGAGGATGAGGACTTGAGATCTCCTCCCACGTTGGACATTGGCAAGCCTTCCAGGGCCCCTGTCTCCAAGCCTCCCATGGCCCCTGTCTGCAAGCCTGCCATGGCCCCTGTCCCCAAGGTAACTCCACGCCTAAATACATTTTGGAGGGGGGCTAACCCTATCCTGTTCCCAGTGGCCGATTCACTGCTGCATCCAGCAGTGGCCACGGTCAGCGAGCCAGAGCCTACGCATGCCACGGTCAGCGAGCCAGAGCCTACGCCTGCCACGGTCAGCCAGCCAACATCTGCAGCCCCTACCATCAGCGAGCCAGCGCCAGTAGCCTCGACTGTCCCAGAGCCAGCGCATGTAGCCTCGATTGTCACCAGGACCACACTCCCTGCTGGCAAAAGAAGGAGGAGGGCACCTTCTTCCCAGTCCCTGCCAGTGCTCGCGTCCTCTGAGGTCATCCTCGAGCCTCCCAGGGCTGCGCCCCTCGAGCCTTCTACGGCTCCGACCCCAGGGTCCTCCATGGCTCTGCCTTCTATGGCTCCGCCCTCAGAGTCCTCCATGGCTCTGCCTTCTACGGCTCCACCCCCAGAGTCCTCCATGGCTCTGCCTTCTACGGCTCCATCCCCAGAGTCCTCCATGGCTCTGCCATCTATGGCTCCACCCCCCAAGTCTGCTGCGGCACCATCTCCCGAGTCTGCTACGGCACCGGCTCCCGAGCCTTCCAGGGCTCCGCATCTCGAGCCTCCTTCGGCTCCGCCCCTTGAGCCTTCCATGGCATCAACCCCAGAGCCTTCCAGGGCTCTGCCTCCAGAGCCTCCCTTGGCTCCGCCCCTCGAGCCTTCCATGACTTCAACCCCAGAGCCTTCCAGGGCTCCGCCTCCACAGCCTCCCTCGGCTCAGCCTCCCACGGCTCCACCTCTCGAGCCTTCCACGACTCCACCTTCCAGGGCTCCGCCTCCACAGCCTCCCTCGGCTCAGCCTCCCACTGCCCCTCGAGCCTTCCATAACTTCAACCCCAGAGCCTTCCAGGTCTCTGCCTCCAGAGCCTTCCAGGGCTCAGCCTTCAGAGCCTCCCTCGGCTCCGCCTCCCACGGCTCGCCTCTCGAGCCTTCCACGTCTCTGCCTCTCGAGCCTTCCACGACTCCACCTTCCACGGCTCCACCTCCTGAGCCTCCCACGGCTCCGCCCCCAGAGCCTCCCACGGCTCCGCACCCAGAGCCTTCCAGGGCTCCGCCTCCTGAGCCTCCCACGGCTCCACCTCCTGAGCCTCCCATGGCTCCGTCTCCAGGGCCTTCTACGGTTCCGCCTCCTGAGCCTTCCATGACCCCACCTACCACGGCCCTGTCTCTGGAACCTTCTACGGCTCTGCCTCCTGAACCATCCATGGCCCTGCCACCTGAGTCTTCCACGGCCCTGTCTCCGGAACCTTCTACGGCTCTGCCTCCTGAACCATCCATGGCCCTGCCACCTGAGTCTTCCACGGCTCCACTCTCCTTGGCTCCACCACCAGAAACTTCCATGAGCTGTGGTAGGCGAAGCCATGGAAGTTTCTGGTGGCTCCACTACCAGAAACTTCCATGGCTCCGCCTACCACAGCTCCGCCCTCAGAGTTCCCCATGGCTGTGGCCCTGAGGCCGACTCTCAGGCCTCCAGACCCAGACCCTACCCTGCAGCCAGCTTCCAGGTCTCCTGAATCTGTCCTTGCCCTATGGCCAGCTCCCAGGCCCCCTGATCCAGTCCCTGTCCTGAGGCCGCCTCCCAGACCCCCTGATCCAGTCCCTGTCCTAGGCCCCGATCATCCTCCTGGGATCATTCTTCCCCATTTCCTCACCCTCTTCTGTCTTGGGGCACCAGGAGTCGCCCATTTAAAGAGGGGGGGTAATGTCACAGTTCCTCCTGACACTCCCAGCACTTACACTCCACGATCACTCTCTCCCGAACACTAATCACCTGCACCTGAAACTCGTTCCCACATTCATCAGCCTCACAGTATAATAGCTCCACTCTCCTGTCACTCTTGGTCTGTTCTCAACGGCGATCACAAACTCACTTACCTGCTTCCTCCTGGAGACACTTCGTGACCTTCCTGGTTCTCCTCTCCAATGCTCCTATGTATTATTGATCCAAGCTCTACTGCTCCTTCGTCTAGTTCCCGTTTACCCGCTATCCAGCGAACTGCAGTCATCACCCAGGTTTACCCGCTATCCAACTAACTGCAGTCATCACCCAGGTTTACCCGCTATCCAGCGAACTGCAGTCATCACCCAGGTTTACCCGCTATCCAGCACACAGCAGTCAACACCCAGGTTCACCCGCTATCCAGCACACAGCAGTCATCACCCAGGTTTTCCTGCTCCCCACTCCTCCTCAATAAACTATACCTCCGGGTTTAACACTACCATCGAGTCTGAGTATCTGTTACATTTACACTTTGTTTGAAGGATTTTTGGGGAGCAGGGCAATTGCCTGGCCAAGGGCTTTGGTACATTGACACTAGCCAACAGGGTAGTGAAACATTGTTTGCATACTCTCATCCACCTTAGTGGGAAAATCGAAAACACACAATACAACAAAACAAATCAACTAGTCAGTGATCATTGGATAATTAACCCTATGCTTCTGTAAAAACCTGGGAGGAGAGGGAAGATACAAGCAGGTTATAAAGCCTGGTGTTAGGGGAAGCCCAACCTGCAGCCATACATTTGTGTTCTAGTAACACACCCTTTGCCCATAACAGGAGGAAACCATACTCCTGGTGGTATGAGCTTTAAAACACATGGAACGTTGTATGCCTAGCAAAGGGTCTTCACCATGGGAGGAACAACAATTGGCAAAAGGCGCAATTTTAAGGCATACAGCCGCCTCGTTGAGGGATCTCTGACCTGTTGTATTATACCTAGCACCAGTTGTGACAACTCTATTGTGCCAGACGAGTGCCATTCAGAGGCCAGACATGCAGTCTCCAAAGCTCTTGCTGATACCAGTTTGTGCCTCAAGCTTGCGAGATCAGAGCCCTCCTCAAAGGAATTTCCCAGGGTGGAGCATCCAACAGCTCTACCACTTCTAGGAACCCATGGCTGTTGGGCCATTTCGGCTCAACTAATATAATTATTTCCTTGTCTTCTTGAATCCTGTATCACAAAACTTGATGTATTAAGCAAACCGGGGGCCACTGTGAACTAAGGCATCCAAGCCTAGTGGAGCTTGTGTCATGGAGTACCAGCTGTGGAAGACTCAGGTGGCAGGGCCATGGATGGTTCAGGAGGCAGAGCCGTAGAAGGTTCCGGAGACAGGGCCATGGAAGACTCAGGTGGCAGGGCCATGGATGGTTCAGGAGGCAGAGCCATAGAAGGTTCCAGAGACAGGGCCGTGGTAGGTGGGGTCATGGAAGGCTCAGGAGGCGGAACCGTAGAAGGCCCTGGAGATGGAGCCGAGGGAGGCTCAGGAGGTGGAGCCGTGGGAGGCTCAGGAGGCGGAGCCCTGGAAGGCTCTGTTTGGCTGGGCACTGCCCTGAGGAACAGAGCGAGCAAACCGGCTGGGCTACAGAGCTGTCTTTAGGCCAGCGATTGTTTCTTAGCCAACTGAAACCTCTCTGTGAGAACATCAATAGCATCACTGAAGAGGTCTTGCTGACACACAAGGGCATCAAGCAAGACAGCCATGTCCTTTTCACTCAGATATGACAACCAGGCTTCCCACACCAAAGATATGGGCAGATGGTGTGGGAAGCACTCTTGGTGGCCCTGAGTGCCAAATCTCTTGGAAGGATTTGGGGTCTTGACCGTTCTTATACAAGTCCTTCAGCAGATCTGCCTGGTAAGCCTGCAACACCACCTTGGTGTGCAGAGCCGCACCAGTCTGACCTGCTGAAGTCTAGGCTTTACAGCTGTGGCTCAGTTGGTAGAGCAGGTCAGCTGCCAATCACAGGGTTGGTGGTTCAATTCCTGGCCCACGCAGCTCCACATGCCGAAGTGTCCTTGGGCAAGACACTGAACCCCAAGTTGCTCCCAATGGCAGGCTAGCGCCTTGCATGGCAGCTCTGCCACCATTGGTGTATGAGTGTGTGAGTGAATGGGTGATTTGGAAACAGTGTAAAGTGCTTTGGTAACCTCTAAGGTTAAAAAAGAGCTATATAAGTGCAGACCATTACCATTACATAAATATGCTCAATTATAATTTTATATACAGGTATATGTTCATAAATATACACATATCAGGTTTCTGTATTGAATACCATCAGTTACTGTTTGATTTGACACACTTTAATGACAAAAATACAAAACATAGAAGCATTTGTGAAGTAGTCTCTCTTTATAGAAATCCCAAAATAAGGTAAAATGTTGCAACTGGGGCACTTCGAATAACGGCACTATGTACTTACATGGTATTATACCCCTTTCCAAATCTTCAAATAAATATTGAGATATGCATGCTGTGACCCTCATTATCAAATGAACACATACACATACATTTACTGCAAGTTAATTTAATGCTAATAAGTTAATGTGAATTAATTTATGTCATTAACTTGATTTAGTTTTTTAGTAGAGTTGAGAGTAACTACAGTTCACTGCACCATAGTATGTTTTAGAAATATTAGGAACAGGCTTGTTCCCTTGCAATAATTTTATCAGTTTTAACATTTCAAATGAGGCTTTTCTCCTTTCACTGCCATTTTTAATCGTGTTACTGCATAATTGAACAATTTCTTAAAAGATAAATGGCAGATAATTGCCTCACAATTTCACACTTCATTCCAGCCCACCTATGAATAATATCCATTCAGTTTTTACTATTTTTGGGATGTTCTTGCTTGGTGTATGATTGTGAATGTGAGTGTAAATGGGTGAATGGGACACAGTGTAAGTGCTTTGGTAACCTATAAGGTTAAAAAAGACGCTATATAAGTGCAGACCATTTACCATTTTTTTTTTTACCATCTAAGTGAGCAAAAGTAACCAAAGCGGTAGACCTTACTCTAGCAAAGGGTCAATCTTCTATTAGTGTTTGTACCTTATTCAGTTTAACGTTGAGCTGTTAAAAAAAAAAAAACATGAACCCAAATGAAACCCAAACAAGAGGTAAAAAGGATCATAAATTATAACGTCATAAAGTGAATCGCTTTATCTGCACCCACACCTTGCAGAAAAAGATACAGTAACTGCATATTGTCAAGCGCATAGATGCTGTAGAGAAATACTGATTTGTGACAAGTGGAGAATCAAAGCTTACCGTACTTTTCATTTTTACTTTTTATTATGAAGACTTCTTCACTTCAGTGCTTTTCAATGAGAATTTGAAGTCCAAAAATCTTGTTTGATTAGTGTCTTAGAGTGCTTAATATAAAACAACTCTCAGGATGTCTGTCTGGTTATGTTGTAGTTCTACACTCATTCTCTGCTGAACTTGTAAAAGTACAAGATTTGTATATGGTTAAATAAATAGTTCACCCAAAAATGAAAATACATGTGTTCATTCAATCACCCTGTTTCAAACCTGAACATTCCATTTAACATCTTCAAACATCTATACTGGAGGATTTTAGTTTAGAGTCAAGAAATAGTTTCATGCCAGTTTTCAGACTTCATCCAACATGACCACAGAAAACCCTGAGAGATCTTAAATACTGGAGGAGGAAATTCTCCTGATTCACCCATTACTGAAGACTGAACTAGAGACAGAATGTTTTATAGTTGCTCTATGTTATGCCATTTTATCATGTTAAAACTAGGCCATACATTTGGGCATTAGTTGAATAATTTAAGAATCTAAAAATACAAGATCAAACAATATTTTATAGAAAAAAATGTGCTATGCACTCATGAATTTTCAAAGTGTATTATCGTCCCATATGGAACACAAAACGTTTTTATTACAAGGAAGCGTTCGCCGTTTAACAGCTGACGAAGTGACGTTTCAAACCCAAGCATCGTGTTGCTGTTAGCTTTAAGCACTATCCACCCTCAGTTGAACACTTGTATCTCAATAATATACATATTCACACAGCATGAAATGATGGTAAAGCATTTAACATATTCTCCATTATTTACAATTGTTTGCCAGATCACCATTGCTGCCGGTAACTCCGCCCCTTCTAGTATGTATGGCAAGCCGCATGCGCTGAGTGCACAAATGGTCCAACATTCCACACTCTGTTTTCTGTTGAATAAGTGCATCATACGGGTACTCGTGGTACACTTCTTTTTCTTTTTATTCTTTTTTTTGCATTTTCAGTGTAAACATACTTCTATCAGGAAGACATGCAGACTTGAGTGAGATTTAAGATGACAAATTTATTTGATGAATATAAAACAGAAAAGTAATGTCTCTCTTTGGCGTAGGCCCCATCTGGCGGTCCAAAGAAGTTGTACTTGGAACCGTCATATCCTGCCGGAGATAGGAGGCAGGGGTGAGGAGCCTACCCCCCTGCAGGACGGGACTCAACTGGTGGTGGTGGGGTGGTGGAGGTTGCCGTGTTAGTACACTGAAACAGCAATGTGATAGATTATGAGCAGACTTATAAAGCAATGGCTTACATGTGATCAGCTGGGAATTACCCAGCTAATGCTGCGATGATGTACAGCTGCTAGTCTTCCCGCTAGAACTACGCTGTGCTTCCATATATGTCTATGCAAAAGAACATTTTTAATTTGTCTTGTTTACATTACTCGCACGACTTACACTTCAAAATTATGTAAAATAGTTCAGAAGTGTGCGGTTTGGGACGCACCTCAACTCTATAGTTTAGATTTCTAGTTTTTTTAAATGATGTACTTATCCCCTGTCTCCAGACAAAAGCTTGAAATCATAAATCATTTGGCAGTTACATGTCCTTGTTCACTTATCATTTATCACAGAGAAGAATTCATAACAAAACAATGTACAAGGCATGGCTTTGTTGTTTAGAGAGAGCTGATGACTGTTTCCTATCTGTTAACAGCAGCGGCTCCTCTGTCGCACAAGCAGACCAAACACTGCTGTGTACACATTGCAAAACTGATTCATAACGGACCAGATTCCTGATAAGACACGGTCTGGCAGCAACTCTTCACAGAATGCATGAATCTTTCTCAATCTGTACAAATGTTCATTGTCAATGCTTTTGTTCTCATTCAGCAGAAAGTAAACGGTTGTTTGGCAAGAGTTTTTAGTCACTGGCTTTCATTATGAAATCCCTCATCTAAGGTCAGTTTATTCATCAAAACAGTTCTAATGGACAATTGTGAACAATGTTAGTTCATGTTCTGCATTGGTTGAGTCTTTTAACATGGGAAATCAAATTAGTTACACACTCTGTGTTTCAAACATCCTTCACTAACAAAACATACAATGGTAACTATAGTTTCCACCAAAATATTGTAGAACTAAAAACTAGATTTTTACATTTTCTGAAAAGAATTTGACTGGTGTTTTCCGGTCTAAAACTTGCCACCACAGTGCCATAGCATTGCTATGCACTTGCTAGAATGTCCTGGGTGGTAACTTCATGGTTGCTTATTTAATGACCCAAGTAGAAACAGTCCATCCTATGACATTCTGGTCACTAGATTTGGTTTGACTACCTCCTTCAATGTAAGTCCATGGTTAGCATGGTGCATTTTTGTAAGGTCTCATAGGTCACAGGTCTGTAGGCTACTAATAGCATTGTACTCAACAGGGGAACATAGGTGCTAATAATATAATGCAACAAACCATATAATTGGGCATTGTTAGAATAGCTAAATAAATAGACTTTTAAAAAGTAGGAGAAAACACTTTACATATATTTTATTTGTTGTTGCTGGCTGTTCGTCCAATAAAACTCACTTTATTTTGGTGCTACTTAATTTGTCACAAGTTAGCCAAATTCGGCATATTTGTCAACATGGACAGGTTGCCTGACATGCCCTCATCGTTGAAAGGATTGAACAAAACTAAGCAGGGTATAATATATTATAAACTGTGTTTGTGCCATCCACAATGACTATTTAGCTGCTGAGAGCATGAAACCATCAAAAATCACAAAAATGTATTTATGAATCTATTATATTCTAAATATATTTGTATAGTTACATTTCTACTGCTTTATAGATATTTTAGATCCCTTAACCACACTCCTAACCACTTTTTTTAACAAGATATATATTTTTAATTCACATTTGTCTTGGTCATAGTGATATAAACATTTTAAAAGTGTTAGATATGGCACCATAAATAATACATAATGTTATAATACCAAGGGCGGCACGGTGGTGCAGCGGTTAGCACTGTCGCCTCACAGCAAGAAGGTCGTGGGTTCCCCGGGTTGCCCCGGCCTTTCTGTGTGGAGTTTCGCCCAATGTTAGCTGGGATAGGCTCCAGCCCCCCGTGACCCTGTACACAGGATAAGCGGTTGACGATGGATGGATGGTTATAATACCAAATGAGGTAAATGCATTAACTGTGTTAAATGCCATTGATTATAAATGCAATAAAATCAACCGATTAATTAAATATTCATTGATTCAAAAATAGTTTCTAAAGTAGTTCATACGTAAAATTGTTACGTTTTAGATGCTGTCAATACGTCAATATTGCACAGTAGGTTCTCAACCAGAATAGGCTTAGTACCACCGCAGGCACCACATGGATTAGTCATTAGCAGCTCTAAACCGCTAAGGGGCGATATAACCGTAGAAATTTATAAGGTCAGAGCTGAACACCTTAAAGCTCTTTCGAGCAATGTCACGGCCATTTAAAAGGAGATGGTAAGGCACATTAAGCTTGTTTTGCCAACCGCCATGAAAGAGAAGAAGATGAACAAATGCAAGAAACAAATGCAAGAACACCACCACAACATTGATTTTCTGATTGGATGTTGCAATAGAGAGGTATGTTAAAAACATTCCTGCGCACGTGTTAAACGACACAAATACTCATGAGATCATGTTGGCCTACGCAGCTTATAGTAATATCAATAAAGATTCATGTTTGATTTGAAGGACATTTGTGTGTACTTTTGTATGATTAACAATTTTGGTACTGTGTCCAATGTAAAATCTTTGTCCTGAAGCAAAGCCAGTTAAGAGCTACTGAGAAAGACTATTTCTACTAAAGACACTACTATTTCTTATTTAAACTTTGATCTTAAAACCACTGACACAGAAGAAGACACCTAGTGAGGGAACACCTAAAATCAAATCTTCTAAAGTCAAAGCTACAAGTATTACTAAAAGCATTTTTAAGGTCAAAGAATGTGAGCTGAAAAAAATTGGTGTGACAAAACACTGTCAGTCATTTTAAAGCAGCTTATATTTCATCCCACAACATCTTGGGGCTGTACCTGGGGGTGGCAGAGTGAGACCACCATGACTTTACAGCACACCGT
The DNA here is from genome assembly GCF_025860055.1 of Xyrauchen texanus. Classification (NCBI taxonomy): domain Eukaryota; kingdom Metazoa; phylum Chordata; class Actinopteri; order Cypriniformes; family Catostomidae; genus Xyrauchen; species Xyrauchen texanus. The sequence goes on along the minus strand of NC_068284.1, from coordinate 7,561,692 downwards.
GTTCCTAGCTTTTCTTTTTTTAGCTCCAACCAAGAATAGAGAGGCAGTGACGGCGATGGCTTCTTGGGCATGTGCGATCACATCCCACCCTTGCTTCATGTGAGAGAGGACCACCCAGGGGACCTGCTGATGGCCTCGCTGTTTTACGGCATGGCCTGCTGCTCGACAGCAGCTCTGTACTCCTGCAGAGAGAGATAAAAGTGTACTACTTTCATATGTGTGCTCGTTCTCTCAGTCGAGCTCTTTCGCTGTAGGGCTGAGTCACATATGTAAGGGATGGGTTGCTGTTCTCTGAGAATCTTTGTTTCCTCTTATTTATGCCAAGTTAAAGCAACTATAGTCAAATTGAAATGGTAATGGTGCATTGAGCGAGGGAGCGCTGCTGTTAAATCAACTGAGAGTTCTGCCACGGTGTGGTTTACACAGAGATAGAGACATTCATAAAAGTGAGCCCACAACAAAGAAACAAAACAATTCGAAACCATACCGCCACTAATGATCCGTTCCTTTTTGCTTATAGGCACAACATTTATATGATCATCTCATTATTTAATTTTTTCTGTCCTGTGAATCATTGGTGGTGCTTTCCAAGGCAAGCATCATTGTTAATTTTGCTCATATATGGAGTGTTAGAGATTTGAACAAACCCATGATGCTCATTATTAAACTTCAGTGTGTAACTTGCACCGTTTGTGCTATGGACATGGATGATACTTAAAGGGGTTGCATTGAAGGAGGGACCCTGAGCCATATCTAGAGACTAGATTATCAAAAAGACTTGGGTATGGGCTCTTTTGACTTGGACCAGTAAGCAACCACCTAGCAATGCCCTTAGTATAACGTACACACAGTGGACATTTCACCTCGGAACTTCCACGAGACACGTAATGAACCACATAATATAATTAATAAACAATATTGTCACATAATTGGCATGACATCATACTGTTCAAGTAAAGTGGGCTTTTTGAAATTGTCCCAATAAAAAGGAAGCATACATAAGTGACTGTGTTTGAATTGTGTCTCTGAAATTGAGACCAGACAAATGATGTATGTGATATTTAATCTAGCACAGACAATCCCTGCTGCTGCTCAAACCTCTCCAATTGTTCAGCTAACTATCGTCTGTATGATATTGTGGGTTAGCGTGCATGCAAGAAATGCTTAAAAACTTTAACAAGAGGGTGGTAAGACATTCCCACTCTCTGAATGGATGACAAGCATCTAAAACATTCTGATGGACAATAAAACCACTACACTAGCATGTGTTTGCATTCAAAGCTAACTATCAAAATCACAATTTAAATAGCTTTTTCAGTTTTTAAAGCTGAAGTATGTCACTTTTTCAGTGTTAAAATACTTTCTCTATCCCAGCTTCAAGGCCCCTATATACTTACGGAGAAGTTCTTCTGCGATCTTCGTTCAGGGGTCAAAAGAAGTTCTAAACAGCTGAGCAACGGTATATTGTTCCCAAACATTCAGACACCTGTCACACCGCTGTGGAAGGCATTTACATTTAAATATGAAGATGCTACATGTAAACCTTAACTAATGTGACATTAAAATGAGTACTCAATGACTTTATGCCTCATTCTATGAGTAGAATTCACACGAGGTCAATAAAAGAAATGTCTAGGTTATGTATGTAACCTCCGTTCCCTGATGGAGGGAACGAGACGTTGTGTCAGAGAAGCGACACTAGGGGTCTCTCTTGAGCGCCGATATTCACCTCTGGACTATGAAAAAGGCCAATGAGAGTTGGCAACCAGTATTTGCATGTCCCCATTAGGGGTCCACTTATAAAAGTGCCATGCGCTGAGCCGTGTAAGTGAACTGCTGATACAGGAGCGAGCAGGTATTCTTACGTGCAGGACGACCAACTGTATCAGGCTGCACGTACCCTTCCCCAATGCCCCATTTAAGCCATCAGGATTCCTTATCGTTACCCTGGAGGGGAACATGGTGCTGGCCGCCAACCTGGGAACGGGCCAAGCCTGGCCGGGCCTCTTTTCTCTCTATGTTTCTCGCATAGAGCAACTAAGGCCGGGGCCCTTACACGCATTGAGGGAAGGGGGTCTTAGCCCTTCTTCAGGGCAGAGAAGACCCTGCGGAGGCCACGCCTACCCGAGAGGGGAGGCAAGTTTAAGTGGCAAAACCATCAGAGGCCTGCTTAGGGCCTATGTGGAAAAGTCGGTGCGGTGGTGGATCCAACCTCATAGAGGGGGGAACATACAGCATGGCAGCCGAGGCAGCCATGACTGCCTAAGGGAAACAGGGGAGTCAGCTCGCCAGAGGGGACAGAACCGTGGTGTTACACACAGGGGGAGTTTGCGGTACCCGCAGTGGCTTGGGTCAGCGAGTTCCTCCGCTGAACTGCGACCCACGAGGGCTAGGGAGGAATTGACCAGTGTCCTAAACCTGAGATCTCCTGGGAACGAGAGCACTGTTTCCCTGGTTAGGGGAAGGGCTAGGTGCAAGCGATTCACCCGGTCAGATCGTGGGCGTGCCACCGAGTTCTATGGGCTCGGGTACCTGAGAAAACACGGACGATACTGACTCAACTCGGAGATTGTAGAATCTCGCAAAAGTGTTAGGTGTTGCCCAGCCCGCTGCTCTACAAATGTCTGCTAGGGCAGTGCCCCTAGCCAGTGCCCATGAGGACGCAACACTCCTGGTGGAGTGAGCTCGGACCCGCAGGGGGGGGGCACGGCCTGGGTGTGATAAGCCAGGGCAATGGCGTCGACAACCCAGTGGGCGAGTCTCTGCTTGGAGACAGCTTTCCCTTTCTGCTGTCCCCCAAAGCAGACGAAGAGCTGCTCAGAGCGTCTGGTGCTCTGTGTGCGGTCCAGATAAATACGTAAAGCACGTACTGGACACAGCAGTGAAAGGGCTGGGTCTGCCTCCTCCTGGGGCAGCGCTTGCAGGTTCACCACCTGATCCCTGAAGGGGGTGGTAGGAACCTTGGGCACATAGCCCGGTCGCGGTCTTAGGATCACGAGAGTATCTGCCGGACCGAACTCCAGGCAAGCCTAACAGAGAACACATGCAGGTCCCCGACCCTCTTGATGGAAGTGAGCGCGATCAGCAGGGCAGTCTTGAGAGAGAGGGCCCTGAGTCCAGCTGAGTCAAGCGGCTCGAAGGGGGGTCTCTGGAGGCCCGTAAGGACGACCGAGAGATCCCAGGAGGGGAACAGGTTAGGCCGGGAGGGAGTTATCCTCCGGGCACCTTTTAGGAACCTGACGATTAAGTCGTGCTTACCAAGAGACTTGCCATCTGCCGTGTCGTGGTGGGTCGTGATAGCGGCGACATACACCTTGAGGGTGGAGGGGGATAGCCTCCTCTCCAGCCTCTCCTGAAGAAACATGAGCACTGACCTAACTGCGCACTTCTGCGGGTCTTCGGCTCGGGAAGAACACCAGTCCGCGAACAGACGCCACTTTAGAGCGTAGAGATGCCTGGTAGAGGGGGCTCTGGCTTGATTGATTGTATCTATGATGGTCGGTGGTAGGCCGGCTAGATGTTCCGCATCCCGTCCAAGGGCCAGACGTGGAGGTTCCAGAGGTCTGGGTGTGGGTGCCAGAGCGTGCCCCGTCCCTGAGAAAGAAGGTCCTTCCTCAGGGGAATTCGCCAGGGAGGGGCTGTCGTGAGGAGCGTGAGGTCCGAAAACCAAGTCCGGGTAGGCCAGTAAGGGGCTACCAGAATGACTTTCTCCTCGTCCTCCTTGAACTTGCATAGCACCTGTGCAAGAAGGCTCACTGGGGGGAATGCGTACTTGCCAACGCATCTGCCCCGAGGGGAGCCTCTGTCCGGGCATACCAGAGCGGGCAGTGGGAGGTTTCTTGGGAGGCAAACAGGTCTACCTGAGCCTTGCCGAACCGGTCCCAAATCAGCTGGACTGACTAGGGTTGGAGCCTCCACTCTCCGCCAGGCAAGCTTTGTCTTGACAGCGCGTCCGCTATCACATTGAGGTTGCCGGGGATGTGAGTGGTGCGCAGTGACTCCAGTCACTGCTGACTCCAAAGGAGGAGACGACAGGCGAGCTGTGACATGTGGAGGGAGCGTACTCCGCCTTGGCGGTTTATGTAGGCTACGACCGTGGTGCTGTCTGTCCTGACTAGGACGTGTTTGTTCTGAATTAACGGAAGAAACTTCTGCAGGGCCAGAAAAACAGCCAGCAGCTCTAGGCAGTTGATGTGCCAGCGCAGCGGGCCTCGGTTCCACCGGCCTGCGGCTGCGTGCCCATTGCATACGGTGCCCCAACCCAATTTGGAGGTGTCGGTTGCAACCAGAACGCGTCGGGACACCTGCTGCAAGGGTACTCCTGCCCTTAGGAAGCAGAGGTCTGTCCAGGGTTTGAAGGTTTGGCGGCAGGCAGAGGTAACTTTTATGTTGTGCATGCCGCGGCGCCATGCTCGTCTCGGGACTCGAGTCCGGAGCCAGTGCTGAAGTGGTCTCATATGCATCAACCCCAGCGCGCGCCGCTGGAGGATGACATATGCCCCAGGAGCTGTTGGAAACGTTTTAGCAGGACCATGGCGCCTGGCTTGAAGGAAGCGAGGCATTTCAGCACTGACTGAGCACGCTCGTTGGAGAGACGTGCTGTCATTGGGACTGAGTCTAACTCCAGACCGAGAAAAGAGATGCTCTGGACCGGGGAGAGCTTGCTCTTTTCCCAGTTGACCTGAAACCCCAAACGGCTGAGGTGGCTGAGCACCTGGTCTCTGTGTGCGCATAGTAACTCTCGGGAGTGGGCCAGTATGAGCCAGTCGTCGAGGTAATTGAGTATGCAATGCCGGCTTCTCAGAGCGGGGCAAGAGCTGCCTCTGCGACTTTCGTGAAGACGCGAGGGGACAGAGACAGGCCGAAGGGGAGGACTTTGTACTGATACGCCTGGCCGTCGAACGCGAACCTTAGGAAGGGGCGGTGTCGAGGGCGAATTGAGACATGGAAGTACGCATCCTTCAGGTCTACCGCTGCGAACCAATCTAGATGCTGGACGCCAGATAGAATTTGTTTCTGGGTGAGCATTTTGAACGGGAGTTTGGACAAGGTCCGATTGACAACTCGCAGGTCCAAGATCGGTCGTAAGCCGCTGCCTTTCTTGGGTACAACGAAGTAAGGGCTGTAGAAACCCTTCTTCGTTTCGGTTGGAGGGACAGGCTCTATCGCGTCCTTTAATAGAAGGGAGGCGATTTCTTCGCGCAGGGAGAGGGCATGTTGGCTGTGTACTGCGGAAAAATGTACGCCCACGAAGGGGGGCGGAGACCTGGCAAACTGAATTGCGTAACCGAGTCAAATGGTCCGGTGCAGCCAGCGTGACGGGTTGGGCAGTGAAAGCCACGCCTCTAAACTCTGTGCTAGGGGCACCAAAGGGGATGGGTTTTTTGGACGTACCCGGCAGGGCTTCGCAGCAGTGCGGAACAGGTAGCGCGGCGTCGGGAGGCAACGTGCCGTCCCGAGGCTCTGGTGCTGAGAATAAATTCAAAGCAATTACCTTGCTTCGCGCACCCGGCAGGGGGCGGGTTCGTGACTGAGGAGGAGGTCTGATGTTGGCGTCCTCTGGACTCGTCTGAACCGGCCGGCCGGGGAACAGTCATGGTGCTGAAGGCGGGGACACCGCATCCATGGAGCCGGGACTGTTGAGGCCTGAAAGCAGAGTGCCGTGAGAATGGCATTTGCGGGCCATGTGCCCCAGAGACAAAGGAAATAGCTCTTTTATTGAGAATTTGGGTACCGCAGCCCGTGTTAGGGGGTGCGGCAAATGAAAAAACAAAGGATTCTCCTCCCGGCCCTCCAACGGGGAACGGAGCGGTCTTACCACCTCCGGAGCTAACGTCTTGGGCTCTGGGTGCGTTGTCTCAGGAGCGCCTGGGAGCCTTCTGGGTCCTCAAGGGGGTCCGTGAGACGATGGGCGTCCAACTTCTGCGGGGAGCTCAACGCTGGGGCTGAGAGCTGGGACCACTCACTTGTTAGTTGAGGCGGAGCACCACTTTCTTTCTTTCTTGAAAGCCGCAGGAGGACGCTCTCGGCGAGCAGACAGGGCATGGCCCCTGGCGGCAGGTTTGCGGCAGGGCAGGATGCTTTTTTGCTTGAAAATAGCCTTGGGCTGTTTCTTCACCACTGAGGACTGCTGGGTGAAGTCGTCAAGTGGTGTCGCCGAATGGACGGAGCTGGGAGACGGGGGCGTTTGAGAAAGTGTGCTTTGTCTGCCTCCCGTACTGCCTGTCCATCGTTGCGTTTCTGGACCACAGAGTGGTCATCGCCTGTTTGAGTGCAGTTCCTGCAGCACGTCAAGAACAGGACTACCCAAGTGCAGATTTGAAGTGCCCTGGCCCGGTGGACTTGCAGGAGGGGGCCATGGCGTGCAGGGGGGAGCGGTCTGGGACCGTTCTACCACCGAGGGTAGCGAGAGTGGAGGAGCGAGGAAGCTGGGCTTGCTCAGCTCGTCATGCACATCCGGGAAGGAATCTGGGGGGGGGGGGGCGGCTGTGAGCGGCGCACATGCCCGCGGAACCAATTAGCGGACCTTCTTGCGTCACGCTCAGACTGGGCGGAGACCCGAAGGTGGCGGCCCAGGCGAGTTATCCGCATTCAGCGCCGCTGTTACGCTCTCCGATGCAGCGGTGATGTCATCATCCAATGCCGGGGAGCTCGAGGGACCAGTGGTAGGCTTTTAAGCGGGCCGCACTAATCCCGAGCTCGGGGGAAGCAGGCAAGCGTGCCGGGGAGGCGGGAGGTTTTCGAGGGGATTTACCCGGCGAAAGCGTCCCGTTATTCTCCCCAGATCGTTCTCCATTGCCCGCGGTGCCTGCCTCAATCCCGTAGGAAGGAGGCGAGGCGTGGGGGGCGACTGAAATGGCTCTCTCTCACTACAAGAGAAAGCAGAGATCGCAACGCAGCCGCGGTTATGTTCTCTCTCTGAAAACATAACCCATTGGAGAGCATGCTCATCCCGAGCTCGGACGGAAACAAGCAAGCGTGCTGGGGACGCGGGGGGTTTCGAGGGGGTTCCCCCCGCGAAACGGAGCCCGTCACTGTCCCCAGATCGTGAAAATTTTCTGAATGAACTCCAGTATTTGCGCCGCTTAAATACCCGTATGTCCGGGAGCGGGACTTGCAAATACTGGTTGCCAACTCTCATTGGCCTTTTTTCATAGTCCAGAGGTGAATATCGGTGCTCAAGAGAGACCCCTATTGTCGCTTCTCTGACACAACGTGGAGAGAGCGACAGAAGGGGAACTGTTTTAACAACTCAATGATGATTTAAAGTAACATATATATATATATATATATATATATATATATATATATATATATATATATATATATATTTAAAGTAACATATATATATATATATATATATATATATATATATATATATACACAGTATATATATTTCTATCGGGAAGTGAAGTTTAAGATGCCATTTATTTGATAAATGTAAAACGGGAAGTAATGTCTCTCTCTTTGGCGTAGGCCCCGTCCGGCGGTCCGAGGGAGTTGTACCCGGAACCGTCATGTCCTGCCGGAGATAGGAGGCAGGGGCGAGGAGCCTACCCATGTGCGGGACAGGGCTCAACTGGTGGTTGTGGGGTGGTGGAGGTTGCCGTGTTAGCACACTGAAACAGCAATGTGATAGATTGTGAGCAGACTTATAAAGCAATGGCTTACATGCGATTGGCTAGGAATTACCCAGCTAATGATGTGATGTACAGTTGCTAGTCTTCCCGCTAGAACTACGCTGCGCTTCCATATATGTATATGCAAAAGAACATTTTTAATTTGTCTTGTTTACATTCTGAATTCATGACGCAAATGCACTAATGCTACACGCAGACAAAAAATATGGACAAATTCTAAAGTCCCTTTGCACACCAAACGTGAATGTTTGCCATGATTTCTTGACACGATCAACATTTTGAACCGAAACAATCGATTCCTAACAAGCCACTCTCACCTGGAACATTCACACCAAATCAAACAAAGCGAAGCTTCTTTTACGGTGAGTGTGTCAAAAGCCCTTAACAATAATATATATGCTTTAGATCACGTGTCAGAAGCCATTGCAGTTACCAGAACCAGATCAATTGATGGCGCTAAAGCACAGAAAGCTATTCACCTCTAACAATACATGCTGAAGTAACTCGAGGAAGTAATCGAGTGTGTATTTCATTTGCATTAAAAAAAAATGGGTTCTCTTAACATGATGATAAGATGTTGATATTTCTATTATTGACAAGATATTGTGGCATGTTGCCTTTGTATCACTTTTTTCATAAGCAACTTTACGAATCATAAGTGTTTTTCCTCACCTAATATTAATACAATTAAAACTGTTCCCCATCTGTTCCACTTGGGGTCTCTCTTGGGAGCCTCGCGCATCTCTGAACTTGAGAAAAGACCATTGAGAAATTGGCAGACAGAATTTGCATGTCCCTCCCCCAGACATACGGGTATAAAGGGAGGGAAATATGCATCTGTCCATTCTGATTTTTCCTTCGGAGCCGAGCGGTTGTGTGATCAGCGAGCTGCATTTACTGACTGTTCCATTCATCTCTACAGTGCGTATGCTGTTGGATCTACGGCGCATATCAACAGCTTTCTCCTTCTCTGCATGGCAGTGCAGCTTTGCCTCTGGGAGCTTCTACAGCGCTGCTGAAAGAGTTATTTTCTCTAAAAGAGCAATACACAGCTGGCGTTGAACGTCCTTTTCAGGACACATCTTTATAAAGATGCCCTTCGGCCCCTGTTTAGTTCCTGGATGCGGTCGATTTCTCTCCGCTTCTGACGGTCAAAAGAGCTGCCTCGCGTGCCTGGGCTACGATCACACGCAAGCAGAGAACATAGCCATGGCAACGTTGCGGTAGCGGCTTTCTTTCCTCACGAGAGAAAGAAGCTGGCGATGAAGGTGATTTGGGGCATATAGCAGGCTCGGTTTCGCCAGAAAATTCAACACGAACCACCCGCCCCCCAGCACGCTCGTTTGCTTCCATTAGGGCTCGAGGTGAGAGCGGCTCGCCTCACGGCCAGTTTGTTTAATCCCTCAGACCCCGCGAGCTGGATAATGATTTCACCGCTGCGTTTGATGCTGATGATTAGACTGGGCTGCCACCTCACGCAGATGACACGCAGATGTCCGCTATGCTTGCCTGGACCTGAAGGAAGCGTACTTCCACATCTCTATCTTGCCTTGACACCAACCCTTTCTACGGTTCGGGTCGACGGCCAGGCGTATCAGGACAAGGTCCTCCTCTTCGGCATGTCACTGTACCCTCACGTCTTCACGAAGATCGCAGAGGCAGCCCTTGCCCCGATAAGGGAAGTGGGCATCCGCATACTCAACTACCTCGATGACTGGCTCATCCTGGCCCACAGGGACCAGGTGCTCAGGCACTTCAGTCGTCTAGGTCTTTAGGTCAACTGGGAAAAGAGCAAGCTCACCCCGGTTCAGAGTATCTCTTTTCTCGACATGGAGTTAGACTTAGTCTCAATGATAGCGTGCCTCACCAACGAGCGCACTAAGTCAGTGCTGAAATGCCTCACCTTGTTCAAGCCAGGCATAGCGGTTCCTCTAAAAACAATTGCAGAGGCTCCTGGTGCATATGGCATCCTCCACGGTGGTCGCGCCACTGGGGTTGATGCATATGAGACTGCTTCAGCACTGGCTCCAGACCCGAGTCTCGAGGTGGGCATGACGCCGCGGCACACACCATGTGTTCATCACCACCATCTGCCGCCAGACTTTCAACCCCTGGACAGACAGGAGTACCCCTACAGCAGGTGTCCTGATGCGTTCTGGTTCACTCATTGATTAAAGTAATCATGGCTGACTGTGAATACTACATTTCTACAATGATATCTGTGACTGAAAACGATTGATTTTGAATGATGCTGCATCCACACCACTAGGTGTCACTGTTAGTCCAAATGACACTAACAAATAAGTTACACCTTTAAGAGTACACCTTTAATTCTTTCCTTTAGTTATTTTGTGTTTGTTTGTATGCTGACCAATACATTTTTGTGTATAGTAAGTTCGGTTTAAATAATGTTTATTTGCTTTTGCATCTGTTCTAAAATCTCCTGATTATTGTGCGGCAAAAATAGGCTTGGCGCTGAAACTGCTCCTGCTGCATCTGGGACGCTTCTGGGACGCGTCAACTCACGACTCATGCTTGCAATGTAAATAAAGAGTGTAATCTGAAAATCTAAAATGCACTGCTCACGCCCCAGTCATGCAGGATATGTGAAACTGGCCTAAGGGAAAGTCACATGTACCGAGTGTATTACTTGCATGCGACGATAAACAAGGAAATATAGTAATGTAATAGAATATAGAAATACATAAAATATATTATTTGTATTTGTTGAGCGGGAAAAAAAAATTCTGCAAAAATGTTTTAGAAAGTAACTTGAAATTAATAAGTAATCTGATTGATTTTCGATGAAGTAATCAGTGAAGTCAGCAATCTGATTAGAATTTAAGAGACGTAATTGGTAATTTCTAGTGGATTACGTTTTAAATAATTTACCCAAAACTACTGCTCATTCACCGCATTTCATGGAAAAGAGTAGCATAAAAATTCTACTAAACGGACACACAAGAAAGAAAGTCATACAGCTTATTAATGGTATAAAGGTGAGTGAATCATGACAAGATTTCTATTTCTGGTGAACTATTTCTTTAATGTGTTTTGAACACTTGAATAACAATCACATACTTCACTAACTGAACCAATCATGTGCGCGACTGATACCCCATTTTTATTGATCTGCTCAAGTGTGTGTCTCCAAAAAATAAATAAAAATAAACTAATTCTTCCATATTAGGTCTTCTGAAAAACAGATTCAGTCTCCAAGTCTCCAAAGCAGATTTATAACGGATGATTTATAACTGTCAGAAAAGACAAGACTCCCTTAAAGACATTTAGCCACAGAGTTTGAGAAACTGACTGCCTCCACCAGACATGAGTAATGACGCTCCCTCTAAAACAGCAGCCATATTACACTAACTGTGCCAGACTGATGAACCATCTTATGGATCCTGATTTCAGCTCTGCTTTACATAACTGTGCCTTCTGGATATGTAATTATGAGCGTGCGTACAGAGAACAAGTCAACTAGAAACACTGGCTACGGGGGCGTTTTGTTGCAGGAAGTAGGAATTATGGAAAGTAACTTCACATGATCACATCATTAAAAATCGGTAATGAACATTTAAAGCTCTCACTTTTGTGTTTTAATTTGGGGTTCTTCAACAGAGCGTCCACTAATTAAAAGAGGCTAAAGTTCAGCTAAATGTTCATTGTCCTTCCCACGTTAAAAATGTATATGACTCATTAATAATGTTTCATTTACTGGCTTTGTAATGTAAAAAAGGTTTAAAGTCCCCTGTTTTAAACTAAAATGTATATTTACACCATTTTTATTTAAGGAAAATGGTTTTAATGTAAGGTGAATCAAAGAGGTCTCGAAACGGTTGACAGTTGTAATACAATACTTTTATGGTAAATACATTTCAGATAAATGCATTAAAATGGTCCTTTTAAGTATAATGCCCAAACATGATCATAACGCCCTCAAGCTTCCTAATGGCCTCGTAACTCAGTTTTCGTGGAGCCACCCAGCAGAGTGTTAAGTACAAATTAGCGACTCAGCTACAATTACAAAGGAACAAAGCTTTATATCATGCTATTATTCTGGAAAGTACAGCCAAGGGCTTATCATGTTGTTTTAATAATGGCATGTTTGTGTCACATGTAGTGACTTGAGATTGTGTTAACATGTTTACCGTACCAGAGACGCTATGGGAGTCAAGTCTCCCGTGAAGCCAGCCAGCCGAGGGGTTAAAAGTCCATACAAACCCGATTAAGAATCAATTTGGGCCAGTGTCAGACAGTCTGGCGCCTGCCGAGGGGTGAACACTTTTGATCTGAAGCATTTTACTGTCTCAAAGGGCTGCCATTGCTGCAACGGTCTGAGGTGGGGCTATAGTAGCTGTCATGAGCTTTTTTACGCGATCGCTGAATAAGAGAAGCTTGCTTATAGCTCACATATGAAGTTAAGAGCTGCAAATAGGAAAGGAGGGGCGGGACTGAGAAACACATCCGCTCACACTTACTTCACTGCTTGCAGAAGCCATGCATATGACAAAGACTAATGGTATCTTTCAAATCCTGCCAGTTCCAACTCCAAGCAAAAACACTGATGCGTTTTAAAGCTGTGGTGTTTCTGACATTGTCATCTTTTCTTTATACCGCAGAAGGCAGTTGAATGGAAATGTACTTTCACGCTAAAGGAAGAAGGTAGCACTAAGGCTCTGTTCTAAAATCTGGTACGCTGCCTTGTTGTTTACTGCTTTATAGGTGGCTGCCTTCTTAGGCAACAACCCAACTGAAATGGAACCTCATTTATAATACAAGGCAGCAACTACTCTTTGTGTGAAGTGCACGGGAGACTCGACTCACAATTGATTTCAATATAGCTTAGGATTGCCAACTGTCTTGTATTAACCATATTTTGGCCAAAATGAACACAAATTACCCCGTATTTAACACGCAAAACACTTAAGTGTGGATGGAGAAATGCTAGACCCCTGGGTCTAGGGTTACCAATTACAAGAATATGGGACGTTTGAGCATTTTGAGTGCTTCAATACGGGATGTTTACGTTAGGATCCCTCGCAAGAATTTCGTTGTCCAACCAGGCGTGGGGTTTGTGTCCCCTCTGAGCGTGGACAATGCAGGATGTTTCATCTTCTGACTCAGGAAAGGTTGCCAACTTATAAGTCCTGTATTAACTGGGACGTCGTGTATTTTGGCCGAAATTCAGATGTCCCACAAGCCTATTGTTCCATATTTATGTGGTGAAATTCTCGAACTGGACACACCCCCTCACTACCCACCCTCAAACGGACATAGAAATGCTCAATGGGGACCTCTGGGTGTAGAGTTGCCAATCATCTTCCACACGAATATAGGGCACCTGAGCATTTGGAGCGCTTCAATACGGGATGTTTCTGTCAGGATTCCCCGCAAGCTTTTCATCATTCGACTGGGGCTGGGGGTTGTGTCCCCCTTGAGTATGGACAATACAGGATGTTTCAACATCCAACTCAGGTAGGGGTTCCAACTTATTAATCTTGTATTAGTTTGTACGCCTCATATTTTGGTGAAACGCTCAAAAGTAACAACCCTCCCCACCCCCAAATGGATGGATAAATATTTGAGGGTGACCCCTTGGTCAAGGTTTGCCAATTTAGATTTTAAGCGCTTCAATACGGGACATTTCAGCATCAGACCGAAGGGGGTGTGGGAGGACCCACAAGCATTATTGAGGCTTCAATATGGCACACAACGCCCTCAATACGGGACATTTTATAGTGTTCTGACATGTTTTTCACCCCGGGGTCTGACCTTCTCAAGTGTTTGCTAGCTTAATATGGGACAATAGGGTAGTGAAATGTTAATTTAGGCAAAAATATGGTATGTCCTGGGATGTATGGGACAGTTGGCATCCTGATGGATCGGACAGTGAAATGTCCTGTATTGAAGACATCTTGTCCCGTATTAAAGATGGAAAATGCTCGAGGGTCTTATATTGAGTCGTTAAAAATGCCCAATCGTCCTGTGCTTCCTTGACAAAAAGCTGGCAACCTAATGTTAGCATGTTGCTAAGCTAATGATATGATAATCTAATAAGCATTAAAAAAAACAAAGTACACAGTAACATTGGGTTAATGTGGCAGGGCGGAGGGCGGGGCCAGGTTGTGATTATACACTCCAAGCCTTTATCAGGCTAATTAAGCCTCCGAGAGGGATAAAGGCCGATGGAAGACGGTGGTGCGACGAGAGAGATATAGTTTACGGACATGTCTGCCGTGTGTGTTGTCGCCGCCTTTTGTTTAAGTTTATTATTAAAATATTATTTATATCGTCAAGCCGGTTCTCCGATACACCATCACATGGTCCTCGATCCCTTCTCCACCCTCTCAGGTGGACGACAGCCGCTTCTCCCCAGGCGGACCGGAGTCAGACTCACGACCCCCTGCGGTCAATATGCCCCTCCGCATTCTCTGCAACTCGTGGGGACACTCCTCCGCCCTTGGCAGCGGTCCTACCGCTCCAGGCAGTCGGGGAGACACTTACCTCCTCCCCTCGCGGACGGCGGTCTTCCTTCGACCCCTCCGCGTTTCTGGGGGATGGCAGGGCTCTCCTCCGCCCCTGGCAGTGGCTCCATCGCTCCAGGCGGTCACACACACATGACGGACATGTCCGTAAACGATCTCTCTCTCGTCGCACCACCATCTTCCATTGGCCTTTATCCCTCTCTGAGGCTTAATTAGCCTGATAAGGGACCGGGTGTGTATAATCATGACCCGGCCCCACCCTTCGCCCTGCCACAGTTAAATAGTCCATTTTTATGAGATTTAACTATTGTATATTGATACTTGTCAGTATCAAAAGAAATATATTTATAACTCTTGCTGTATTTGTCATCTACAATTTGTTTTTCACTGAGCTCATTACAATGCATTCAGGAACTGGCTTCTCGGTAAAGCATATATGCAACAATAGCTTAGAATTTGACAGAACATGTTTTAGATGACAGGATTATCATGTTTTTTGGAACAGCCTTCATAAAGGGGGCAGGTGTTCACTTACAATGCTGCCTATGTAGGCATCTCACAAGGCTTTGGAACATAGCTGAAGTATGAAAAGTGAATTAGGCCTACTATCCCATGCACTAGTGAAACACAATCTCCTTTTCCATGACAGTTAGGGAAAATGTAGAGGTGTCTCGAAACAGCTGCTATTATAAAACTGCATGTGAAGCGTAGCTTTACTAGAGTTCTGTTCCATAGCAGCTATAACACTGACTGAGAAACCTTCCATCTGGAGCTCTCAATTTAAACCCTTTTTTTCAGGAAAACACAAAGGAATTCTGCAGCCACTCTTTTAAAATCTGTAACAGTCACTTGACACAGTTCAGCTAGAAGACCTAACCAACAGTGTCCAATCACTATTTGGCCCAAAAATGAAAATGTTGTCTTATATAAAAATTATAATAATGAAAGCATTTTTTTTTACACATTAAGATTCTAAGAGTCTAAATTACTTGGTTTACTCAACAGCATGCCACAGATGCTGTTGATAGAGCTTAACTTGTATTTAATGTAGAATACTCCTTTAAAGAGCCCAATAATTGATGGCACTCTGGGTTGTCATTGTCTTTAGTAATTACTAAAAATAAATTATGACCATTTTTTAAGCTTAACCGTAATTGTAAAACACACATAAAGTTAATTGACAGTCATATTTGCAAAGTAATTTTTGGCATTGTAATCATTGTTCATTTTCAAGCATCCAGCATATAGGCCATTTTCTTTTCTTCTCAGTAATCTTATTCTTGATGGGTTTCATAATGGGTTTGGATTTGCATTTGTCATTGTAATTACATTTGCATGTTTGAGCACCTCACCAGAGCAGCTACTTCACAGACTTCTGTATTTAATAAAACTCATTTTATAACTGGTCTGATCTGAGCAGTAAAAATTCCTGTTATTGAAACTTGAAAGACGAGAAGTTAGATTACAGGTTCCGTTGAGGATACTCACTAAAACATTTATGAAAATGTCGTTGAGATCATCTAATTAGTCCTGAATAATTCAGTTGCAATAGTGTATACATTTAAGCATGCAGAAAAATGTGGGTCACACTGCAGTGTTTTCATGTTAAGTAATTGCAAAAGCATCAAGTCGTAATGAAAAACATGCATTAACATGTAAATATTGGTGGAACTGCTCGTAAACACAGTTTAGTAATATTACTATTGCAATTGATTATTAGACGTTATTGTAAAGGCAAGGCAAAATGTAAAAAAGAAATATGGGCAAAATTGTCCCACAAAGGAATGATTTTTGTTATATGACATAAATTGCACCTTATATCATGTGGCTTGTTCAGCATAGTTCTGTTATTACTTTTCTACCCAATCAGAGCGAAAATTTTCTCCTGGTGAACAGATTAAAAAAGGCAAAAAAAATCCAATAGACTTACATTGAAGTAAGGACGAGCCATATGTAGAGACGAAAGAATATCAGAGATCCTAGCAACTAGAGGTGTCACAATGCACTGATGCATCGATCTGATGCAAAGAATTCAATGCATCGATTAATAATTGAAAAAATCGATTATTTCCATTTTCATCAATTATTACACATAATAAATAACGCTATATGCATAACACGTTAGTCAGTCTTTGGGGAGTGCTGAAAGAGTTGCTTTAACTACAGACGGCTGGACATCTTGCTCAACTGAAGGCTACATCACAATAACATCACACCATATTATGCCTGACTGGACCATGATGCACACACTGGGAAGAATATAGGTGAGTTTTCAAAGGATGCATGAACTGAGTGGCATATTCAAGACAAAGACCCTGTGCTTGTTACTGACAATGCAAGAAACATGACAGTGTCAGCTGTGGAAGCAGGATTTCACCCACACTTTAAATCTTGCCACCCAGAAAGCTTTGATTTGTAACAGGGCCCAACATCTGCTTGGCAAAGTAAGGAGAATTGTTTCGTTTTTTCATCGAAGCACAAGGGCACCAGACGTTTTAAAAGTCAATAGAGTCAATAATGGTAAAAGACTAAAGGACAGCTATGGCGATGTACAGAATGTACTCTGTGTTGCTTCAGCCCTTGACACTCGCTTTAAGAAGTTGCCCTTTTTGAGTCAAGAAGAGAGGACACTGACCTACGAGACTGTGACATCAGAGGCAGAAATATAATCTTAACAAAGTTGTATTGAAATATATTTAATATTCAAAAACATTATACATTAGATGACTGCTGAAGCCTGTGCCCCATCCACATCTGCTGAAGCCTGTGCCCACTCCACATCTGCTGAAGCCTGTGCCCCATCCATATCTGCTGAAGTCTGTGCACACTCCACATCTGCTGAAGCCTGTGCCCCATCCGTATCTGCTGAAGTCTGTGCACACCCTACATCTGCTGAAGCCTGTGCCCCATCCGTATCTGCTGAAGTCTGTGCACACTCCACATCTGCTGAAGCCTGTGCCCCATCCGTATCTGCTGAAGTCTGTGCACACTCCACATCTGCTGAAGCCTGTGCCCCATCCGTGATCTGCTGAAGTCTGTGCACACTCCACATCTGCTGAAGCCTGTGCCCCATCCAGTATCTGCTGAAGTCTGTGCACACTCCACATCTTCTGAAGCCTGTGCCCACTCCACTCCACATCTGCTGAAGCCTGTGCCCCATCCGTATCTGCTGAAGCCTGTGCCCCATCCGTATCTGCTGAAGTCTGTGCACACTCCACATCTGCTGAAGCCTGTGCCCACTCCACATCTGCTGAAGCCTGTGCCCCATCCATATCTGCTGAAGCCTGTGCCCCATCCATATCTGCTGAAGTCTGTGCACACTCCACATCTGCTGAAGCCTGTGCCCCATCCGTATCTGCTGAAGTCTGTGCACACTCCACATCTGCTGAAGCCTGTGCCCCATCCGTATCTGCTGAAGTCTGTGCACACTCCACATCTTCTGAAGCCTGTGCCCACTCCACTCCACATCTGCTGAAGCCTGTGCCCCATCCATATCTGCTGAAGCCTGTGCCCCATCCGTATCTGCTGAAGTCTGTGTACACTCCACATCTGCTGAAGCCTGTGCCCACTCCACATCTGCTGAAGCCTGTGCCCCATCCATATCTGCTGAAGCCTGTGCCCCATCCATATCTGCTGAAGTCTGTGCACACTCCACATCTGCTGAAGCCTGTGCCCCATCCGTATCTGCTGAAGTCTGTGCACACTCCACATCTGCTGAAGCCTGTGCCCCATCCGTATCTGCTGAAGTCTGTGCACACTCCACATCTTCTGAAGCCTGTGCCCACTCCACTCCACATCTGCTGAAGCCTGTGCCCCATCCGTATCTGCTGAAGCCTGTGCCCCATCCGTATCTGCTGAAGTCTGTGCACACTCCACATCTGCTGAAGCCTGTGCCCACTCCACATCTGCTGAAGCCTGTGCCCCATCCATATCTGCTGAAGCCTGTGCCCCATCCATATCTGCTGAAGTCTGTGCACACTCCACATCTGCTGAAGCCTGTGCCCCATCCGTATCTGCTGAAGTCTGTGCACACTCCACATCTGCTGAAGCCTGTGCCCCATCCGTATCTGCTGAAGTCTGTGCACACTCCACATCTGCTGAAGCCTGTGCCCACTCCACTCCACATCTGCTGAAGCCTGTGCCCCATCCGTATCTGCTGAAGCCCTTGCCCCATCCGTATCTGCTGAAGTCTGTGCACACTCCACATCTGCTGAAGCCTGTGCACACTCCACATCTGCTGAAGCCTGTGCCCACTCCACTCCACATCTGCTGAAGTCTATGCCTACTCCACATCTGCTGAAGCCTGTGCCAACTCCATATCTGCTGAAGCCTGTGCCCACTCCACATCTGCTGAAGCCTGTGCACACTCCACATCTGCTGAAGTCTGTGCACACTCCACATCTGCCGAAGTCTGTGCACACTCCACATCAGCTGAAGCCTGTGCACACTCCACTCCACATCTGCTGAAGCCTGTGCCCCCTCCACATCTGCTGAAGCCTGTGCCCCATCCATATCTGCTGAAGCCTGTGCCCACTCCACATCTGCTGAAGCCTGTGCCCCATCCATATCTGCTGAAGCCTGTGCCCACTCCACATCTGCTGAAGCCTGTGCACACTCCACATCTGCTGAAGTCTGTGCACACTCCACATCTGCTGAAGTCTGTGCACACTCCACATCTGCCGAAGTCTGTGCACATTCCACATCAGCTGAAGCCTGTGCACACTCCACTCCACATCTGCTGAAGTCTATGCCCACTCCACATCTGCTGAAGCCTGTGCCAACTCCACATCTGCTGAAGCCAGTGCCCACACCACATCTGCTGAAGCCTGTGCCCACTCCACTCCACGTCTGCTGAAGTCTGTGCCCACTCCACGTCTGCTGAAGCCTGTGCCCACTCCACTCCACATCTGCTGAAGCCTGTGCCCACTCCACTCCACATCTGCCGAAGCCTGTGCCCCATCCACATCTACTGAAGCATATGACAACACCACATCTGCTGAAGCCTGTGCCCACTCCACATCTGCTGAAGCCTATGACAACACCACATCTGCTGAAGCCTATGACAACACCACATCTGCTGAACCCTATGACAACACCACATCTGCTGAAGCCTGTGCCCACTCCACATCTGCTGAAGCCTGTGCACACTCTACTTCTCAATCACAGGTGTAAGAAAAGTGACCTGACATGTTAGTATTCAGTTTATTTTTATTTTTAAATGGATGTGTGGATTTCTAGTAGCAAAAAAACTTGGAAAAACATGTTTTAATTCTAAAAAATATTATTATTATTATTTTAGCATTTACCCTGTTCATAGCATAATTCATAGTCACAATCATTGTATGTTTTATTTCCTAAGAGCCAGAACAAGATGATGCTCCAGTTCCAAAAAAGAAATCCAAGGCACTATATGACCTATCTGGTGATGAGTTCTTCTAATTAACCTCTTAAGACTCATTAAGACTTGCAGAGACATTGCTACCAAAGAGTTCAAAAAATATCAAGAGAATGATTATCTCCTGTTGAATGTAACTGTTTGGAATGGTGGAAAAGATATGAATTCGAGTTCCCCTTGCTCTCCACTTTCGCAAAATGCTACTTGTGTATACCTGGTACTAGTGTGCCAGCAGAACGTGTCTTCAGTATTACTAGAAGTACTCTCACTCCAGAGCAGGTGGATCAGTTAGTTTTTCTGAAATCAAACCTGGGAAAGAAACAAAGGCATTGTGTCGACACATAGCTTTGAATGACAACTCTGTTGATCTGGTTCCAAATGATTAACCACATTTTAAGAAGTTTGAAAGACCTGTTTCTGTTTATATACTTGCTATTGTGAGTTGCTGAATGTTGTTCCCACTGGCAGCCCTGTGGGTATTTTTTCTTGTTTGCTGGTGTATTGTCACCTTTGCACTTTGCCTTTGTTTTACACTGTATGGTAAGTACAAAGAACTTGCAAAATATGAGCTTTATGTGCTGAAATTATAAAGCATTCATGTCTGAAGTGGAGTAAGTTTTGTTTTAGAGTTCAGCAGTGGATCCTCAATTCAAACATTGTTATTCTGGTTCTACTTTGGTTAAAACCCAGAGCACTTGAAAATAATGTGCTGCGAATGTAAAACCTGATCTCTGAGTATTCTCACTATGCTGTATGTTGTGAATAGTGTTACATTTGTGCTTCCATCATATTTTGAAAAATAGCAAGAATCATTCCAATATAATCGAATATAATCGAACTGAATCAAATCTCAGAATTCGTGATGCATCGTAATCGTAAGGTAAATAATCTGAATCGAATCGTCATCTGAGCAAATATTTACACCCCTAGAAACCAACTAGAACACCCTAGAAACCCTATAACAACATAGTTTAAACCTCAACAACTGCAGAGCAATGACAAGCACAACTCTCATTTCCTTCAGAAAATATAAAGTATATAGTTGTTAATTCTTTAAAATCCTAATTGTTCACTGTTATGAATGGAGTTCATTAAGGTTATGTCAAGGGAGGATTCAGCCACGGTTTGTTTTGTGTGTCTTCACTCGTGTTGTTGCGGGTGTGGCCTTAAATATGCGGCAGTGTTGCTCAGCAACTTATTTCTATCGGGAAGACACACAGGCTTGAGTGAGGTTTAAGATGCCATTTATTTGATAAATGTATAACAGAAATTAATGTCTCTCTTTGGCGTAGGCCCTGTCCGGCGGTCCGAGGGAGTTGCGCCCGGAACCGTCATGTCCTGCCGGAGATAGGAGGCAGGGGTGAGGAGCCTACCCCCGTGTGGGACGGAGCTCAACTGGTGGTGGTGGGGTGGTGGAGGTTGCCTGTGTTAGCACACTGAAACAGCAATGTGATAGATTGTGAGCAGACTTATCAAGCAATGGCTTACTTGCGATTGGCTAGGAATTACCCAGCTAATGAAGTGATGTATAGCTGCTAGTCTTCCCGCTAGAACTACGCTATGCTTCCATTTCCAGCCGCTGCCTGAATAATGCAACACCTGCACGCTATCTCCTTTCCCCTATATAAGCAGCCCTTTGTGTGAGTTGTGTTTGTTGGATCGTTCTCTTTTGCTCTGCTTTTTGTTCTCTCTCATGTTCACGTTTTCTTGTTTTTTTAGCTGGATTTACCTGTACCTGTTTTCCTGCGCTCCAGTCTAATATCTCTCTTGGTACTCTCTGCATTTGGTCTTCTCTGCCTTCATCATCCCACTTCACTACAGTCATTGCCTGCCAAGCTTCGTCATCATCATCTTCACCATTGGACTTCTCGTGCTGTTTTTCGCCTGCTGTGTTTACCTTACCTGGGTCCTCTATTTATCCTGACAGGTTAAGGATGACATTGCAATCGTTGCACAAACATCTATGGACTCAAATACATATATCTTCATGATTATATTATAGGTGAAACTGAATGAAGTACAAGGTGTACGAGTTATGTCAAAAACGTTTGGTTACGTATGTAACCTCCGTTCCCCGAGGGAGGGAACGACACGTTGTGTCGGAGAAGCGACACTAGGGGTCTCTCTTGAGTGCCGATATTCACCTCTGACCTATTGAAAAGGGCCAATGAGAGTTGGCAGTCAGTATTTGCATACCCCGCCCCTGCATACGGGTATTTAAGTGGGGCAAATACATAAGTTTAGTCAGGATTTTTCTGAGGAGCCGGAAATGGTCCGGCCACAACAGTGGCTCGGTTCAGCGACATGGTGGAGGAAAGACACTACATGTCGTTCCCTCCCTCGGGGAATGGAGGTTACATACGTAACCAAACGTTCCCCTTCTGTCGCTCTCTCCACGTTGTGTCGGAGAAGCGACACTAGGGGACCCATTCCAATCTTGCCATGTGCTGAACCGTGTACGTGAACTGCCGATACAGAGGCGGGCAGGGATTCATCCAGTGCCGCGCATCGTCTGTACCTGGCTGCACGTACCCTTCCCCAATGCCCCATATGAACATCGGGATCCTTCTAGTTACCCTGAGAGGGGAACAAGGCGATGTTTGCCAACATGGGAACGGGCCAGCCTGGCTGGGCCTCTTTTCTCTCTATGTTTCTCGCATAGAGCAATCACGGCCGGGCCCTTACACGCATATAGGGAAGGGGTCTTACCCAGACCCTGCGGAGACCACACCTGCCCTTTTTCTTGGGGAGGAAAAGTGGTAGACACGTCACACGGCCGTCTTAGGGCTCGTGTGGAAAGTATGGTGTGGTGGTAGATCCAGCCTCAAAAGGGGGGAGTTGCTACAGCACGGTGACCGGGGCAGCTGTAACTGCCTAAGGGAGACACGGGGGTCCGCTCGTAAGGGGACAGAACTGTGGAAATACACACAGGGGGAGTCTGAGCAGGAGGCCTTACCTGCGGAGCACCTATACCAGTACAGGGTAGCCATCAGGGTACCCACAGTGGCTTGGGTCGGCGAGTTCCTCCGCTGAACTGCGGACCCGGAGGGCTGGGGAAGAATCGACCAGGGTCCCGTCTCGGAGTGGGGCGCCCTGGGAAAACAGGCGCACTACTTAAACTTGACGTCAGGAAAAGGGTGCTGGGCGCAAGCGATCCACCCGGCCGGTCAGTCTATGCGTTACCGAGTTCTACGGGCTCGGACCTGACAAAACACGAGACGCAACCGACTCAACGCGGAGGTTGTAAAACCTCGTGAAGGTGTTGGGTGTTGCCCAACCTGCGGCTCTACAGATGTCTGCTAGGGAGGTGCCCTTGTCCAGTGCCCACGAGGACGCAACACCCCTTGTTGAGTGAGCTCAGACCCGCAAGGGTAGGGGCACGGCCTGGGTGTGATAAGCCAGTGTGATGGCGTCAACAACCCAGTGGGCGAGCCTCTGTTTGGAGATGGCATTCCCTTTCTGCCATCCCCCAAAGCAGACAAAGAGCTGCTCAGAGCGTCTGGTGCTCTGTGTGCGGTCCAGGTAAATGCGCAGGGCACGCACTGGACATAGCAACGAAAGGGCTGGGTCTGCCTCCTCCCGGGGCAGCGCTTGCAGGTTCACTACCTGATCTCGGAATGGTGTGGTAGGAACCTTGGGCACATAGCCCGGTCGCGGTCTTAGGATCACAGACGTATCTGCCGGACCGAACTCCAGGCAAGTGTTGCTGACAGAGAACGCTTGCAGGTCCCCGACCCTCTTGAGAGAGGCGAGCACGATCAGCAGGGCCGTCTTAAGAGAGAGGGCCCTGAGTCCAATTGATTCAAGCTGCTCGAAGGGGGTCTCTGGAGTCCTGCCAAGACTACCGAGAGATCCCAGGAGGGAACTAGGCCTGGCCGGGAGGGATTCAACCTCCGGCGTCTCTCAGGAACCTGAGGATCAGGTCGTGCTTACCCAAAGACTTGCCGCCTACAGGATCGTGGTGGGCGGCAATGGCGGCAACATACACCTTGAGGGTGGACGGGACAGCCTCCTGTCCAGCCTCTCCTGTAGGAACAGGAGCACTGACTTGATCGCGCATCTCTGCGGGTCTTCAGTTCGGGAAGAACACCAATCTGTGAACAAGCGCCACTTTAGGGCGTAAAGGTGCCTGGTAGAGGGGGCTCTGGCTTGGTTGATTGTATTCACAACGGTCGCCGGTAAGCCGGCTAGCTCTTCCGCATCCCGTCCAGGGACCAGACGTGGAGGTTCCAGAGGTCTGGGCGTGGGTGTCAGAGCGTGCCCCGTCCCTGAGAGAGGAGGTCCTTTCTCAGGGGAATTCGCCAGGGAGGAGCTGTCATGAGAAGCCTGAGTTCCGAGAACCAAGTCCGAGTGGGCCAGTAGGGGGCCACTAGCGTGACTTGCTCCTCATCCTCCCTGACCTTGCACAGCACCGGTGCAAGAAGGCTCACTGGGGGAAATGCATACTTGCGCAGCCCCGAGGGCCAGCTGTGTGCCAGCGCGTCTGTCCCAAGGGGAGCCTCTGTTAGGGCGTACCAGAGCGGGCAGTGGGAGGTTTCCTGGGAGGTGAGCAGGTCTACCTGGGCCTTGCCAAACTGTTCCCAAATCAGCTGGACCGACTGGAGTCGCTGCTGGCTCCATAGGAGGAGACTGCGGGCGAGTTGTGACATGTGGCGGGAGCGTATGCCGCCTTGGCGATTTATGTACGCCACCACCGTGGTGCTGTCCGATCTCACAAGGACGTGTTTGTCCCGAACTAACGGGAGGAACTTCCTGAGAGAAAGAAGGATGGTCAGCAACTCCAGGCAGTTGATGTGCCAACGCAGCGGGGCCCCTTTACAACGGCCCGCTGCTGCGTGCCCGCTGCACACGGCACCCCACCCGGACCGGGAGGCGTTGGTTGTGACCAGAACGCGTCGGGACACCTGCTGCAGGGGCACTCCTGCCCGTAAAAAGCAGAGGTCTGTCCAGGGTCGGAGTGTTTTGAGGCAGGCGGGGGTGATCCTTACCCGATGCGTGCCGTGGTGCCATGCTTGTCTTGGGACTCGAGTCTGGAGCCAGTGCTGGAGTGGTCTCATATGCATCAACCCCAGTGGCGCGACCGCCGCGGAGGACGCCATATGCCCCAGGAGCCTCTGAAAAAGTTTTAGAGGGACCACTGTGCCTGGCTTGAAGGAAGCGAGGCAATCCAGCACCGACTGAGCACGCTCGCTCCTGAGACGTGCTGTCATTGAGACTGAGTCTAACTCCAGCCCGAGAAAAGAGATGCTCTGAACCGGAGTGAGCTTGCTTTTTTCCCAGTTGACCTGAAGCCCCAAGCGGCTGAGGTGCCGGAGCACCTGGTCTCTGTGTGTGCATAGTAAATCTCGAGAGTGTGCTAGGATGAGCCAGTCATTGAGGTAGTTGAGAATGCGGATGCCGGCTACTCGTAGTGGGGCAAGGGCCGCCTCTGCGAACTTCGTGAAGGCGCGAGGGGACAGAGACAGGCCAAAGGGGAGGATTTTGTACTGAAACGCCTGGCCGTCGAACGCGAACAGTAAGAAGGGTCGGTGTCGTGGCAGAATTGAGACGTGGAAGTACGCGTCCTTCAGGTCTACCGCTGCAAACCAATCTAGATGCTGAACGCCAGCCAGAATATTTCTCTGCGTGAGCATTTTGAACGGGAGTTTTAACAAGGCCCGATTGAAAACTTCGCGAGGTCCAGGATTGGTCGTAAGCCGCCGCCTTTCTTGGGTACAATGAAGT
The DNA here is from genome assembly GCF_025860055.1 of Xyrauchen texanus. Lineage (NCBI taxonomy): Eukaryota > Metazoa > Chordata > Actinopteri > Cypriniformes > Catostomidae > Xyrauchen > Xyrauchen texanus. Next base: position 7,536,445 of record NC_068284.1, on the reverse strand, counting down.
AAGGGCTGTAGAAACGCTTCCTCATTTCGGTTGGAGGGACGGGCTGTACCGCGCCCTTGGCTAAGAGGGTCGCGATTTCCGTGCGCAGGGAACTGGCATGTTTGCCGTGTACTGCGGAAAGCGGACGCCCTGAAGGGGGCGGAGCCGGGCAAACTGAATTGCATAACCGAAGTCAAATGGTCCGGTGCAGCCAGCGTGATGCGTTGGGAAGCGCAAGCCACGCTTCCCAGCTCTGCGCTTAGGGGCACCAAAGGGACGAGTATTTTGGACGTACCGGCGGGGCCTCGCAGCGGGCGGAACAGGTAATGCAGCTTCGGGTGGCTTCGTCGCGGCCTGAGGCTGAGGTGCTGAGAATAGACTCAAAGCACTTACCTTGCTCCGCGAACCCGGCAGGGGGCGGGTTCGTGACTGAGGAGGAGGTCTGATGCTGGCGTCCTCTGGACTCGTCTGAACCGGCCGGCCGGGGGACAGTCGTGGGCAGGCGGAAGGCGGGATCGCAGCGCCCGGTGTACCGGGGCTGTCGTAATCTGAAAGCAGATTGCCGTGAGAATGCCATTTGCGGGCCAGGTGACCCAGAGGCAAAGGAAATAGCTCTTATTGAGAATGTGGGTACCACAGCCCCCGTCAGGGGGTGTGGCAAATGAAAAAACAAAGGATTCTCCTCCCGGCCCTCCACCGGGGGACGGAGCGGTCTTACCACCTCCGGAGCTAACATCTTCGGCTCTGGGTCGGCTGTCTCAGGAACGCTTGGGAGCCTTCCATGTCCTAGAGGGGGTTCGTGAGACAGGGGGTGTGCGCCGCCTGCGGGGTTCTCGACGCTGGGGCTGAGAGCTGGGCCCCGGTTGAGGCGGAGCAGGAGCTGGTTTTTTCGCAGGGGGACGCCCTCGGCGGGCAGACGGGGCAGGGCCCGTAGCGGCAGGTCTGCGGCGGGGCATGATGCTTGAGAGATGGCCTCCGTCTGCTTCTTCACCGCGGAGAACTGTTGGGCGAAGTCCTTGACGGTGTCGCTGAAAAGGCCAGTCTGAGAGACAGGTGCGTCCAGGAGGCGGTTCTTGTCGGCCTCACGCATCTCGACCAGACTGAGCCAAAGATGGCATTCCTGGCCCACTAGGGTGGCCATCGCCTGTCCGAGTGCCTGCGCTGTGGCCTTCGTCGCTCTCAGGGCGAGGTCGGTCACTGAGCGCAGTTCCTGCAGCACATCAGGATCAGGTCCACCCCCGTGCATGTTTCTGAGTGCTTTGGCCTGGTGGACTTGCAGGAGGGCCATCGCATGCAGGGCGGAGGCAGCGCGTCCAGCCGCACAGTAGGCCTTCGCGTTGAGCGAGGATGTTGTCCTACAGGGCTTGGATGGGAGTACGGGGCGGCCAAGCCAGGAGGTAGGGCTACCGGGACATAGATGGTACGCAACTGCCCTATCGACCTGGGGAATCGCCCCATATCCGTGGCGCTCTCCGCCGTCGAGGGTGGTGAGAGTGGAGCGGGTGGCACCTAGACGGGCGGAGAGCGGGGCTCTCCACGTAGACGTCAGCTCGTCATGCACCTCCGGGAAAAACGGGACCGGGGGGATGCGAGGCCTCGAACGGCGAGCTGCCCCCAGGAACCAGTCATCCATCCGTAAAGGCTGTGGGGAGGATGGAGGGTTCCAATCCAACCCCACGCTTACGGCGGCCCGGGAAAGCATGTCAGACATCTGAGCATCGGCCTCAGCCTGGGCCTGCTGGCCCGAAGGCGGCAGTCCAGGGGAGTCCTCGGCATCAGACATCACACTCTCCGATGCAGCGGCGAGCTCATCTGCTTCGGGCTCAGGAGGATAGACAGCTGGGCCGTGAGGCGAGCCGCTATCGCCGCGAGCGTGGACGGGGACCAGCGAGCGTGTCGGGGAACGGGAGGTTCGCGGGGGGCTACCCGGCGAAACCGCACCCGCTGCCGCCCCCAAATCGCCCCCAGTGCCAACCGCATCGGCCTCAATCCCGTGGGAAGAAGGAGCAATGCGGTTTCTGTTGAAAGCAAGCCGCGACCGCAACGTGGTCATGGTCATGTTCTCGCAGTGAGAACATGAACCATCCACAAACGGCGTCTCGGTGTGATCGCGGCCCAAACGCACGAGACAGCGCCTGTGGCCGTCTGAAGCGGAGAGCACTCTACCGCATCCAGGAACAACACAGGGGCGGAAGGGCATCTTGAAAAAGACGCGTTCTGGAAAGAACATTCAACGCCGCTGTGTTTTACTCTTTTAGAGAAATTACTCTTTTAACAGGAATTTACTCTTTTAATACACAGTGTGTGTGTGTGTGTCTGCACTGTCGAAGCGCTCAGGGGCAACAATGCACGCCGTGCAATGTAAAGGAGAAAGCCGCTGTTGTGTGCCGTCAAGATCCAACAGCATGCAGATTGTCAGAGGAAACAGGAATGTTTTAATGTGGTGTGTAACTCGCAGCAAACTCCAGACAGGCCATCGGCCCCGAAGAAATTTTCTGACTAAACTTCCGTATTTGCCCCGCTTAAATACCCTTATGCAGGGGCGGGGTATGCAAATACTGACTGCCAACTCTCATTGGCCCTTTTCAATAGGTCAGAGGTGAATATCGGCGCTCAAGAGAGACCCCTAGTGTCGCTTCTCCGACACAACGTGGAGAGAGCGACAGAAGGGAAACTAGTATTTTCCACACAAGGTCTTTATCAAGAAGGAAACGTAAGTGTACCCCACAGCATATGTCTTGAATTACTGAGATTCTGCATTCGACAATAGATGATGACTTATATTAGGCTGTATATCTAGTTTTCATCTCTATCAAATTCACCTTTCTCTATGAAACTGTCAGTACAGTAATGAGTCCACCTGGTAAATGATGGGAAAGACTGTTTGCACCTCTGTCTGCTAGTCAAATGATTTATCTCATCGGTGTGTGCCTTGTCTTTACTGTATGCCGGGCGTCTCAGATCCTGATTCTAATATTAGATAAAGCCTCATAAATCTGCCTTGAGCTGCAGAACACATTTGTTTTGGTGGCATACCAATGTTCCCTAAGCGACAACTGAACTTGTTTATTTGCATTGCTTTCCCATCATGTGAGATGCTTCCAAACATATGCGGGAGATATTTTTCTGTCTCTTTTCAGCGCATTTTTGGTCAGTTTTTGAAAATAAATCCACTAAAGGTGAAGCAAACGTCCTGTTGCTTGTCGTGGCTGGTGAGGACAAAGGCTCTGATTGTGTGTCGCTTTATTGCAATCTGGTTGTTGAGACATGGTGTAATGCACAGATCTGTTATTTTAATGCATTTTCTATTTTTTGGACTGAAAGGTGTTTTTTTTCCAATGTTGTAATTAGGACTCTTGATTTAAAATGTTTGTTTAGTGTGATTAATTCTTTAAAAAAATAATGTGTTAAAATATTTTATTAAATTAATAATGCCTCTTGACTGTGCATTAATTTCCTTATAAGAAACGGTAATACTATCTGAGCCATTCATGCTTGAATTACCACCTTTTTGTTTTTCAAGTAGCACTCAGCAGGGGTCAGTCAGCACAACTCCAGCTGTACACGCCGGTTGTACAGGCAACAACAATCCACACTAACTCAAGCCTCACAGAGCACAAATAGAATGCAGGGTCACGAGATGCGTTTTTAAAAATGTAAAATTTTGTTCTAAAATGTTCTAAAAACGTGGCATTTATGGCAACAGACTCTCAAAATCAAAAAGACGTGACACAACCAAAGTGAGGCATCCATCAGACGCATGTGTACATACAGTACAGAAGATCAACAAAAATAATTAATAACACACAGTTTTATTATAAATATTAGGGATGTCCCAATAGCATTTTTTTGAGAATGTGTAGGAGTAGGGATTTAATAAATCAATTAAAACTTTAATTAAATGAAAATGTAACATTTCATTTTCAACATAATATTGTATAATTTTTTACCAAATTAAGTGATATTACACAAAACCTCAGCACAATCCAAAATACAACATTGGAGGTATTTTTGTCAAATAAATTGCTGCATTAAGGAGCATAACAGATGTGAAATATTGCTTAAATATAATAATATACCTATTGATTTATTATTAGTAGTAGTAACAGTAGTATATTACAGTCAATATTTCATGACTGTACGATAGTGATTAAATTAAATTTCAATAGATATATTTCCATTTAAATTTTATTTGGAAGGTTTTCTGTGTTGCTATGATGGAAGCTTTTCAATCTGGTAAAGCCAGTTGCTATGTGACACAAAGTGATTATTAAACTGGCAAAAGGCTGCTGTTTAATTAAATTAATATATAGTCTGTGTGTGCCTCACTAAAAAGTGAATTAGTCAGCTATTACAAACAGAGAATGTGCGATGCTCATGATGGTGTTTTCCGTGTATCAGTCGATGATCTCTAAAAGGAATGAGCATTCAGTTTTTATGTCTGCACAACATCTCATTAAATTGCAGTCTTTACAGTTTAATAATCACACTGACATAACGTGATTTTTGTTTTGTGCGCTGAGTGTTTGTGGAATGACATTCATACGTTAGATGGTATCCGTTGTTGATATCGGAGCATCTTTACATGTACAAACATGAGCGCATTATCAGTCCCAATTCTGATACAAGTATCATTTTTGTATTTGTTAAACATTTTAGACTATTAGCTTTATTAGCTTTCTCAGTAAATATTGATATATGCGATTAAATTGATTAATTATTTACCACATCATTAAATTAATTTTAATTTGATTAAAAATGTAATCAATTGACAGTAGGGCTGGGTGATATGGCTGAAAAAAATGATATCTCTATATTTTTCAGCCTATTGGCGATATTCTATAAGTATCTCGATAATTATGTATTTGCCCTGAAATGGCTTGAAAGTGATTTCATCCAAACCATCAAGCCAATTTAGCAAACTATATTACATATATTAAAGGTGTTATATAAATTCACTCAAATTAATGTAATGTTTCATCTGTGATGTGAAATGTGATCTAATCATTTTCATTGATATGCACATTTATATTTAATATTCAGTAATACATAGTACCTTAATAAAAAGCATTATTTACCTATATATATTTTTTTTATATGAAAAGTTCAGAGAATGAACAAGGTGGAGCTTTTTATTTTAACCCGTCACATTCACCTGGAGCTTTTATTTTGACACAGAAAGTGTTTCTGGTGAAACGCTTCCATCTCCTCATTTTCTGTTATACAGTGCCAACTTTGTAGATTTCTATAATAATTTGTAGCAGTTACTAATGTTTGGAATTGCAAATGCTTAAACCTTCAGTACTTTTCTTTCATATTGCACGTGAACTGCTCTAAAAGCGCTAAAAACCATGAGTCCATGAGCCCAGCATGTAGGCTACACAGAACATTGCTCCTTCTGAAGTGCATACAGACATATTTATCTGTCTTTCATCAAGGCATTTTTCAGTTTAATAATCACATTTGACAATAAAGCCATTTTTATGTAATTTTGATTAGTTGTGCAGCACTGATGGATTTTGAAATTAGTCAATTGATGCTCTTTATGAAACTAAATGGCGATTACACGATTATATCCTTAATATTCGATATATAGCCCATCACTAATTGACAGCCCAAGTTGAAATATGGTAACTAAGCCATTTGAAGGCTGATTCACCCAAAAAGTGTAAAAACTGTCTCGTCATCCAAAAAATTGCTGTTAATTTGAGTGAATTTAAACACTTATCTTTGAAGAAAAAATGGGATCCATTAAACCAAAACATTCAAGATGGTGGCCCATGTTGTAGCGGTGTTGTTGTGCCTGATATTCACTTTGATAACATTGTTAAAGATAAATGTTACTTTGTACAACCTTCTCTTTGCATTCCTTCAAAGGAGACACGAAAGTTTACTCGTGATTGCTGCAGTGTGGACAGAGCGTGTTTAAAAACTAAATTTCCATTTTCAAATGGATTCGTATTAATGTGAATGTAGCCTGAGACAGGCATTTGGCCATTCACATGTTTAGTCACTAGTTACTGTAAAGCAATAGCGCACTTCACAGAATGAGTGAAGAAAAGCAGCTGGCTGAATAAAATTGGTATATGGTACTACCATTTCTCTAGTATCACTGGTGTTGTTTAAGCATTTAACGTTTTAGTATCAACCTCGTTTTCATTGAAAATGAATGCCGCGAACTGGGCGGTCAGATGTTGAGGTACTGAATCCTCAGATTTTGTAAATCTGTTCTATTTGTCTCTCTCTGTCTCTTGTTCACTCTCTCTTTCCTTCCTCCATGTCTCCTCCCCCGTCTTTCGCAGATTCTTTGCTGGGACACCAACGAGCAGCATCTGTTTCTATTTGGCCCCGTCCTCTGCACAAAAGCGATCGCCACCCGCACAACAGGGTCTTTCTGCTACCTCCACCCTCCTGCATGGCCAAACACACACTCATGACAATAAGCCATGAACCCTTTCACTTCCTGCTCAATAGAACCAAATATCTTTAAACCCAAACAGAACCGCTGCTAACTTACAGATGGGTTACAGTGCTTTCATGGACTATCAGGCCATGAGCATTGGAGATATTTACCACATCAGAAGCTTATATCTTTAAAGTGTTTTAGTGGATGGAGTCCTTTTTTAAACAAACAAAAATTCAATCAAATGTGCCCAAAATGTTGACTGGTAGTGTATGCAAAATACTTTCGGGTATGTTTGACAATGGCCTTTTGCTCAAGATTATGAGGAGGAATAATTTATTGGTGCAATCTCACCTTGACATTGTTATGATGCGTTTGCCTGCGACTGAAATGCAAATGATATGAGCCATTTGGAACAATGACTTTGCATTGCCATATTCATATAGATTTGCAGTGGCAGTGTGCATTGATATATTAACACTGAATGTCAATTGCTCCAAGCACAGGTTATCTTCCAATAGGCAAAAGATTTAACACTAAAACAACTTTATTGTTTTGAAAATCAAACTCTCAAGGACAGCATTTTTCTAAAGTATTTCTCAGGGGTCATCGCCGTGTCAGCGCGTGACAGCCATTTCGGTTTAAAAGGTTTTTTTTTTATCATGGATACAAAAACAAACAAAAAAATGGATGTTTGCCAGAACAGAAGTGTGAACTGAATGTGTGTTATTTAATCAAGTCTATGGAAAGCAGAAAATGTTGGATCAAATTTACTCTCAATTTCTTTGAAAGCATCGCCTGCGGTAAACGTTAGTTTAGATCAAATGTTAACATGAGGTCATTTTTATGTTCTTTTAGACTGATTAAACTAGACATTAACATAACTTGCTCTGTTCTTCCCTCTTTTGCTTGTAGCACACCACTCCTTTTCAACAGACATCATGACACCTGATTTTGCTCTCTTGCACCACTTCACAATATGTTGCCTTTGCTGTCATTGATTTAAGTTGCTTCGTTGTCAGACCACACCTCATACACTCCATTAACCTGTTATTTCTCACAAAGACAAAAAACCCTGCTCCCATGTTGAATTAAAAGTGTGTTTTGCTGTCATTTATCTAGCAAGATCAACTCGCAGTAAATAAATGTCTTTGATTGGAGCTACAGTTTTGATTGCAGCCCCTCAAAGCCAGACTATTGACCAAATAGCAGCTTATTCTGGCCAAGAACTGCTGCCCAATTTGTCAGGAAGCGCCTTCTGACTGATATGTAATGTGATCAATTACAGCTTATTTAGTTTTGTTGTTTATGGGTGGGGTCTAATCTATCTGAGATACATTATACCACAATAGACCGTCAACGATGAGATATAAACCTTTAAAGACAGTTACCAAAAAAAGGATTTTTGGCGGTTGGTCAATTTACTTAATTAAAAGTAAACCTAAAGCAACACAATTCTAGTACAAATTGTCACAACGTCACAATGCATTGCATTCTATCCATTTCAATTTGTAAAATGGAAATTTACTGAATAACCTTTTTTGTTTGTTAATGTATTGATAAAACAGGGCAGGGGATTTCCATTTCCCAGCATGCTTTGCATCGGACTCGATTGTTAAAATGAAGTGCTATTTTCTGTGTTTTTGAGTAAGATGAATATAAAGGGAGATACTTGTTAGTATATTTAATGTTTTACGTTGAGATTTAGAAGAGTTTCTGTAATGTTGGAGTTTTGAGGGTTAACATTATAGTGTAGAGTGGAACAAGTGGAACTTGTGCTAACGTTGAGGACAGGTTATCCATTTGGCGAAGTTGTTTATCTGCTATAATGCTTGGATATGTTGTCTTGTAGGGTTGTTGAAGCTTTTGCTTGTCATACTTGTATGAATCATACATTACTCGTGTGTTAACCGATCGCGATGTATCTACACTATTGGGGAAGTTACTGTGAAATGTTTACTAATATTCATGACTTCTGAAATTGACTTCTTGTAACTGTTATATTGCATTTTTAAACATATTATTTTAATGTTTAATAAAATAGATTTGATCCTCATTATTATTGAATCCTCGTTTTATGTTTTTAGTTTACTGTGTTGTGTGAGCATTGCATAGACATACTATTGTAGTATTATGGTTCACTTGCATTATCAAGTGAGTCTGTACAATATAATATTAAAACAATAAAGTCTTCCATTGAACTTGAATCAGCCATAACATGAGTTTCACCACTTAATTGATAAGTGTAGTACAATACAAACATTAATAGTAGATAAAACTCTTGAATAATCATGTTAAAATATACTGGTAGTGATTGAGTCCACTATGTAAAAGCACTTTGAGTGCAGTGTCAGAAAAGAACTATAAGTGTAATTATTTCATTCAAAATACGTGAATACGAGAGTTGTTTATCTTCGTCAAAGCAAGTAATATTTCAGTTTGAAATGTTTAATCCTATAACATAATATCAACATCAGAATAGCACATTATGACTCTGAATATCTCCAGTCATGATCACACACAGGCGATGTCCAGATAAGCTCAAAGCATGAGATTCATCCGCAAGAAGAGCAGTGCCAAAACACGACTGACGTAAAGTGTTCTTCTGCAAATTGCTTGCAATTTTAAGTTTCAACCACAGATGTCGCTAGAGAGCACAAAGTTACATAGTGCAGCTTTAAGAAAACACATTACACACATTTCTCAGTGGTGAATTCTCAGGGCCGGCAAAGCCTTCTGAGTGAGTCTGAGCTCCACGCCGTCAGGCCTTCAGAATTTCTTCAGAATCCCTCAACAGTGGAAATGAATGAGCATCTGGAAGTCAGAATTACAACTTGAAGGCACGTGCAGAAACTCTCAACTTCGATTTCACCGAGATGCAGGTGAAAGTGCGGGAGGTCGTAGACAATTTTATAGTTTTTTACAGAAGAAAAGTGAGTCATACCTGTGAATGTAGCTGCTTACGTGAATATTTGTTTGATATCCATTTAAACATGGTCCAAAATTAACACATTTCGCATGTACCACATGCAAAAAAATTTTGCTTTTGGCGAGAAAATAAAAAAAAAGGAAAATATTCACCAGGTGGTAGGTAACATTATTAGCAACTGCATGATTACATGTTTTTACCTCATTACCTGGTCTGTCCAAATGTTGCAGGATATGATGCCATGTGGATGATGACCAACATTTGGACAGACCAGGGACATATGCAAGGATCCTTTTTGTGGATTTCAGTTCAGCTTTCAACGCCATTATCCCAGCTATACTCCAGACTAAACTACACCAGCTCTCTGTTCCCACATCTATCTGTCAGTGGATCACCAGCTTTCTGACGGACAGGAAGCAGTTAGTGAGAATGGGAAAATTCACATCCATCACCTGTACAATCAGCACTGTTGCCCCCCAGGGATGTGTGCTCTCCCCACTACACTTATCCCTGTATACCAATGACTGCATCGTCAAGGACCCCTCTGTCAAGCGCCTGAAGTTTGCAGATGACAACACTGTCATCGGCCTCATCCGAGATGATGATGAGTCTGTATACAGAAGGGAGGTTAAACAGCCGGCGGTCTGATGCAGTCAAAACAACCTGGAGCTGAACACACTCAAAACGGTGGAGATGATTGTGGACTTTAGGAGGAACACCCCAACATTGTCCCCCCTCACCATTCTAAACAGCACTGTGGCAGCAGTGGAGTCATTCAGGTTCCTGGGCACTACCATCTCACAGGACCTGAAGTGGGAGACACACATTGACTCCATTGTGAAAAAGGCCCAGCAGAGGTTGTACTTCCTCCGCCAGTTGAGGAAGTTCAACCTGCCACAGGCGCTGCTGATACAGTTCTACTCAGCAGTCATTGAGTCTGTCCTCTGCACTTCAATAACTGTCTGGTTTGGTTCAGCTACAAAATGGGACATCAGAAAACCACAAAGGACAGTTCGGACTGCATAGAGGAGTATTGGTTGCCACCTTCCCTCCCATTAAGAACTGTACACTTCCAAAGTGAGGAAAAAGGCTGGAAAAATCACTCTGGACCCCACTCACCCTGCCCACTACCTTTTTAAACTGTTGTTTTCTGGCCGACGCTTCAAAGCTCTGAGCACCAGAACTGTCAGGCACATGAACAGCTTCTTTTCCCTCAGGCTATCCATCTCATGAACAGTTAAAACATAATTATAGAATTAGGTGCAATGCACAGCTTAGTCTATTTATATTTATCCAGCATATCCTATCTCTTCTGCCATTATATTACATTCCCTTGCACTGTATAACAGACTTGTATTTGTATATATATGTATATATGTGTGTGTGTGTGTGTGTGTGTGTGTGTGTGTGTGTGTGAGCGTGTATTTATCACTTTGTGGGGACCAAATGTCCCCATAAGGATAGTAAAACCTGAAATTTTTGACCTTGTGGGGACATTTTGTCGGTCCCCATGAGGAAAACAGCTTATAAATCATACTAAATTATGTTTTTGAAAATGTAAAAATGCAGAATGTTTTCTGTGAGGGTTAGGTTTAGGGGTAGGGTTAGGTTTAGGGGATAGAATATAAAGTTTGTACAGTATAAAAACCATTATGTCTATGGAAAGTCCCCATAAAACATGGAAACCAAACTGTGTGTGTGTGTGTGTGTGTGTGTGTGTGTGTGTGTTTTATTGTGTATTTATATATATACTTATACTTATTATTATTTATTGTTGTTGTATTGTTTGTGAACTGGAAGCTTCTGTCACCAAGACAAATTCCTTGTATGTGTAAGCATACTTGGCAATAAAGCTCATTCTGGATCAAATTATTTTCTTAAACAGTGAACAACAATCAGAAGCTTGCTTTATAAATTGATAAACGTAACAAATATGTATATATGGAAAATAATAAGTGCAGTTTCAATACATTTATTGATGGAAAATAATACATTTGACAATTTTTCAAAAGCTAAAATGTGACCAATATGATGAAAAATTGACAAAATATACAATTGAATCTGGAAATCTGCAACAATACCCAGCCCTAATTTTAAGTTAATTTTGGACCCTGTGTTAGCAAGACTTTCTTAAACTACCTGAGAGCAGAAATATCTCATGTTAAACTGAACATACTGGCAATGTATTGCTTTATTCAAATCACATTTGCATTTGAAAGTAAAAGTTGTGAATTACTTATGAATTAGCACTGTTAAAAGTCCATCTAAAATGTTTATACTGGCTATTATCCCCACCACAAACCCAATTGTTAAGGGGGCCCTACAACAGTTCTGTACCCGGGGCACAAAATGTGGTGCTACGCCCCTGCATGGATATCTAGTTTACTTGATACCAAGTGCCTCAAATAAAACTCTGAATATCTTTCAAAGATTTGATGTGACTACCCTGGAAAATGTTGGTAAATTGTATCCTTGTATCAACCCCGCACCAGTATTAAAAAGAAAAGAAAAAAGACTATGTGAATTACTTTACCTCACATAAGTTGAATAAAGACAGACAATACGATTAGAGCTTACTAGATCAATAAAGTGTGTTTTAGTTTTGTGTGGAATAGACATCAGATGGTCAGTGAACAGACGGTGGGCGGTTTGTGGGTGTGCTGTCTGGCGCTAGATCGGAGCTTGACCTCTGACCCCTGAGAATACAAGCAATATACATACTTAATATTCTCTCAACATTAAATGTGACCATTGAGACTTTGAAATGTATATATATATATATATATATATATATAGAAGAAATAGAAAAAAACCTTGTGTAAATTGTTAGCTTTACGCTAAGCTAAAATGCTATTTCTAGCCATTTTATATGCACATGTTACCAGACACGATCATATTTTTTATCAAGAAAATTCACGTTAGATCATAATTTCTTTTTTTCTAGTAAGACGTTTGATATTAGGGCATTTTTGTATCGTTTTCCAGTAAAAATATCTAAAAATCCTTAAAACAAGATCAATTAGAGTTATCTTGTTTTAGAAACAACACTGAATAAGATATTTGGGTTTTTCAGAGAATGTATTTTTAATGTGTATTTTGAGTTTTTATAGTCAAAACAAGTGAAAAAATCTACCAGTACTGAAGAAGTAATCCAAAGTATTTAGAATATGTTACTGACCTTGAGTAATCTAACGGAATACATTACAAATTACATTTCACAGCATGTATTCTGTAATCTGTAGTGAATACATTTCAAAAGTAACCCTCCCAACCATGTACATATATATAATTTGTTTCTTTCAGTCCTAATTAATCTTGCCACGGAAATGTGAATCATGGACACATTGACAATTTCTTTCATTCAATTTAGGACATGAGAACAATGAGATACACCCTCATTTGGTCTATTGCGTTTCATTTTGGCATTGAGGAGTCATTTACATTGACTTGCATGGTTCAAGTGGAGAAGATCTGGCTCATCAAATCTAACTTAATTCTGCTTTCACCACTGCTTTCAGGGACTCTCGGACTCTCATTGACTTTGATGAGCAGTCTGCTGAAGGATAGAGTCAACTTCAGCCGCAAAGAATGTGATTAAAAACTCGGGTTCTGAGAGATAGTTTGTGGCCTGTGGAGTGCATGACATGCACTTTGTTTCCCATGAAAAGGCTTAGAAATGTGTTTCATTACAAAGTTTTGATGGAAAATCATCTCCATGAGAGTCAAAGCAGTTTTTTTGTGTTCGATAGTTAGCTTTCCCTTTTCTCTCTAAATCGGGATCGCTTTGAATGCATTTCTTTTGAACTCAGCCAGAATAACCACCGAATAATGACACAAGACATATTTTACCACAGCTCTCTCCAGTGCCCTCTTATTAGTGGTGCGAAGCTTTCTGAAAAGCTCACAATCCTTTGTGAGGCTTTCCCAACATAGAGAACAATGTAACTAAGAGGGGAAACACATGTATGAAAAGAGAGAGTACAAAAGCCGAGGCTGGTGCAAAGATCGGCATCTGTACGTGAACAGAAAACCTTCAAATAATTCAAAATCTCAGCCTCTGGGATTCCTCTGTAGATTCAGCCACACGTTTGCAGATTAAGATGTGTATGTTTCATATACAGGTTCATATGTTACATTTGATTCTGTATGTCATAATATGGAATGGATATAAAGTCCTAAAGAATTAGTGAGGAGGTTATATAGACTGTAAATCTACACAGAACTCACAAGTTGCTGACTTGACATATCACATGAGAGTTTTCTGTGAACGTCGACAAACACGCAATAGAGAAAACGTTTGAAATGAGAACATGAAAGGAATGAGGATGAACCGTTTGGACGCACAGAATTTGCATTCAGTATTTTAGACCGTAAAGCAAGAAAATGAAAGGTTTTATGTGGGTCATTGACAATATTTCAAGATGAGGGTTTTCATTCTTAGAAATGTGATCTTTTAAATGACAGAATAACATGTTTTCCTTTCACCTTGAATGAGTGTGAGTGTAAACACATCTTAATAATTGAATTACACTTTAATAAGTTAAATGTAAGCTTCAGTAAAATAAATACATGCATTACTTTTTTTTTTTTGTTTCGTTAAAAATATCACAAATTTTTCTGTGGTTTTATAATTTCATAAGTGAACCTGAACTGACTTTGACTAAAGCAACACAATTCTAGAACATTTTATCACAACTTTCATTGCGTTCTATCCAGATACATTTGTGGAGTTTATTTTAATATTTTTTACATTTTTATTAATAATATATTATATTATTTTATATATATATATATATATATATATATATATATATATATATATATATATATATATATATATATATATATAATTAATATAATAACAATTTTATAATAGCCTTTTTTGCATTCAATCGAATACAATTTGTCAAATTTAAGTTTACTTCTTGCATTTTAGTTTTACCTTATTTTTTATATATTATATGGTTTTCTATGTAATATATATATATATATAAAAATTATAATAGCCTTTTTTAGCATTCTATCTTAAATTACATTTATTTTAATTTTGTTAAATTTAGCATTCAAGTTTATTTAATCCATTTGAGTTTTATGTTAATATATTCTCTGTTTTTACTTTTAATATATATTATTATTTTTATGTAAATGAATTAAATATAAATATATGTATACACATTTTGTAACAGCCTTTTTAGCATTCTATCTAATTAAATTGGTCAAATATTAGTTTACTTATAGTTTTATGTTTATATTTTTTATTTGTAATATACTATATTCTCTTTTATGTAAATGATATATAAAATATTTATAATAGCCTTTTTAGTGAGACATTTTGTATTTATTTTGGTCTCTGGATGGTTATACCACATAGACATTTGAAAACATATTCATCATAAAAAAGGTTTATTCAAGTCAATGCCTGTAAGAACTGCATTTTTTATGTTTTTAAGAATAAATGAATTAATACAAGCATTATGTCATTGACCCATATAGATCGGAGGACATATATGATTATGTTTGGATTTGAATATTCTGTTTTAATGGATTTAATTTATCCTGCTAATGTATAAGATGAATGTTCATTGAACTGTGAATTGTGAATGGCTTGTCATGATATAATCATTTACTACATTCATTTCATTCATGGTAATGGTATGTATTTATTATTCTTTTACTAATTGATTTTCTGATTATTATTAATTATTATTTGCATTTGACCAAATAACCACTGCTGAATTAAAACTATTTGCCTGTTGTTTCAATAATAATTAGGGAGTTTACAAAGAATATTTGATAATAAATAGATAATGACATATCATGCAAACAAGCAAAATGATAAAAATGGAATGAACAAAACACAAAGCATTCCACGTCAGCTTAAATACAGCTCTTCGCATTTCCTCCTGTTAGTTCAACCTACTGCATAAACATTTTTGTGCTCAAATAACAATATGTGGCGGTGGATGTGGTGGCGGTAACCTGCGCTACATCTGTTTTCGTTTACTCTGCTATTCTTTATTATGTAAAATTATGCCTGTGAATACATGAGAGCACACCACTAATCCACTCGCTTTCCACCTTGTGAATCTGACCCAAATTCGTTGCTTCCCTTGTGTGGCTCGGGGACTGTTTCCCCTTTCCTTCTTTAAAATATTATTATTATTGAAGCCACGTGTTAGAGAGTCTACTGACCTGGCTGTGTACTTGGTTTTGAGAGGGATAAAAAGTGATGGAAATTAATCTTCTTACTGAAGCGGTTTGAAACATGCTGGACAATATGTTGGATAAGCTTTAGATTTACTAACACAAGTTAGCTTGCAGTCAATTCAATTCTAGTTATATTTTCTAATGATGCCAAATACATCTACTCTAATATAATCATTTAAAAATCCATCACATTTCTGATTTTCAGATATGATCAAACAGAACCTTTTTTTGGAAATACTTTGGAATAAATATTTGTCTAAAATGCTTGACATGATGTAATAACAGCAGTAATAGGGACATTTATTCTTCGATATACAAAATCCCAAAATGCAGTTGTAAAGAAATTATAATTTTTATAAGATCTTAAAAGAAAGTGTCTAGGAGAATGTTCCTTCATTAATATATAAATATAGAAATTTTATCAAATGGAATCTTCAACAATCTTAAAAGTTAAGAAAATGTTATTAAAGAGACTAATAAAAGATTGGGAACACTTTATATGACTGTTCTCTTTAAGTGTTTATAAGGAGGTT
The DNA here is from genome assembly GCF_025860055.1 of Xyrauchen texanus. Lineage (NCBI taxonomy): Eukaryota > Metazoa > Chordata > Actinopteri > Cypriniformes > Catostomidae > Xyrauchen > Xyrauchen texanus. The sequence goes on along the minus strand of NC_068284.1, from coordinate 7,520,394 downwards.
CATAAATGACTATAAATTCATTTACAAGTGCATTATAAATCATTGATATGCAGTTATAACAAATGCATATAAGGGCAACATTCATGCATTACCTGCCAAATAGTGAGCATTTTAACTTACTTGTTATAAATGCTTAATAACACTTATTCAACATAAGTTACCTAAAAAAATTACTTTAATGTAATGTGGACACAAGTGTTTGTTATTATTATTATTTTGTTGTTGTCAATGGTGATTATTAGAACTTGTTATAAATGCTTAATAACACTTTTTCAACATTTTACTTTAATGTAATGTGGACACAAGTGTTTGTTATTATTATTATTTTGTTGTTAATGGTGATTATTAGAACTTACTTGTTATAAATGCTTAATAACACTTTTTCAACATAATTACCTTAAACATTTTACGTTAATGTAATGTTGACACAAGTGTTTGTTATTATTATTATTTTGTTGTTAATGGTGATTATTATAACTTGTTATAAATGCTTAATAACACTTTTTCAACATAATTACCTTAAACATTTTACTTTAATGTAATGTTGACACAAGTGTTTGTTATTATTATTATTTTGTTGTTGATGGTCATTATTAGAACTTACATGTTATAAATGCTTAGTAACACTTATTTAGCATTAGTTACTTATGAAAATGTACTTTAATGTAGAGTGAACACAAGCGTTTATACACAAGGTGTCTCTGAGCCGTTTCAAAGAAGCAACTGTTGTCGTAGCACATATCATCGTTTCCCTTGGCTAATCTTGGTGCCTTCTGGAATTATGGAGTGGGCTGGAGCTCCTAGAGCGGTTTCTTAAGGCGATACCACTGACACCACTGGGAACAAATGGCTGGACAAACATTTTTTGTTGCTGGAAGTGTTGAGAAGACAGCATGGTGCTCGAATTTCCACTGAGTCTGCCTCATTCATATCCCTCCTGCTCCACTCCCTCCCAGTGAATGCCATTATACTCCACTAACTTCCTGCTGATTTGACTCTCCACTAAACACCATTCATCAGTGTAAGGATTGTTTCCCAAAATTCTTGGTGGAATAAAAGGGACCAGGGGTGTCATGCACATTTTTTCCCCATCCCTTTTCTCCCCAATTTGGAATGCCCAATTCCCAATAATCAGTCCTCGTGGTGGTGTAGTGACTCACCTCAATCCAGGTGGTGGAGGATGAATCTCAGTTGCCTCCGCATCTGAGACCGTCAGTCCGCGCATCTTATCATGTGGCTTGTTAAGTGTGTTATCGTGGAGACATAGCTCGTGTGTAGGCTTCACACTATTCTCCACAGCATCCACACACAACTCACCACCCGCCCCACGAGAGCGAGAACAACATTATAGCAACCATGAGGAGGTTACCCCATTTGGCTCTACCCTCCCTAGCAACCAGGCCAATTTGGTTGCTTAGGAGACCTGGATGGAGTCACTCAGCACACCCTGGATTCAAACTTGTGACTACAGTGGTGGTAGTCAGCGTCTTTACTCGCTGAGCTACTCAGACCCCACCAATACACCAATGGCAATCCTGGTTTACTTGGTGCCCCAGGCAAGATAAGACATGACTAAAGAAAATAAACACTTTTCCATTCTTTAAAAATTCATTTTCTATCACAACGTGTTAGACAAACATGTTTAAACCTACATTAACCAGGCAACATTATCAAAGATTATCAAAGATCTTTTTGCATTCAAACCCCATATGGAAATCCACCAGAAATCACAGGGGGCACATGTCTGTCAATTTTAATGGGTATGACAAGGTTGGCGATCAAAATATGTAGCAATGTAAATTGTAACTGAAATTACTTTTTTTTAATTACACATAATAAATGCTTAATAACACTTATTCAACATAAGACACCTATGCAATTCACTTTAACTTAAAGTGGACACAAGCACTTATTATAATGATGTTTTGTTCTTGTCAATGGTGATCATATTAACTGACATGTTATAAATGCTTAATAACACTTATTCCACTTTAGTTACCTATGAAAATATACCTTAATGTCAAGTTTGCACAAGCATTTATTAATTTGTGTTGCCAATCCTGAGAATTTTAGATGGCATGTTATAAATGCTTAATAACACTTATTCAACATTAGTTACTAAATTCCTTAATAAAATTAACCATTGTTTGTGGGTAGTAATCATACATTTACTATAGCATTTGTAGGATTGTGCACCATTCAGAATTTAGAATACCTTTTACATTCATGGATTATTTTTTTACTTACACGTTATAAATGCCTAATAACATTTATATAAGTTACCTATAAAAATGTACTTTAATGTAAAGTGGACACAATTAATATATATCTTTTTTTGTCAGTGGTGAGCATATTAACTTACATGTTATAAATGCTTAATAACACTTATTCCACTTTAGTTACCTATGAAAATATACCTTAATGTCAAGTTTACACAAGCATTTATTAATTTGTGTTGCCAATCATGAGAAATTTAAATGGCATGTTATAAATGCTTAATAACACTTATTAAACATTAGTTACTAAATTCCTTAATGAAATTAACCATTGTTTGTGGGTTGTAATCATACATTTACTATAGCATTTGTAGGGTTGTGCACCATTCCGAATTTAGTATACCTTTTAAATTTCAGTTAAATTCATGGATTTTCTTTTTTTGGGGTGTACTGAATTGGACGTGTACCTGTGGAAGCATTTTAAGGCCTACCTTCAAACTCAGTGTCTCTTTGCTTGACATCATGGGGAAATCAAAAGAAATCAGCCAAGACCTCAAAAAAAAAAATATTGTGGTACTCCACAAGTCTGGTTCATCCTTGGGAGCAATTTCCAAATTTGTTCATCTGTACAAACAATAATACGCAAGTATAAACAAATTGGGACCACACAGCCATCATACCGCTCAGGAATGAGAAGCATCATGTCTCCTAGAGATGAATGTAGTTTGGTGTGAAAAGTGCAAATCAATGCCAGAAAACAGCAAAGGAGCTTGTGAAGATGCTGGAGGAAACCGGTAGACAAGTATCTATATCCACAGTAACACAAGTCCTATATCGACATAACCTGAAAGGCTGCTCAGCAGTCTAACGAAGAAGCCAGACTCAGTTACACCAGTTGTGTCTGGAGGAATGGGCCAATATTCCAGAAACATATTGTGAGAAGCATGTGGAAGACTACCCAAAACGTTGGACCCAAGTTAAACAATTTAAAGGCAATGCTACCAAATACTAACAAAATATATGTAAACTTCTGACCCACTGGGAATGTGATGAAAGAAATAAAAGCTGAAATAAACCATTCTCTACTATTATTCTGACATTTCACATTCTTAAAATGAAGTAGTGATCCTAACTGACCTAATACAGGGAATTTTTTCTACGATTAAATGTCAGGAATTGTGGAAAACTGAGTTTAAATGTATTTGTATTTAAATGTATATACTGTATATACACGCACACAGTTTCAATTCAATTTTGTTTTATGGAAGATGGTGGCAAACACTTTCTATTCTCTGCAATTCTTTAATGTACCCTACATTAAAAAAAATAAATAAAATTATGTCATTTATTTTTATGAGATTACCTGAAAACAATGTGATGGACATTTTGTGGTGCGACACAGCAAACATCAAATATGTTTTAATGGCTGAAGAACTGAACTTAGTTGAGCTAAATAAGTAAATATGCTAATGCTAAATGTATAACAATAAGTTGAGAAAAAAATATTTTAGCTATCAATAGGCATAATTAGTCCAAATCTATGATCGTCAATGTTTGCAAAGCTTCTGCTGAACTGCTGTAGGACTGTGTTCATTTTCTTTCCTCTTCCTGTCATTCCAATTCAAATTCCAGCTGAACATCCTGAGGGGAGTGGCCAATTCAATTGAAATGTAAAAATATGAATTGAAACGGAGCCAACTCTTTAAATTAGAATTTCCCCCAAGCCTGCTCATTAACATTTTAATAGCAGTGTATTCGTTTCTATAAACCAAACTGTGGTATTCAATTTTTTTTTTATAAAAATACAAATAAATAAATAATAAAATAATAAAGTAGATACCCTTACTCCCCTGATAGATTTAGAATACGTATACAATGCTTCTGCCAATATACCCAAGTTGGTTATTGAAAAACCACAGCATTCAATGTCTTACACAAGGCAAGACATTGTATAAATAATAACCATACAGAATTTGTTTAAAAAGTATACTGTAATATGACCAGCAACACCTACACTGTCTAATATATCAATGCAGAAGTGTGCATATGTGCTGTGATGTATACACAGAGCAGTATGTAAGAGGACGTTTGGCAATGTTTAAACAGTTGTTGTGAAAAAAAGTTCCTCCATAAGATTTATGGCCCCATGAATGGGCTTGACTCTGTAGGCCAGGTGCTCCAGGATCCGGATCCTCCAGTTGTGAAATCCAGGACGGGTGTTGCAGCGCACCTCTGCGGAGACACGCAGCCGGTTCGACGCGTTTTGCTTCTTTCAGCTCCTGAGTCGAGATTCACTTTGCGCAGTACGAGGCGAGTGGGATTTCCTTAAGTTCAAAAAACACTCTCCAGACTGTTAGTGCGGCGAGTCCCGATGGCTTTTTGAGCTCAACTAAACTGCTCAGGCCAGCGCGATGACGAGAGGAGGCGCGGGGTTGATTTAGACGCGAATGCATTGCGCTATCACCCCCAAAACCCGGGACTTGGACGCCTTCGGCTCCTGAAACGACCAAATGTTCAATTGAAATGTGAACTAGTTTACTCATTTTCTCAGCATGCCTTACTCGTAAGCCTAATGGAGTTATCTGGATTGCACGGATCTTTTAAGAACGCGTCTACCTGAGCGAACGCATTGGACGCGCTGCTTTTAGGGGTGACTTAGAAATCCTCTCAATTTATACTGCGCCAAAACACTATTTCCTAGGACTATTTCCCGATCTGTGAGTACTGTTCTTTTATGCAACCTTTTCACATCTCCACTGTGCACTCACATTCTCTTAGACTAACTGCGCGTCTGAACGCGTGCACACCGCCGTGCTTTTACCATTTCCACATCCTCCGCCACCATTTGGGTCTGAAGACACTGGGACAGTGATAATCAAAACCGCGTTGTTTACATAAACCAGCCATTTCATCGGACGCCCTACGAGCCACTTTAACACTTAAATGTAAGAGTTTCATTTAAACATCTAGACCCGAGGACGTGCAAGCATGCGTACTCTCGCGTGCTCGCGTCCTGGAGCACAGCAGTTGATCGGAGTAAATCAGCTTTTCAGAAAAAAGGGTAAAAAGGTGCCAGATCATTATAATATGTAGCCTACTGGATTTCTCTCTGTAGATGAATTATAGAGGTCAATATAATAAATCGATGAAAATGTAAGGGGCAAGACACTAGAGGCAGTAGTTCATCAAACTGACTAAAAGCGGACAGAAGTCCGAATTTATTGTCCGTTTTGGCCTTGATCAGCACTATCAGAGCTTTGTTTATTATGAGAGAAGCTTTAGAGGTGCGACTGCAAATTATGCGTAATATTAGGCATTCGAGATAATTGCACGATAAAAAAGTAGCACATAAATAAAACCTGTGAAGTAAAAACAATTAATACAATATTTGATCAACAAGACTGCTTTTCAAAAAGGTGATCGCGCATGAGAAGCATATTTAGTTCGGTTTATTTTGGTTTTGTTGTCCTTCTGCAGCAGCTAATATGAGATCATTTTACTGCACATGCATTATTAACATGCCACGAGCTACTCCTGTCACAAACCATGCGCGTGTGTGTTGTGAGGAAAACACACTTTCATATATTAGGCTAATTGGAACTTTGAGAACGTACAAAGGAGTTTATCTGGGTTTTACTGTCACCTGATTGGCTGTTGCAAAAGTCGTGCGAATTCGGACGACCCAGCTCGTAGGATTTCATACGATATTGCGAATTTGTATGAATCTGAACGATTTCTCTGTGAGATTACATCATATTCTAATGCAGAAAAAGGTCTCTGCACATATTGTACCTGAAGAGCCAATTAAATTACATTAAAACTGTTAGAAATAATTTTTTTAGTGTTATTGTGAAATAAAAAAATTGCGCGTTTGTAAAAATTGTATCCGATTAGGGGGGCGTTCACTCAGGGTGCATTTTTTTGCGTAAAAAAAAACAAAAACGTTGAGACCAAGCGCACCTAAATGGAGCATCACACTTTTTTTTGCAGTAAAACTGATGTCTAAAGACATTAAGCGTCTGCAAAAAAAAATGTAGTTGACGTAACTCAAAAAGTCCGTCTTGAGTGAATGCCTCCTTTACCCTCTTGAACCAAACTATTTACATTTACTTGAACTTATTTGACAAGTTTGTGGAAAAGCTAAACTATGCAGAAAAGGAAATAAGTAGTTTACATTTAAAATGTATTACGTGTTCGGCCTCCTCATACAGTGCATTTATGAGTCATCGTTAACCGCTCATTCCTTTGAATGCAGCGAGTGGATTCACATGAACAAATGCACAGTTGTGGTGCACTCTTATTCGCTCCATTTGTTGTGCATGTCTTTAGAGGAAGTGCCATCTCGGCTCACATCAACTGCCTGTGATTTATAGCTCTTCATTTTCCAAGTGTTCATTTACATATCAAAGTGCTCGAATCTCAATGGTGAAAAATTAGAGCCACCACCATCCTCACCCTCCCCAAAGTTTGGCCGGCCTGAGTCACAGAGTTGGATTCATGGACCTTTGAAGCTCAAAGATTTTCCATTATAATACAATGATTCAGTCTGATTGCTTTCCCGTGGAGCTTTTTGTCTGTTGATCATAAGAAAAATCAAATATGATTTTAAAAGATTTCTGGGTGCTTAATCTTCGAACCTGTATAAAATCCCATAAAGTCTTAACAGATGAGTAATGGCTGGCTAATGGAATTTCGATCACAATTTGGAACCAATGAAGATCCTAATAGAAAATAATAATAATAATAATAATTTAAAAAAAAAAAAGAACCAAAAACTGAAATTCTGAGGAAATAAAATGGAAAATAGGAATGCAATCCATTTGATTCTTAGACGATGTTGGATTTTTCTTATCTAGATTTTGGTGTGTTCTAATTAAAAAAAAAATGTGTTGCTTTTTTTAAGCCATCAAAGTTATTTTATTGAGTCATCTAGTGGAAAGATTGGCATGTTTCAATGCTTCAAGCTCAGAATAAATAATTCATGATGTTTTGTGTATTTGGCAATATTGTTTGTTGCAGCTGATGAAATGCAGTCACTAGCCTTTTCCAGTCGTTTCTTACAGCTGTCAAGCTAAGTTTAGTTTTAAAAGCTGAGTTTAGACGTAATTTTACTATGTAGCCATGTAGTAAAACTGTGGTAAATTGCATCCAGCCGCTAGTATCATGAAAAAAAAAAATCTATAAATGAATCTCCTACAGAAATCTGTTGTATGGCATATATAAACACATTTATTAAATGATAGTTATTATTTTTGAGTATATATGTTAGTATTAGTATTTTGGGAATTGGGAAAATATGTTACATATATGAAAACAGCCATTTTTAATGGTAATTAGACATATATGCATAAGTATGTGACTTTTGTATCAGTGAAAACCATATATGACATATATTTCATAGATGTGTTTTACATACAGTATATTGCTATATCAGATTTCTGTTTGGGTAATAAATTAAACAAATGATTGTGAAAGCTCCTTAAACACCACATATTAATTTATTATGGTTTTACTTATGGTGGTGGAAACTGCGACTACCATACATTTTCTTTGGCTTAATTCTAAAGATGGCCAAAAATGTAAGTTTTATGAATTTTCCTTTTATATAGACCATTTCAATAGCACCAGTTTATCTCAATGATTCCCAAACTGCACTCGGCTATATTGATTCAAATATCGATTCTATGTTTTTTTTTGATGAGGTTAGATATTCAAAAGGTATCGTGCTCCGTAACACAGATATAATGTGATCTGACATCTATTAAATGCAGTTTCACACATTACATTGAATATGTGAAACGGGCTGCTTATCATATCTTTGAAAGAATGCTGTGAATCACAGTAGGGCTGATCGGAAGAAAACTGCCTTGAAAACAGCATTCAGCCATATCATATTGCACCAACGGTTTCCTTTACCACTATTTACCGAGTCCATCCACCTAAAGCCTTTGTGTGTCGAGAGCAATGATGGCTCGAGAACTTATGGCAGAAGGCAGAAAGACGTTATTTGTATACTCGAGGGAGTTGGTGAAAAAAGGCATGGAGCTCTTTGGAATGAGGAATGACGTGTCTGGATAAGTTCAATAACGATGTTTTGAGAGTATTTTGCAGAGTGGAAGAATTCAATTGAATGCCGTGCAGTGGGACAGTGTCGTTTTCGAAGCTAATGACTGGGCTGTCCACTTCATGCACGAGGAATGTTGATAATGTGCATTTCAGGTCTCTGTTAATACACATCAGAGTGAAGCTTGTCATAGATGATTAATTCGAATCATTAGTATTATGATTTCACAAATGCGTGATTGGGGATACGCTTTGTGGATTGTGTGCAGCCCATGCACTCGTGTTCATGACAACGTGTTGAAATAATCAACATTTTCCCTATTCTGCTTTGAATTTTTTTCACTCTTTAAACTCACGAGCCCAGTCGCAGATTCTTTTCCGCAGATCGGAGACAGATTCCTCTAGTGTGCTAATGTTCCCACAGAAATGATCTGGATTACTCAAGTGCTTGCAGAGATCTCATTTCTGCTGTCCTAGAAGGTTTTTGTGTCTTTCTCGTGTCACTTCGAAGACTTCCTGAAACAAACAAGCTGCCACTATTGAGTGTCACTTTGTACACTTTTTTTAAAAGATTCATTTTCAATATGAAACCTATTAAACTACATTTTTAATTTGGTTTTATGGCCAGTTACTATATAGAACTACACAACAGTGCTTGCTTTTAAAGACATAGTTGTTTTCTCTTCACAGTCTAAAATTAAGGTTTCATACGACCAGTCATCCAAATAATGGCACAGATTTAATAAATTGTATATAATGTAATATACACACACATACTTGACATCGAAAAGCAAGCTTAAACTTTATGTAAAAAAAAAAAAGAGATGAAAATAGAGAACTGCCAATATCGGTTTTAAATGCACAGTTGAGATTTAAAATTTTAAATGCAAAGTTAAGGTCATTTTAAATGACAAAGCTCCCACACATTGTAAATTATCACAGGCCTAAATAAAGCAACATTTTACTTAGAAATGTTAAGCCTAGTCTTAAAATTGGACTGTGTTTTCTCTTCAGATACACAATTAAAATATAATATTTCTAAAACGAAGGGCTTGAGAACAAATTGATATTTATGTAGATACAACGGACAATTATCAATTGCAGAATAAGCATTTTGAGATAAATGGTAATATATATATTTATTGTATGTATGTGTATGTGTGTGTGTGTGTGTGTGTGTGTATATAGAAATATGTATGGACACAACAAATTGACACATGTGTTTTAAGCTACTGGTAGTTTTCTTATTTTTATCACCTATAAGTCCAATCTTATTTGTCAATAACAGTTTTCCTATATCCTAAAATGGGATCAAATTAAGTTACATACCATGGCTAAATATGCACATTAAAAACGAATAATAAAAAAGACAATGTAAATTATAAACTCAAACAGTGTGGGGCTGAATTGTTTGTTTTAATAACATAAATAATTATAAATTATAATTATAAAATGTTGTAATCTTTTTGTTAATATTTGATGATAAAATAGAATATTTTACAATTGAACTCAAACACAAAAATGTCAATTAGGGATGCACCGATACCACTTTTTCTCTTCCGATATTGGAAATCTCAGTATTGGACGATACTGATCTGATAGCTGTGCTGTTGTTTTATTGCATTATCAATTGGGTGCAATCTTTAATATGTACAGAAACATAAACCTATAACTACTACATTTTTAAATATAAATGTATAGCTTATTAAGAAACACTTTATTATTAACTAGTATACTGGATAATGTAGCAGTAATTACTAGTAATTAAGTATTAGTAATTAAGCAAAATTAACAGTAATTCCAGTATAAGTCATCAGTAGAAAAGAAGCCGTTTTTTTTACACTTGTATCTGGACTTTAAAGGATTCGGATCTCTTTTTTGTTCAATTTAGTTATTTAGATATCAGCTCACTTTTCATTCACACAGTTATTTTTTGGAACCCATTCAAATTAAATATTATTATAATTTGTAAACAACTATTCATATATTATAATAGTAATATATAGTAATATAACTCAATCATGCACCTTTAACTTTTAAACCCTCACGCTTTTATTTTGACATTCTGAACACAACAGGAAGTCCTGAATGTGTCTGTTTGTAAGTTCACAGTAGTTTAATTCACTTCTTATTGAAATTCTGGTAAAATGCACCTCCGGTGCCGTTATAAATGCATATTATAAGTGAACCGAACTATTGACTATATATTATTATTAACTATTCGTGAGTAAAGCTCAAATATTACGCACCGCGTGAAGGCTAAAAATAGCCGCGGGCGTGTGTGTAAACAGAGCAGTGCCGTTCACTGATGTGCTGCAGATGCGCGTGCATTTCATATATTTGCTTATTCAACACAGCCTTTTGTGATTCACAGAGCTATCGCACATCTTCAAGTGGCTTTGAATAAAATGCACGAGTCATATGAACGGCTTTAATTGTGTTTTTATGGTTCTTTTATATAATTTTTGGAGCTTGACAGTAACGAACATGACTAACACACAGTATCAGATATGGATCGGGCTCGTTGGACTGATACCCAATCCATCTAAAAGCTTCAGTATCAGAGCCAATACCGATCCAGATAACCTAATGTAAATGCAAGTGAAACTGTTATGACCAACTCCAAAAAAAATCACTCTAGCCTTTAAAATATATAACAGTCCTGATTTTTGATATTTTGTCAGAACCATTTTTGAGTTGAGTTTTGTTGTAGCTGCCAAAAACCTTTAGGAGCTGAGAAGAAACTTCTGTTTCTGCCAAGAACCCTTCTGAGTTCTGAAGAACACATAGAGGTTCTTTGAGCGACAATGAGTTTACCCAGAACCAGAATCATCCTAAGAATAGTTTTTTTTTTGAGTGAAGGCCATTACAATATTGCTTTCAAAGAAAGATCGAGAAAAAAAAGAGAAAAAAACTCCTCTTGTCTTGGTTATTAGTCATTTCAGTGCTTTGTATTTCATGGAGACAGTGGCAGAGTAGAGCTCTGCCCAGCAGGCCAGATTTCTTCAGAGTTTAACAGCTGAAAGATGAAATGATGCAACCATAAACTCTTCCATGGTCAGCAGTGGTAAAAGAGCCACTTGGAGACAAGTGGCAACTTCAATCACAGTGGAATGGTTCGACAAGCGTCACTCTCCATTTCTCTAAAGAAGACAAAAACAATAAAACGAAAGAGATGAATCTAGAGAAATGATTCCCTCCTGTAGAAGGATAACGGCACTTATGGTGTGTGTTTGTATGTGACAGAAATGGTGGACGGAAATCGTCCATCAGAACATTTGTTGATTTTTTTGAAAGAAGCGCTGCTTGGAAAACTCAAGTTACGGCGGTGCGTAGATAGGTTTTTTCTTTATGGGTGAAATCATGCTGGTTGTGTAACTTACATTTTCAAAGATGGCCTGTAGAATTAAAGTATTGGGTAAATGATCTTTACTGGTTTCATCTGATTGTGCAAAAATGTCGCCACAGTCTTGTACTGTTCATGAGATCAGGCTGCAAAGTTTGTTAATGCTTTTTTAAACCCACCTTTGTTCTCCTGTGTAATCTTGGAATTCGAAGTGTTGCACAAGGACATTGTGTGTTTGTGGTTGTGGATGTTAAGACCTGTATTGCTCACCCACCATCTGACAGCTGTGTTTGTAAACAGGGGGCACATTTGGCGATTAGTCCTCCCTACGGCTTTTAAGAGGAGAAAAACGGCCTTTTAAGCACACCCTGTTGGAGCTGCCAGGTTTGAATGATGGATAGTTGCGATACCTTTTTGCTTGTGTATTAAGTGCTTTGTGTTGGAGCTGCACACCCAGTTGGAGCTGTGAATTGGAGGTTGATGAATGGTTAAAGGTCTTGTAGCTCCATCTATCAGGGGATTAGCATTGACCTGTGAGACGTCTCCACCGGCCCTTGGGCTCACGCACCACAACAAATGGCTACATTAGCATAGATAGAGACCACAGGCCCCTCTGAGCCCAGAGCATTAATATATTTTCATCCCTCTGTGGGAATTTTTAATTTATTTTATTATTTTTCAGCCGAGGGGATGGGTGCACAGATATTGGCAGGGAACGTTCGCCCTCTATTGTGTGTGTGTCGGTTAATGCAGTACTAGAGTCAGTTGTCAGTGCTGATTATGCCACGTTGTCTTTAAGTGGAAGGTGGCATGTGTGGAATCAGGTTATTGCGCAGGCATTATTTTTATGCTGATGTCCTGAAGTGCCGAACGGTTATGAATCATCTTCTGATTCTAATGGCATTCAAGAGGACCTCAATGAACCCATTGGACAATCATTAGAGATCTAAATTCTAGAGAACAATGGCGTTCATGTCACGAAACCTGCCAAGAACATGTCTTGGTGATATTTCATCCCCAAATCAAAAGAAAGATATATGACTCTATATTTTGCATTAAAGAGCAATGGCCAATTTTAGGATCAGTAAGGGTTTTTTATGCATTGTGATATTTTAATTTAAGATAAGCACATTTTCATACCAAGTTCTCATAACCATAGTGCGAAAAAATAGTGTTCAGGAAAACTGTTTGAAAACAATTATAATTTTTGCAATTTATTTTGGTGACGCCAGTTGTTCAAATATTATGAACAAAGTGAACCAAAAGAGCTAAACATCAACCACACACTTCCACAACGCACTACGAATGACGCAATAGAGTTGGTCTCCCTACAATTTCAGAGATAGATTGTTTCTATAATAATAATCAGCAATAAATTTAAATCAAAAAGTTAGTTTTTTTTCTGTTGTTTTTATTTTGATTAACTCATTCGTAATTCTTTATGGGATAGTAGTGCATTCCCTCAGGAGCGACGTTAAATACGCATCCTTGTTTTTATTTTTATCTGAATTTCAAATACTTTTTTGATTCAAATCATAGTTTGTAATGTTGTGATTCACGTCAGAGCTGGTTGATTTGGTTCATGGCATAGAACTCTTTAATGAAGGATTTTTTGAAATACATATGGGAAAATATCTGTTTGTTCGATCAATGGAAGGTGCGTCACCCACATTAGCATTGGAAAGTCTGATTCATTTAAGCAAACCGGTTTGTTCTGATTGTTCATGACATTAAATATTGTTGTGACAAGGCAGTATTTTACTTTTATTTTTGTAGTAAATTGCTTTTAATCACAGGGTTTCACTATGAGGTTATATAGATTGCGTCTGATGCGTAAATGTTTAACATTCCAACATTATTAACAATATTGTTAATAGCATCACTAACTATTATTAACATGAATTATTCCAATTTTGATAACAACAATGCTCCCATCTCACAGTTTTACTTCTAAACAAAGTCCTTACTGTTGGGTGATCTACCAAAGCTTTGCGAATCAGTTCAAGTAATTTTAAAAGGATCTGTTCAAAACAACTATTAATTTGCAAATCAGACATTACTGATGCTAAAGACACCCACATGAGCACCACTGCTAGGCAACGTCTTTGACTTTTATAAAAAAAATTATATTCTGCAAGAACGTGTTTGTTTTTCAAACATAAAAAAAAGGGGAAAAGATGTGAAAAAGAAAATGTGCCTGGTAATCACTTTGTTTAGAATGAACTTGGCTATGTTTTGTGTTTTCATCATGCCCTTGCTTTCAATGAAATATTTACTTGCGGTAAAGGGTTTATTATTTGCAACTCATGCTTTTTTGATGTCCTACATTTTAGGTGGAAATCAAAGGTGCCCTCTCTTTCTTATAATTCATAAATAGAATAGTAGATGGTATAGGAGCCCACAGTGCTGCGGCGTATAGTGTGAGTGAAATAAGAGCATCTTATTCACTCCCTCCCTCTTGATTGGCACTGATTTGTTCCATTTTAAACAGGCTTGTGAAGAGGGAGGCATGACCATTTCACTATACACGCGTTGCTAAAGAGAGTTTGTGTTGATCGCTCAGGTGAGAGGTAGTGTGATTGCTGATTGCTCAGGGTTTTAATTATGGAAATCATGAGCTCCTAAAAGCACTCAAGGCATTACGTTATTTTTGTGCTAATGGTGAAAGTCATAAAAATGGTAAATTAAATTTTATATCGTGCTACACTTCTACACAATTACTTAAAATATTCTCTGATCACTAATGGTGGTAAACGTCATGGTTACTGTTGTAACCTCCGTTCCCCGAGGGAAGGAACGAGACGTTGCCTCGAATGAAGGTACACAAGGGGTCTTCCTGGGACGCCAAACGTACCTCTGAACCTGAGAAAAGGCCAATGTCAAGTTGGCAGACAGAATTTGCATGCCCTGGACATACGGGTATAAAGGGAAGTGGGGCAGCGAGTGCCAGTCAGGATTTTGCAATGAGGAGCCGAAAATAAGGTACGGCCGTTTACAGTGGTAGATCTAGTGCTGTGGCAGGAGGGGCACAACGTCTCGTTCCTTCCCTTGGAGAACGGAGGTTACAACAGTAACCATGACGTTCCCCTTCTGTCACTCACTCAACGTTGTGTCGAATGAAGTGACACAATGGGTCCTATATAAAAATGCCACGTACTGCCCGTGTTACGTGAACTGTCGAGACAGGTGCAAGAAGGCTACTGCATGCTAGAGGCACCTGTGTCAGCTGCACGTAGCCCTCCCCAACGCCCCAAAGAGATGTCACGTACAGATCTTAGGTTCCCCGCACCCCTGAGGGGTACACCCCCCGGCGAGGTGCTCGACGCTGTGGCTAAGAGCTGGGCCCAGGTTGAGGAGGAGCTGCCTGTTGATTGGTTGGAAAGGGACGCCCTTCGTTTTATTTGCAGATGTTCCACAGTTGCTGCTGTGTTTGTATTCCTAATTTTCATAACTTGCCGTGTCATTGCGCTGCAATTGTGGGGTTGCCGTTTTATGTTATACTCCAGGATTCCCCCAGTGCATTTGAGCGCATACTCGCATGTGCACTCTTAAAAAAAAAACATAAGAAAGGCGCTTATACATTTACATGGATGTTTCAGAACACCACTTTTCGCAAAAATCCTGGAATTAACAGTTTTCTTAAGTACATGTAAATGGGGTCATTGTCTTTGCTTTTTGTTAGTGTCATTACGTTTCATTCATTAGATTAGGCTAACACACATTTATGCTTTTTTACACCATTTTACCGCACTTCCAACACTAATTGAAGCATCTTGCAGCCAGGGTTTTTTCTGTTGTTCACATCAGTATGGTACATTTTCCAGAAAATATAGCCTTAGTCTTTTGTTAACTGCTGTGATGTCGAGTACCTTATGATTGCACCTGTTATCTTTCTTAAGAGTTGTCAAGATTCCACTAAATCAATATGTTTATTCCAATTAACCAAGTTTTACCATGAGAATGCTTCAAACATCTCTCAGGCATGTTTTTTTATTTTTTATTGTTGTTCTCAATATGGTACATTATCTTGAAAATGTAGTCTTTCTTTAACAGCAGAGATGTCGCACAAATATCGTCACCTTGCATTGCTCCTTGAAAAGCTCTTGCATTGGCACATTCAGGTGGTGGTGATACAGGCAGGCTCTTGGGTTAATTTCATTCTGTTGCTCCGAGTCTTGAGTTCAAAGAACTGAACTAAGACATTTTAATTACTTTAGAATTGAATTGAATTGATCTTGGCCATGTAGAGTTTCCTTACTTCAGCTAGTAGGGAGTTCTCAGGCTTTAACCAATCATGAGTTTTGTGTGCAAGAAATAATTTACTAAATATACTTTAATGGTGTCATGTATTGCATTTTTTTATTTTGTAATGTTCACTTAGGTCCCCTTTTATGTTAGTAAGATTTTTTCATCATAAATAGTCATAATTTAGAATTAATTGTCCATTTTCTGTCCTGTTTTTGATTAAAAGGCGTAATTTTCGGGTTTTGTCCCCTTTAAGACTTCAATGTAAATGCCCACAGCTTAATTTTTTTTTATATGTAGCCATAAAGGAGCAATATGTAATATATTTACTGTACTAAAGCATAAAATTATCATAATATGTTATCAGAGATTTAGGAAACATACTAAGTTGAAATACTGGCTTCTCCGAAAACAATGCCACAGCCAGTATATTCTACTTTGAAATGTTCGTTCGGGTCGGAATTTCTGTTTGTGTTTTGGCCTGTGTGATCCCACCCACTGCCCATTTCCCAATAGGATTTCGACACCCTGGGTTGCCAGATTTGAAACAAATTAGCAGGCAAACAAAGCATGCTGCAGCCATGAAAGCCAGCAAAGAACTGGATCTGAGATAACAGAATCCACCCGACCTAAAAAGCCTCGGCATCCGTTTAAAGAGGCGTAGTAAAATGCGGATACATTTTGGAGATGTGTTTGGAAGATGGAGGCAGCTTAAAGGCCAGAGAGACTTAAAAACGATGCTGTGTCCTCAACCTGGCAACCCACATGAGCATCAAATCTGGGGAGGAGGGGATGAGGGAGACAACTCTCTCCAATATTTTTAATTTGGACGCAATGCCCATTATAAACGCATGATGTCAATGTTACATATTGGTCTTTTAAGCAGTATTGTTTTTGTTTAAATGTGGTAAATAATAAATGGTAAGGATTAAATATATTTTTTATTTCTTTAAATTTTTCAGAATTGTTGGGGAACCGGCACTGATAAGTGAAATCAAAATAGACCAATCCCATTATTTACAAAATTTTCAGGGCATGCACAATAAGTGGAGGCAGAAAGCCGGCAAACTGTTGTGTTAGATTTGACAGATTAGATGATTAAATGAAAGTATGACACAAAACCATCATAAATACACACATATTCTTAGCTATACAATTATTAGAATGATATCAGTTAATAACATACCTGTAATAATGTCTGATGTTTGCTGAAGAGGTGAAATGACCTCCTCTGTCCACTCAGCTTTGTAGATGGCTATTAGAACCCTCAAAATAATTTTTCAACAACGGAATCCAATAAATGTTTACCATTTGTGCGCTGTCTCTGCCACCACTTTCATGTGTGATGTAAACGGTGACGTTGCCAAAGGATTGGTCTGTTGGAACAAGAATCATTACATTGCCATCCCTAATCCTGAACTTGAGCTATGTCCTCATTTCTTGAGGGTCTAAAATGTGCAATGATGTTCTTTTCTTGTGCTGTCACAGGCCCTGTGAAAAATTGAAACGGGTTGTTAGATAATGCTTCCAATGACGTTAAATTATTGAATGGTTTGTTGTTGAGTGGGACAGCACAAGCTTTTAACTGACTGCGTCGCCTCGTCTCGAATACAGTAACTAAGGGACGCTATGCAAACACAAGAAGGAATTATGTTCTGGGGAAAAGAGGAGAAGAAAATGTTGAGGAAGATTGGGGCAGAAAGTGAAATGAAAAAGTGTCTCGCCAGCAAGCGGCCGCTCTGAAGATTAACGTGACTGGTTATGGGGAAAAAAAATGGAGAATTTAGTGGCAGTTCTTATAGAGGTTTCTTACCGGTTTAATCTATTCATATTGTATGTATTTTGTAAAGCTAAAAAGGCCTGTCCTCTTTTTTCCCTCTTTTATCATTTCATCTTAAAATAAATGTTCTTTCTGTTTGAATTCTGTTCGATACATATGAAGCAAATGCAGCTGAATTGTTTGACATTTATGAACAGCATTGAAAACATTGAAAACAATGAATTGCAGTATATATCTATATATATAATCATGGTAGACACAAGTAATTTGTTTTATTTTAGTTGTGAAGCTTGACTGTATTTTGTTCATTTTGTGTTTGTGTGGAAAAATTATATTCCACATTACTCTCTATGGGCACACACATTATGTACATCCTCCTACTCTTCATTTTTGCACTAAAAAGCATCCTGTCTTTGTTGGGAAGTGTGTGTGTGAGAGAGAGCAAGAGAGAGAGAGAGACTCTAACTCTAAAATGGCCCATATCCATTTTTATTACAACCAGAATCGCATTGAACATTACATTGTAATTACAACTTCTGAACTCATAGGAACTTCCCAGGAGGACTGACTGCATTAGTCATATTGAATGCATTATATGTAGGTTACTATTTCTGGTTATTTAAACTATTTTCCATGATCTCCTTAAACGTTTTTGGGATAATGTACTGGCTATCCCAAAATAATGTAGATGGCTTTCTTTTTGGATCCCAATTCCATGCCAAGTGCTCAGGTGTAACTATGAATGGCACCATCTTATTGTGTGAAGAAAACATAGTGAAGATGGTAGTTTGGGCCTGTGGGGTGTTTAACTGTTGATCTGTGGGTATTCTCCATTCAGTCACCACATGACTGATAGGACATATTACGGCCTATTGTGCTTGTGGTAAATGTGTGGTTGTCAAGCCAACTACATTTTTCTTGTATATAGTGAATTTTGAGGGAACAACTGAAGTATGTAGAGGAACAGGTAGCTGCGGGCGCTGTACAGTTCAATCCAGGATAATAAAAAAACAGCAGCTGAAGACAAAAATCTTTATTCTCTTAATAAAAGCAAAGGATTTAGGGCTATGACACTAAAGTGAAATGCATTATTACATATAAACATCTTTAATGGTTAAGGAATTATTATAAATTAATCGATTCAGGTTCTGTTTCTGGTTCCTCAATAATTCTCTTAAAAAAGTTTATTTGCAAGAAATAATGAAACAGTGAATTGTTGATTCAAATGCACAGCTAATAGAAAATAATATTTACTAATCATGATGACCATGACTCTGATTGTTATATAGCATATTTATTGCAGGTTTCCATTCACAGATTTTCTGAGCCATAAATGGAATTGAACATCACAAATCATTCATCTTCACCATTTTTATATACAAAACCAATTCTGAATGAGACCAGTTCTGGATCCCCAACCTTAATCGTGGTTAATGAATGTGACGTTTCCATTTTGGAATACTCCGAGTTTAACTCTTAGATTATTGAATGTAATACATAACACGCCATATCATGACTCTGCTAACCCGAACAAATTGCTCAGGAAATGCTGGAGATTTTAACATCCCTTCATTTGTCATCTTAGTCTTTGGGGAACCCAATGTTAATCGCTAACAATGAAATGGAGAACAGAATGAAAATAAAGTACATGGCTTAGCTAGTGCACAAATTGGCTCCAAGTGAGTCTTCCTGCCATTTAATCAGTCTGTGCAGAGAGAGCGCTGACACAAAATTTTCCATGCAGGAAAATCTGAAGTTAGATCATTGGTTTCCTGATTGATGCTTGAGCTTTGAGACCACCCCAGTGCCAAAGTGCCTGCACCTTTATGTGCATTTCAAAAACCTTTCAGCAGCTTTGCCTGGTGTTGACACCCCCACCTGACATGGGCATCCAATGCCTGTCTCCCTTGCACCATGGCTTGTGACAATTTTCTGCAACATCGCCAGAGCCGAGAAAATTACATTAAATCCTTAAGGGGAGACCCAGCCTGCCGTAGTCTTGTCAAGGATTGTCATGACAAAGTGCAATGCCTTCGAGAGGTCCACTGAGGGTGTTGAGAGTATCCAAGGAGATCTCCTTTATGACTGTTCTACACTTCTCTATGCTCGTTTGTCTGCTAGATAATTACCCCTGCTTTTAGCAGAAAGCATGTCCTGTTTTTTATGCTAATGCAGAATACCTGGATCCTCTAAATTGTAATTGAGACTTACATTTTGAATATCTACGTCGTCTTGAATGTAAATCTCTCATATCTTGTGATTTTGTGACTTTAGTTCTGCAGATTTTATAAACTATGTTTAATAGTGTAAGTGGCCTCCAAAATGCAAAAAAAGCAACTCCATGACTTAATTTAAAATTTAATTTGGATGCAGATTTACATTTAATTTCATCGAACTCACATGCTATGCATGTATGTATGCACTCTTTAGTTTCTTCCATCTTGGCATTGACAATTGAAAATTAGCATTTCAGATAATATGAAATACCTAGATCCTCTGTGTTGTCCTTTTGAGGATATGTTTCCTCTCAAAAGAAAATTTCAATCTTGATCTTGTGGCAGTTTGATTAGTTTTGCAGATTTTACAATCCACATTTGATAGGGTAACCGGTCTCCAATTTTGTCTCCATGTCTTCATTAAGCAGTGTTTGTGCTTACTCTTGAATACACCTTTACATTTCATTTGTGCCAGCCTCATTTGCTCTGCATGTTTATATTAATTCTTTATTTTCTCCTGTCTTGGTTTTGACAATTGAAAAAATAATGTTCCGTCTAATATGAAATACCTGGAGCCTCTGTGTTGTAATTGAGATTTGCATTTTGAGTGTCTACATGGTCTCGTGTGTAAAGTTATCACATTGATCTTGTGGCAGTTGCATTCGTTTTGCAGATTTTACAAACCTCGTTTAATTGAGTAAGCGGTCTTCAAAATTGAAAAAACAAAATATTTAAATGGAATGCGTCCAATCAAATGTAAATCTATCATATTGATCTTGTGGCAGTTGGACTTGTTTGCAGATTTTATAATCCATGTTTGATACTGTTGGTCTCAAAAATGCAAATAAACAAAAAAATATATAATAATGCAGCTCCACGTCTTCATTAAGTTATGTTTGGGCTTTCACTTGGATGTAGCTTTGTTTAATTTGTGCCCACCTCACTTGTTATGCATGTAGGTATGCATGTATGTATTCTTTATGTTCTCCCATCTTGGCCCTGACAATTGAAAATAAATTAACATTCCTGTTTCTTTATGTTGTTGTAAACCCTGAGAGGTCAAGCAACACTCACTAGCTGTCAATCTTCCTGTGACCAGCCCGGCCTTTTCTTTTCTCTTCCATTCTTTTCTTTCCCATTCATTCAAATCCTCCTTGTCTTAGAAACCAGGACTCCGTCTTGACTATTTTTTAGCTAGTCGCCTCCCCAGCCTAAGAGAGGAAGCTGGGAGCACTGTGATGAATCTCACATTCACAAACAGACCCATTTTTAATGTTAAGGCTTCCTGGCTGCTGCTTTTTCCCAGCCATTCATTTTAATTATAATTTATTTGCCCTCTTTCCACACCGATAACATGGGAAATTTGCAGTGTGCTTTCAATTTTACCCTTTACTATAATGATGACATCTGTCATCTTGTCTAGATGACTAAAAGAGATTTGTAGTGAGATATAAAGGTCATTATTTCTCTTATCATGACATACAATGAGAAAAATGTGGAAAATAAATGTCTCCTATTTATGACTGATCATATTTAACCCTAATTCAACCTCCCAGAATTACCCTAGATTCCTAGAAATATTGCATTGTCACAGTTTGCAGAGTTTATAGATATTTGGAATTGTTTATTTTTCGATCGTTTCGGCAAGTTTTTGTCCCCTGGGTATCATCACTAATTAAACAGTTGATATTGCTGGTTTGTCACATTTTTTTTTTTTTTGCAAGTTTGTTATTTCATGCATGGGAAATTGACTCCCTCATTCCTGATCTCTCCCTGATCTTCGTAAAAATGACGCATCAGTCAGGAATGGCATAAAGCTCTCTAATGCTAATCGCTAAATCCTTTTATTTTTACTCAGAACAAATCCAGTCCAAAATCTGCCAAACAAAGGGGTGTTTAGGGGGATGATAATGGTCGTCTCCTGCGATTTAAGCCTCCAGACATAAAGCGAGCATGTTCCTCAGCAGGGTGAGGGTTTGAACACTCTTAATGAAGAGAAATAAACCATGTCGGGCAGACGGTGCAGACCCTCGCACTCCTTGAGACCCCCACCTCCTCCCCCTCCACTCCTCCTCGCCTCCCGTCTGCCTGGATCAATGTCTCGGCAATCTCAGCAGGGTGCAGGATTTTCCAGCAGGGTATGTCCGTGATCGCTGATTTACTGAAGTACAGCCCAACGCCATCCTCAGCTGCACTCAAGTCAGCCTGCTTGGGGATTGGCATGGCTGCATGCTCTTAATGCAGGATATTTGGAGTCCTGATCCAGTAATGTAGTGCACTAAGTGAATTTCCTACCGGAATGTGCAGTCAGTGATAAGGCTGATTAATTTTATATGATCAAGCTTTTATTAGTCTAATTAAGAGTATTAGCGAGAGACGAAAACAGATTCAGCCCATTGGGGCCATGAAAGTTAGCAGTATTGTTATTTGGTGTTAAACACACTCCTACTGATTACTTAATGCTAAATGTGCTTAGACGATAGTAGGAGAGTTTGATTTCATAGACGTCATCCAACAACAATGCTTCCGCCGGCCAATTTTGACATTGGGCATGCTCTTATTTATCTTCATTCTAAGCCAATGTCTGATTTTAAATGCTTTGATTAGCCTAAGTTTTTGTAATAGTTGATTGCAAGAGCTGTAAATGATTCAGCCCTCTGGGTGCATGATTGTTAGCCACATTGTTATTAGAGGTTAAAGTTGTTCATGCTAATTATTTAAATATAAAAGTGCTTAGACAAGAGTTTGAGTGTTTGATTTCATAGATGTCCTTAAAGCAACATTGCTTCTGCCTGCTAATTTTGACATTGCACAACAGTCTCATTCTTTGTTCTCTGCCAATTTCTGGTTTTCATTGCATCTGAAAGGGAAAAAAAAAAAACATTTCCTGCAACGGGATTTGTAATGAAACTTAATTAAATTCTGACTGCTGTATGCAGCGTTTTGTTCAAACTTTTTCATCTTCTCTTTTCATCGGCGTCAGTGGAGCTCTGAGAACGGCGTAATGTTCATATTTAGGTTCATTATAAAATAATCACGGCGCTCTATGATGAGGGACCGTGCAGAGGCTTTGGTGAAGCACACTTCAAAGTGTGAAATTCTGCAGGCAATGTGGATGATTCAAAACCACATACTACCTGCACTATACACACTGAGCCAATGCATTGTGAGAGAAGATGAAAGTATTATTTAGTTTGTGGGTGGATGTTTGTGTGTATGTGCACGTGTGTGTCAGTGGGTATGAATTTGTGGGCAAAGCGAGTTTGACATGTCATCTGTCTTCGGCATTTGACATTGCTCTATAATGAGCTCTGGTTCCCCAGGGTCTCGAATAGTAACCTTTCCAATGCAGACAAAGCATTTTGAATGTGTTCGTCCCACCCCCACAAGAAAACAAAAGCAAACACATACAATGAGAGGTGTTTTTAATAGTTTACCACCTGAAGTAATTATTATCTACCTCTGGGTTGGTCGAGGTGATGCAGTCAATGATAAGAAATGAGGGAAGTGCCTGTAATCTTTGTAAACACAGTGAAATTACAAGCGCAAGTCTAGGCATGTGAATGCCACTCTGAGGTCCAAAGATAGATTTGTGACTTCCTTTGAAATCCATCGTATCCTGAGAACAGACATAGTTAATGCGGCATATTAAGATATCGAAATTGAGCTTTCGCTAAATTTTTCTCCTTTGACTGCAAAGGTTTAACAAGACTCAACCCCAAAAGACTTTTAGAAGCTCTAAATTATACAGTACAGTTTAAAACAATGTTTTACAGGCTTTTTTTATTTGGACCACTGAAGTCTACAATTACCCATTTCTTTGATTGTGAGTGCACTCATAAACCTGCCATTAACTTGAGTCAAGCTTTGTGAATTTTACTTTTTTAAAACTTTTAAGTATTTGGCAATGTTTGTGTTATGGACATGAATGATATGATGACATGAGGTGTGCTATTACTTTTCTAAGTGATTGGACTAATGAGTTTCACCTGCCTGAAAATAAAAAAAAATGCACAAAATCCCATAGAATTGCATTGGAAGAGGGTCCCGGGCCATTTCTAGAGACTAAAATATAACAGAGACTTAGAGGTGGGCTCATGGTCAAGAGAGTATCATTTGAAAGATGAAAATGCGCAACCATGCACGACACAAAATGGCAGGCGGAAAAACAAAGTGTTCCTTATGCAGCTTCAATGCAACCTCCCAAAACACTCAGCCATTATAGTCAGTATAGCAATGCCATGGTAACCACCCAGAACTCTCTATAAACAACTTAGCAACACCCTAGCAACCATCAAGAACACCCAAAGTATAGGTCTCTGCGGAACAATATTGGGTGTTTCCAAATCTGTGAGTGTTTTCCAGGATGGCCATTGGCCATTTCTCAAATTCTCTCATGAAAGTAGGGAATCTAAATGTAGTAGGGAAATACTATAAAGCAGTTGAAAAACACTCATCCTGCTTTGAAAACGCCCATTTTTGTTCTGCGGATACACAAGTCAAGGCAACTACATAGCAACATGCCAACAACCACTCTGAAAATGTTAGCAACCTCCCAGAGCACCCTACCAATTGGTGTGAGTTTTGTACTACAGACACCACTCACATTTTCTTCTTCTACTTAAAAAAATAAAAATAATCTAGATTGTAATTAAAATTGATTTATACTCGCCTACATTTTCTCGCTCCCAAATGGGAGTTCTGAAACAGGTTTTGATTGTAATTTATTTGAGACGGTTGCTTATATCTCTGCTGTATTTGAATCAAACAAAGATACTTATCTGATATTCTGTTTCTTTCTGGTTTGCTTTTGTTGTATTGAAGCCGAGGTATGTCTCATTCTATGAAATACTCAAGATTCATATCTGATCCCAGCATCAGTTCTGCTGTTTGAAAGGAAATCGTGGCTGAACAGTCATGACATAGAGTGAAGCATGCTCCAAGTTTAAACATGCGCATGTGAGGAATTTAGTGAAAATTTTTTTGAGATGTAGCTGTGCAATTTCAAACAGCCATTCTAGAAACTGGTGCCTTTTCCATTTTGAAAAGGTTGCTATGCAAATTATGTTAGGCTTTAAACATCCTACTATACAAGGAAGTACTATAACGAGCTTATAACGGGGTGGATGATTGTACCCAACTTGTAAACCAAAATGTCTGCTGGTCTCCTTGTTATCAAGGTTATGGCCACCTCTCATTAGCATTCAAGAGTCAACAATATAGCTTCTCTAGAAATAGAAAAAATACAATAAAAAATATAAAACATGAATTAAACATTTAGGGATTGGGAAAAATTTCGTTTTTCTAATTAATTGCAATCTTCATTTAAACGATACTCAATCCCAAGATCGATCAGAGTCAAATCAAATCAGTTAATCTTTATCGATAACCTTATTCTTATTCAAATTGCTAATAAAATGTCTTTCATTTATTTTCAGATGGAAGATGATTGGTGAATCTCGGAGAACAACAGATCGCTGACATCAACGTGGTCTGCATACTGTTTTTCATTTACAATCTTAACTATTGTTCACCATCTAGAGACTTCAATACCCAAAATGGCTGCTTCATTGTGGAAATGTGCCCTCCTGAATAGACTTTTGCTAACTGTGATATGTGTACAATGTTCACAAGGTAAGACCATCTCTTGTGTGTAATGCTTTTAATGTGGTTCTAAACTATAGACTGCTGTAATTATACAGTGACGTCCCTGAAATATTGCGTCATAACTGAATTCAGTGAACGTGGAACACTTTCCTCACACGTTGGCGTTATGTTTGTAGTTTGCAAATTTAATTAGTTCTACTTTGATTCCGTGTTATTTCGCAATCGCATACTTCTACTGCTGGCGAGAGCAGAGAGATCTCGTTCAGAATGAGGAATCTGATGTTAGCCAGCTGAAGTGTATGAAACACAGGCGCCATAATTATCCATGCACCTGAGAACAGCATGCGCATGATTTGGCTTGCCGCCAAAATGACGATGGCAAAATTAAATCAGTATTTTTTCAAAAATATTCTTCTTTTTTTTCCTTTGTTAATTATTTCAGTGAGTATTTGGTTTTGATTAGCTTATCGAATCATAATTAGACGTGTAGTCTCGGAATGGCTCTTCCGCACCCAAAACTTCTGATCTTGGCACATTTGCATAATCACAATCAATATTTCTTGCTTTTCCGCAGTTTTCGGAACAAAGTTGATTTAATTACAAACATGAGTGCCAAACATTAATTATACAAAAGCAGCCAATCACATTTTAAGTAGGACTATGTAATTGTTATGTTTCTCTTTTTTGGTTTCTTTTATTGTACAATTTATGAGCTAAAAGTTTCATACTGCTAGAACATTGTTGAAAATTTTAGTTTTTTGGTACGCGGCACTTTCCGTTCTGGGTTAACGGCAAACAAATCAGTGTTTTTTTTTTTTTTTACCCCTCTTCTTGACACTGCCTTTAGCATTTAGAAATTCAAGGTTTTTGTTTTTTCTTGATGTGTAGGATCTTAGCTCAATGAATGATCATTCAACAATCAATCAATAGAAGAATGTGTGTGTGGGTTTCTCTGAAAATATCTCATCCATCCACAAGTCATTGAACATTACCCAGAACCATCGTAGAGCTAAAAATAAGAGCTCCTCATAAAAGGGTCTTCTAACTAATTGTTCTTCTTGTGTGTTTGATGATCAACTTTGTGATCAAGAACACAAGAAAACTAAATGAAAACTTTGTGATCAAGAACACACATTTAAAACTAAATGAAATTCCAGAGTTTTCTGTTTTTCGTCTTAATGTTTTTTTGCTTTTTGAGAAATATTAACATTCAATAAAAAAGCCTATTTGTGACTTGAGTCATTAGATGACTTGTTTACAGCTCTTTGGTGAAATATAGATTAATTAGTTTCTTAATATTTTCAGTTAGTAATTTATTCATCAGTTATGTTATGTTACATTAAGTTTCACCAATTTTTGAAGGTTAAGGTTAGGTTAAGTTAGTAAAGTTTTAAGTTACATTACCTTACATTAAACTTGTCTTTAAATACACAGTAAGATCCAAAAGTCAGATCACTTTTAGATTTTTTTACAATGTAAAACAAAAAATTAACATGTTCATGTATCCTACAAAAATGTAATAAGTATTAAATCAAATGTGAGCACATTCATTACATAGACCATGTTCCAGAACTTCTTAAAAGGTCAGATTTCCTTGCTTCCTTTGAAGCATGATCACGTGCCATTACAGACTTTTGGACCACACTGTATATAAACTGTATGTAAGTCCTTCACTGTTTATTGATATGGAAAATATGTTGCCTTTTTGGTTTTAACTCCTTTGATTTATTTAGTCATATTGTAGATGACTTTTTCTGCATCATTTGATGTTTCAAATATGAAAAAAATACAAATAATAATATTCAGGCTACATCCACGTTAATTTTGATAATGGCGTTTTTGTTTTGGAAATGCTCTCCATCCACGTTTTCAAGCATTTTCCAAAAGTTGCTCATC
This sequence comes from Xyrauchen texanus, assembly GCF_025860055.1. Taxonomy (NCBI): domain Eukaryota; kingdom Metazoa; phylum Chordata; class Actinopteri; order Cypriniformes; family Catostomidae; genus Xyrauchen; species Xyrauchen texanus. The sequence continues at coordinate 7,493,025 of NC_068284.1, read as the reverse complement.
CAAACTAAAACGTTTAAATACTTTAATTATTGCGCATGCGGAAAATCGCCGTTCCATGTACGAATGTGTCTGAAACGTAATTGTCCTTGTTTTCCATTGCCGGACAGCAATTCCGAGTAAACTTCCCATCGCCTTTGAAAGAAATGCAATGGGAAGGGTGTAAAAAGTAACGTTTATCTTTAACGATGCTATCGAAGTGAATATCAGGCATAATAACTTCAACATGGGCCGCCATCTTGATAGTTTTGGGTTGAATGGATCACGCGACTGAGTCACATGGCAACAAATACGCCATAGTTTTCGAATAACTCCGTTTCCCCCGTTCACCCTACAACGCGAAGACGGCATTTTCAGTATCCACTTGAGGGAGCGTGTTTGAATATCTGTTTTCGTTGTCAAAAATGCCGTCTCGGTGTGAACGGAAAGCCAAAACAACGAGAAACTGATGTGTTTTCAAATGAAAACACATTAGTGTGGACGTGGCCTCAGTTCTGTATTTGTATGTATGGTTGGAAGAACAGCCATTGCAAGTTACAATGAAACCGTATAAAGCAGCCCCATTAGACTGCAGGATGTGTGAACACCTGTCGAGCAAAGTAATGGATGTAATTATGATGTTCCAAGTGTGCTGTATGGAGAAAGTGTAAGTGTGTTTTCATGTACACGTGAACATATGCGTTTAATAGCAATAGTTGAGTGAAGCAGCTGCTTAGTGTAAATTGAGAGAAGTCAAACATACAGAATGAACAATCTGTCATCACAGTGGAGATGAAGATCATTGTTTGCTGAATATTTGGCTTGAGGACAGAAGGCTTGAAGCCTCTAATGCATTGAGCCATGAGTATGAGCTGTTTAAAGAGAGTGTTAATGGAAATGTGCAAATCATAATAATAAAAGATCTCAGATTTCAGTTTAAACATGCGCCTGTAATAAAAAGGAATTTCCAAAGGCATTATTATTATTTATGATTATTATTATTTTAAATAACACACAATTTGAATATGTGTATATATTCAGACACTGGCTATCTTATTGAAGATTTGGATTTGTTGGAGCTTATAAAAATAATTGAGCTGTGGTGCTCATGTAGCAACACTGGGTTTTAGTCCGGCTCGCAACATCACTTGATCCCACTCCCATGCTCTCTACCCATTATTTCCATGTTAGAGTATTATAAAGTCCAGTAGAATATCAATAAATACCCCAGCCAGCTAGTGCATTTGAGCCCATTTGACAAACTCTCTGTCAAAACCCAAGAGAGTATACTAGGAAAAAAACTGTGTAAACTGGTGTATTTCCCAATAGAATGATATTTGATAATCTCATAGTCCGATTCTCACAGATTGAGAGGGATTTGTCTAGCACTGATCGCTGTGCCATATACGTCCACCCCGTCAAACACGTTCATGCTCGGTTTGTCTTTGTTTTATTTTAGCTTTTGGTAGTTCTTTGAATCATAGGGGTATGTGACATGGCTATCATGAATTATCGCTGCATTGCCATGGGAGAAGCGTGCACAATGGATGCACCAGTTTGCCAACATCAAGCGCACGAAAGATATGATTTATCCATCATACACACTGTTCTGCCTCAATGCCAATCATCCATGAAACAAGAAAAGCCTTATCTCCCGCTACGTCCAATGGGCCAGGAGGAATGTGTCTCAGAATAACACGTCTTTGCTTTTACAATCTGTGCTTCATTGTATCACAATAAACTCATATTGATGCCCCAGGAATGTCTTGTTTTTGAGGGGTCTCTTTAGCAAGGACCCCCCGCTCACCTCAATATCTGCAAACTTCTTGCTTCTCTTGGCAAACAGAGACGATTTTTTTCCCCTCCCAGATGAGTTCAGAGTAGGTCATGTATTTTTGTATAAAGACTTTGCTAAAACCATCTCAATGATCAGATAACACAATCTATTTTGTGGTTTTTTGTTTGTTTGTAGATATTTTTCATAACTTTAGACATTGGCAGGGTTTGGATCTGACTGGAATATTCTTTGCTCAATTTAAATGTAAAATCTCACTTACAACCCATTTACCCATAATATTCAATGAGAAACATTCTTTATTGCATCCATTAGGAATGGATTGATATCATTTTTACACATAAATATCTTGAAAATGATTTGAAAAGTACCAAAAATAAGTTTTAAAGGAATATATATATACAAGTTAAGCTCAATCGACAGCATTTGTTGCATCGTCCCTCCTTTTCTTAAAAAAAAAGCAAAAATCAAAGTTACCATGATGCACTTACAATGGCACCGAATGGGTAAAATTGTTGGCGGTTTTAAAGGCAGAAATGTGAAGCAGAGTGCTATATGGCCAGCTACATCATGGTCGACGCTCAGCTGGAGGGCCGAAGAAGCGCTATAAGGACCAAATGAAGAGTGGAAGATCAGACCCGAGGACCTAGTGTATGTTGCTGCTGATCGTAACATCTGGTGACGGCTTTGTAGGGATGGGGCACATATGCTGGAGATGGAGAGGACAACCAAAAGACAACAGGAGAGAGCCAGGAGACACACAGTAATGGCTGCCATCAATACCACCACTACTACAACATATATATGCACCACCTGTAATAGAGCTTGTGGGTCCAGGATAGGACCTAAAACGAGTAGACGTCATCGTCGGATTTCGATGGACAACCGATGAATCCAGAGTTTTGACAAACATGCCGCAAACTTCCTGCAAATTTCCTACTCATTACATATGCACATGCAACTGAGCATATGTAATTTATGCAGAACCAGTGAATTTACCAGAACCTGCAGCAAACCATTAGCGAAAATGAAGAGTTTGCCGCAAAGCTCATTTGGATGTGAAAATAAACGTCTCATTTTTGTGAGGGGAGGCTTTATTGCATTATGTCGTCATAGCAATGAAGCTGTAAAATTGGATATAACTTTATACAGAAAAGGTTAATAAGTGATTTGATCACACTAAAATCATGTTTACATTGTATACTTAAAGGGATAGTTCACCCAAAAATGAAAATTCTCTTCTCATTTACTCACCCTCATGTCATCCCAGATGTGTATGACTTTATTCTACAGAACACAAATGAAGATTTTTAGAAGAATATTTCAGCTCTGTAGGTGTATACAATGCAAGTGAATAGTAACCATAATTTTGAAGCTCCAAATGGACATAAAAGCAGCATAAAAAGAATCCATGAGACTCCAGTGTTTAAATCCATGTCTTCTGAAGCGACATAATAGGTGTGGTTGAGAAACGGATCAATATTTAAGTCCTTTTTAACTATAAATCTCCACTTTCACTTTCTTCTTTTGTTTTTGGTGATTCACATTCCATATGCATATCACTACCTACTGGGCTAAATATTGTTCATATTGCTTCTGAAGATATAGAATAAACCACTGGAGTTGTGTCGATTACTTTTATGCTGTCTTTGTGCTTTTTGGAGCTTCAAAATGTTGGTCACCATTCACTTGCATTGTATGAACCTACAGAGCTGGGTTGATTGGAGATGAGAGCATTTTTTGGTGAACTATCCCTTTAAGGTTTACGGATTGGCCCCATTCACCTCCATTGTAAGTGCCTCGCTGCAACCCAGATTAAAAATTTATAGGGAGGAGAAAATAAAAGTACAAATATGTTATTTTTGGTAATCGAAAAGGCACAAATGCTGTTAATTAAGCTTAACTTGTATTGAACCCGGAATATTCCTTTAATGAGACCTTCATATAGTAAAAAGAAAAAAGTTGAAATCTGTTCATTTGAGTAAAAATCAACCCCTAGGACATGACAATGCCAGACGGTGAAGAAACACTTAAGTGCACCACAGCAGTGCCCACCAGTCTCTTTATTATTTTACCAAGAAATGCAATTGCAATAATAGTGTCGTTTAATAAGACACATATTGACAGTTCCAATTTATAATTTAAAACAGCCCAAAGAATATGAACCAGTGATGATGCAATGCCGTGTAAACAGCTTTAAAGTGTAAGCTGAAAACATTGTGGTGGGAAGACGAATTTGGTTTGAAAGGAAGCAAGATACCTTTTCTGCTTTTCCATTTTGGTCTCAAGATACAGAAATGCACTAGGTTGTAGGTTTTAAGAGACTGCCGCTGTCCGCTTCACTCCCTGTCTGAGTTCCACTTTATTGTCCACTTACATCTGATTGTAAAACGTCGCCATTTTTTTATGTAGAGATGATGAACAGGCGCTGCTTCTAATGGGGTGGGAGCCATCGCTCTTGACATTTAGATTTTTAGCGACTAAGATGGCCTTATGTCAACATTCCTGACAGCAATACAGTGCTCACAATTGCTTTTCCCCTCTGGTGTATAAGCCACACATTCTACGACTACCTCCTTCAGGTTATCCAGTCAATTTGGTTTCTGGCCGAGGAGATTACGTTCTGTGTGATGCTTCTCGCTGGTGTACGTCTGTAGATAAAGTGCAGAAAGGGAGCTTGGTATGAAAGAATGCTCTTTTTCCCTAATGTAAGCTCTCCGAGGTGCCTCGCATTCCACGGTCAACTTACTTAATAGCTGTTGTGAATAAGCGTTATGTATAATCTCTCAAATACATTTTTTAAGATTAAGTTTAGCTGTCAGGGCCGCCTTTTGACAATAGAAGGTAACGATCGGCTTTTAAACCACAACGCAAGGCTGTCTTGACACGAAGAGAGAATCATGATTGGAAAACATCTGCTTTTATTTGATTCACTCAATAAATGCCACTCTTACTAGCATTTGTTTAGGGAAGTTCTCGGAATAGTGGAATTATTGGCTGTTGTATTGTTAAAATGATAAGTGCAGTGTCTGAGTAGTAAAGGCAGAGATTCTGTTATTTTATGAAAATTGACTTTTTTATCACCTTTTTCTGTGAACTTTTGAAATGTTTTGTAGCTATACATTATACTAACTTTATACAGCTATAATGTACTATACTGACAAAAGTTTTGACACTCTGTATTATCACTATTTTCCACATTTTAGAGTAACCTTAAAATAATCAAAACTGCAAAATAACAATAATTGAAGAACAGGAATAATGTACTGAGCAGAATAACGTTAAATTAAAATGATCTTATATATTAGCTTCTTCAAAGTAACCACTCTGCACATTCCTTCATCCATTACCATAAACTGAATTGTTTATTATTCATTATCATTTATGGATGTGCTAGAGTAGAAATAAAGCTTGGTCATATTTTTGGTGTCCCAGGAACATAATTCGGGTCTGAGAGGTTAAATAAATAAAAAAGAAAAGGAAATATATATATATATATATCAGGGCTGTCGATTTAACAAAATTTGACAAAAAATAACACGTTAAAAAATGTATGCAATTAATCGCACCATAATAAGGAAGAGTCCTGAGAAATGCAAGCTTGTAGTACCACCTGTTTACTCCAGAGGGCAGAAAGTGAAATTTCAGCTGTATGAGCAACACACAGTTTATACAGTGAAGAAAACACTTCAGTAGGCAGAACAACACAAACATGCGTTACTTTCTTGCGTTCAAAACACTTGATGGAGCGTTTAAAGATGCGTTTAAAGATTGAGTATTAAACTATATTTAACTTGAAACAGTGAACTAAACATTTTATGTTTAGACGCGACACGCGACACAAGCATGTCTGACGCAGGTGTAGATTGACGGGTCCTTAAACAAGCCCTCATAATAAATCTCCAACTGATTGACAAATTCACTTTTGAAATGGATTGCTGTGAACTGTGTGCCAACAATTGACTTATGATCAATAATATATTAGTAAACAATACATTGTATTCTAAAGCTGCTTTTTGTATTGTCTTATCAATGATTAACTCTTCAGCCACAAGAATGTAATCATTTTAATTATCTGAATATTTGTTATTATATATATTTATATATTTTATGACATCTCTACTTACAAGTCATGTTCTTGTGGTGAGCAGGGCGGAGCCAAGCGGCATTCCGGTGAGGGGAGGAGGGAGTATTTAAAGACAAGAGACAGCGGCAGAAGGGAGAGAGATGTATGAAGCTTGTCCGTATTTCTGACTGTCTTTATGATTTGACGCACCTGGCTGAAATGTGTTTTTGTTTCTTTATTCACTGAAAAGTGTCATTAAATGTCTATGTTTATCAAGCCTGTCGCAGCTTCCTCCTTTCTGTCTCAAGCGTTACAGTGCTATAATAAATGGTCAAGGTCAGTGAGCTTAACTCGGTAAGAAAGGGCAACTATGTTCTTGGGGGTTAATTGGGTCTCTTTTGTGGGCAGGACTGGATTGTGTTTGCCCTCCCCTACTGTTGGAGAAAATCAGTGAGGGACCCACTTAGACTGTCTCGAAATTGTGTTGGCGTGAAAGTGACATTTAAATCCTGGCTCGGCCTCAGCAGGCGGCTGGTTTTATAGGAAAGCAGGTTCAGCCACTTCTAACATGCCTGGATTCACGTGTTCGTCTGCCTGTTACGTGTTAAGAAGCCAAAGAAAACATACTTGCTACTGAATGGCATTCTGAAAGAGACATCTCATCATTGAAACTGCTAATAGTAACACTCACTGTCTGATTGTTTTTATGCGGACAGGAAAGTCTTTAAAGAGTGTTTCGTCATTGACGTCATAGTTTGATCTGCAAATGTGAATTTGACCTTGATTTGTTCCTTATCAATTTCAGAAATTAAGGCATAATTAGAAACGTTGGCACAGAATTGGGGGTACCTTTAGTGCTCCGACTCATGCAGTTTGACTACTGGAAGACTGAACAATTAGTTTTAAAGCCGTTTCATTTCCTGGAATGCGTCCAATAATTGTAAATTCTACCCTGGCTTTATGATGAGCCTTATTATAGATTACCTCTGTAATCCTTTGAGGATTATGAGTATATGCTTCATTTTGATTCTGCTCTCTGCTGGAAAACACGCCCTGCCTGTGATGGGGGGCTTATAGGTTAAAGGTTGATCCTTGTTCAGATTTATGCACCAAACTGCTGGATTGGGGCAAAATGCACCATTTAGGACATTTTCCCAGTAAGCAGTTTTCCCAGTACATAGCCAGTTTAGGGTGTTTTCCCAGTAAACACAAACATTGCTGGTTTAGGGTGTTTTCCCAGTAAGCACAAACATTGCCGGTTTAGGGTGTTTTCCCAGTAAGCACAAACATTGCCGGTTTAGGGTGTTTTCTAATTAAGCACAAGTACATTGCCAAGAAGTGAAATAAAACTAATCTGGAAAGTATTGCAGTGTAATTTAATTGTCATATTTGTGAATGAACATACACATTGTGAAAATGGACCAGATTTGCATGCATTTTGAATCATAGATATTATTAAAACATTTGCCGAATATCATTCTAACATCCAATATGGAATTCTTTAGTTGGCCTAATTATCAGAAGTGGTCTTTTTGCTTAGTGTCTGTTCCAGAATGTACCGAAAGCCTTTTCAATGGATGGTGCACATGATTTTATTTTTATTGTACATTTTGATCATCATAGTTTTAAATATGTAATAATTTGTATTTTTATAACAGATTTTCATATTTCAGTTTAATATAGAGGTCAACCGATATGAAAACTAAGGTGGTGGTAAAGGCTGATAACTATTTAATCGGCCGGTAGTTTTTAAAAACTATTTATAAGATGTCAGACATATATTATTATTATTTTACTTTGGCGGGAAAAGACAATGAGGCCAAAATGAATAAAATCCAATATGCAGTTTTTAGTTTAACCAAAATCCCAATAATAACCAGAAAAAAATTCAGATTTGGTGCTTAATACAGGACTTTTATGAACAAACAAGCTCAAAACATACCAGGGACTCTTATTTTGAAATGGCTAAATGATGAAAATCGACAGATTTTGCAGATACCGTAACTGATAGTTCCCCTTCTGTCACTCACTCGACGTTGTGTCGAATGAAATGACACGAGGGGTCTTCCTGGGACGCCAAACGTACCTCTGAACCTGAGAAAAGGCCAATGTCAAGTTGGCAGACAGAATTTGCATGCCCCGCCCCGGACATATGGGTATTAAAGGAAGCGGGGAAAATTTTTCTTCGGAGCCGAACGGTTGTGCAACAGCAAGCTGAGTTCACCACTGTTTCACTCACCTCTACTGGCGATAAGCACTGCTGTTGGATCTACGGCGTGTTTCCAGCTGGCGCTCTCTCTCTCTGCACGCTGTGCAGTCTACGCCCCTGGGCGCTTCAACAACGCTTTCATTGCCTGAAAGAGTGTTTTTCCTCCTAAAAAGAGTTTATTTCCTCTAAAAGAGTTTGAGTTCCCACTCATAAAAGAGCAATACACAGCAGGCGTTGAATGTCCTTTTCAGGACGCGTCTTTTTAAAGATGTCTTTCCACCTCTGTGTTGTTCCTGGATGCGGTTGATTTCTCTCCACTTCTGACTGTCATAAAAGCTGCCTCGCGTGCCTGGGATGCGATCACACGCAGGCAGCGTTTTATGAATGTTCATGTTCTCAGTGCTAGAACATAGCAATGGCAACATTGCGGTCGCAGCTTTTTTTTCTCTTTTCCCCAGACTTTCAACCCTTGGACAGACCTCTGCTTTCTGTGGACCAGCGTCCCCTTACAGCAGGTGTCCAGACGTGTCGTGGTGACCACAGACACCTCTTGACAGGGTTGGGGTGCCGTGTGCTACGTGCACGCTGCCGATGGCCTCTGGACAGGACCCCGGCAGCGTTGGCACATCAACTGCCTAGAGTTGTTGTGCTGTATCTCTTGCCCTATGGAGGTTTCTCCCACTAATCCGGGGCAAGAAAGTCTTGATCCCTTCAGACAGCACTGCCATGGTGGAAGGCGGTCTTTCCCAGTCCTATTCTTTCAGGGGGAAAAGACAAAGAGGAGGCCACATCCTGCCCAGTCTAGGGGGAGGTAACATGTGGCAAATACACCACGAGGGTTGTGAAGCCGTACGTGGGAAATGGCGCGGTGGTAGTAGGTCTAATGAGGGGGGACTTTTCAAGCACGGTGACTGGGGCAGTGGGCTGCTCAAGGGAAACGTAGGTCCCCTTCTGTCAGGTGAATGCTATGAAATAGCATCAATGACCCAGTGAGCTAACCTCTGTTTGGAGACGGCATTACCTTTCCGCCATCCGCCGAAGCAGACAAAGAGCTGCTCAGAACATCTAAAGCTCTGCGTGCGGTCCAAATAGATACGCAAAGCACGTACCGGACACAGCATCGAAAGGGCTGGGTCTGCCTCCTCCAGGGGCAGCGCTTGCATGTTCACGACCTGGTCCCTGAAGGGGGTCGTAGGAACCTTGGGCACGTAGCCCGGTCGCGGCCTCAGGATAAAGTGAGAATGTGCCGGACCGAACTCAAGGCAGGTGTCGCTGACAGAGAACGCTTGCAGGTCCCCAACCCTCTTGATGGAGTTACCTCTCAAAAAGACAGCCTTTTGTTTCAATTGACTCTAGGTAAATTTATAATGTATCCAGCACTGTATTCATAAATATCCCGATACCGTTTTACTGTGTGAGAAACCACTCCAAATGATTCAGTGAGAGAGTGCTCCGAACGAATTGTACTAATCACAAATCGATTCAGACCATTTTGCAAACCTGTTTGGCCTATTCACCAACTCAAAAGAATCATTCATTCACAAATTGGGAATTGCTAGTTCTTTTAAACAGCCAAGATCAGTCAGAGCGCTCATGGTACGCACAGTGCGTATGGCTGTATAGCTGCTGGCGCCACTGATCGTAGTGACCAATAGTTTTAGAGATCTGATGCAGACAAGATTGCATAGATGATGAATATACATGTATATAAATGTCTCTGACTTTCAATGGTTTTGTGCTCTCGACAGCCAATAATTCACTGCACAAAACACATTGTGGTCAACACAAGACATGTTTATCCTTGCTGCAAGCGAACCTGTATTTAATGTAGTCTGGATTGTTTTTCTATTACCTTGTGTAGTGTTCTTCATGGTTTTTGTGGATGAGGGCATGTCAGGCAACCTGTCCGTGTTGGCATTTGCATGTAGCATTGTTTTTCGATGCTGTTCGCAATCTTATCAGAACACACCTGCGACCTATTTTTGGGTCCAGACCCACCAGTTGAGAGCCTCTGCATTAGATTGCGTCCTTTTCGCTAATGAGCAAATGCTTTAGACTGCTTTTTAGAGCAGTAATTCTTTGTCCATGGAAGCAAACAGTCGTTCGAGCTGGCTAAATGGAGGCTCATTTCAGATTTGTTTGAGGCCATTGTTGGAATGTTTATCACATGTTTGTATGACGGCTGAAGGATCAGGAGCTGAATTCCAGACCACATAAGGACCTGAAATCATACTTGCATTCCTACCTGGGCAATGTACATTATCACGGTTAGCTTGAGCAAAACGAGGATAAAAGAAAATCCTTTCCTGATTCCAGAGGCCCAAATCATCGTGCACAGCATGCAGTCATTCTCTGCTGGTCTTGAGGGGAAAGAGGCGGGGTAAACCTACAGTAGCTATATAAAGTAAAGGGAAGGATTTTGTCCTGAATACAAATCACTGTCCAGGAACTTGAAACAAGGCCATTGTTAGCAGCACGTAAGCATGGTTGAGAGAAGATCAGACCAGACTAAATGGACTCTCACAGAGGCCTCTGAGTTTTTGGTGCTTTCGAATGCAAATATGGCAGGATGGAATTATCAATAGCTAGCTCAGAAGGTTGGTTTTGTCTGTCCGGATTTATTGTTCCCTTCCAGTTCGTTAAGTATTCAACTACTACTGCACACTTTCTCTTCACACATTGCTTGCATTTCTCAGCACAATGCTGATCCTCAACTGACAAATGACACGTCAAAACTAGACAATAAAGAGTTACGTTAAAGTCCATGTGAAAAGGCATTCGCAACCCATTTTTCTTAATGTGATTTATTTCTTTTTGAAACAAGATATTCAATGACAGAAATGTAGGGTAGGACTAGTTATATATTCACACAAGAATGGAGTCACACATGAATGCAAGCTTCCTAAAACAATAGCTAAATAGCTATTTTACTCTTGGGGGGCGGGAAATAATTATATATATATATATATATATATATATAGTATATATATATATATATATATATATATATATATATATATAAAAACCAATGAAACAATTACAATTTTTGGAAAGATTAAAATATATATATACATATATTTATATACAATCAGCTACAACATTAAAACATCCTGCCTAATATTGTGTAGATCCCCCTCGTGCCGCCAAAACACGCCAACCCGGATCTCAGAATAGCACTATTCTTCTCACCACAATTGTACAGAGTGGTTATCTGAGTTACTGTAGACTTTGTCAGTTCGAACCAATCTGGCCATTCTCTGTTGACCTCTCTCATCAACAAAGCATTTCCATCCACAGAACTGCCGCTCACGGATGTTTTTGTTTCTCCAATAACATGTTAGAAACAACCCAAGCTGTGATGCTAGTAGTTCTAAAGTGATGTTTTGAGAGGCTTGGACACATAATTTGTTTTGGACCAGCAATGGCAGATTCTGATCCGTGGCTTAAGAAAGCAGTTCCATGCACAAATGTGTTTTTATGACCATATTACGTTTTTCCTAATTTTTTTTAAATTTACTTGTTCAATGAACTGTTGTATTTAAGCAATATCACACTCGCAATCATGCTATATGGCCCTAAATCAGCACTTCTGTGATTGCCTGTGGCCATATCTCAGCAGTCTTGATGTAGGGCCATATCACACTATTGCTTGTGTGATATTGCTTAAATACTTATACTGTACATATATAGTATATGTGTGTGTGTGTATATATATACTTATTATACATAGTTTTTTAGTTCCCCTTAAGAAGTTTGCATTCCCTCTCAATCAGTGGTGTAGTCGGGTCCATACGCATGTATACTTTCGTATGCTTACTTCTTTCCCACTTTTTTCCCATGTTTGCCTATAATGACTTCTAAGGATCAATATTTGTGTATACCCTTGGTATACCCACTTGTTTTGCTGGTTCAGAAGTCCATAATCTACTGTTGTGTTAGTTTCCCTTTAACTGTATTGGATGCAGTTTTGTGAAACTGGAGATTCTATGTTGTTATTGGTGCATTATCACTTGAATTCTGCCATTCCCCGCCCCTGACAACCGTTATCGCCACCATCATCAACTGACTAAAGCAGTATCAGGTCAAATTAATTAACAAAATATGCCAAACATCCTGTAAAGTTAGGAATTGTCCCGTAATTAAGGGAAAAACTATGTTCCATATGAAATCCATACGCAATGCCGTTTGTCCCGTATTTTAGCATCACACACCCAAACTGCTGAGAATGTTTCACAAATCGAGAGAAATTGACCTGAAACACACACACCTTTTGCATGAATTGTGTGAGAAATCAGCTGTTGCTTTACATGGACGATCAGTGACAATCAGTGTGTGTTTTCTTAAAAAACATGGACATCAGCCATTCTGCAAAATGAGTTATTTGAAGTTTATAACTCTATTGTTTTATTTATGTTTTCCTTTATTTTGTGGTGTTGGTCATATGTGATCAAGCTTAACATGTCCACCCTGTTATGGGAAGACAAATGGAAAACAGTATTTATGTTAACAGAAATAAAATAAATATTAGTTTACAAATATGTTTCCTAGATATCAATCACAGACCATGTAGTGGCTCTGAATGTCCACCCTGTTATTGCCCACCCTGATGCTGCACATTTAACTTGACGGATCTGAATTTTTTGGTAATTTACCATGACCAGTATGACTAATACAATTTTGAATATGTCCCTGTATTGATGAAACATGATGAAACTTGTAAAAGTATGTTTTATTTTTCAAAAGTTTCAAAGTCGGAATGTCACCGAATTGTAGCGAATTTGTGGCAAGTTTGCGGCCTATTTGCCATGAACTTGATTTTCTTAAGGGTACAAATATTGAATTTCAGTCATAGTTACTGTAGTAAAATCAAGCAAAACCTTTTGGTGACTATGGTTATTCTTCAAATAAATGAGGCCGATAAATTGGCCAGTATTCGGAATTTGACACGTCTGAGACATGGAAATGACCAATCAAAAAACCTTGCAACCTTGAACCTCACAAAAGTTGCGCAAATTTAACGTTTTTCTTCCTGTTAAGCGATCAGATGTCTTTCTTTGAAGGGCATATTATAATAGCCTGGATCAAAACTATGCCCCTCTGACTCACTAATGTTGCGTGATAGTCAGTCCGTGACACTCCAATGAGGCTATCCGGACCGAGTAAACTGAAAGCTGTCAGGAGATTGCTGCTTTAGCTGAATCTGTTCTAGCATGTGAGAGCATCCAAGTAAAAGCTCTTCTTATGCACTATAAGTAAATGTCATATTCACTGTGCACTGTATGTACAATTAGTTTGACAGTGTTTTTGTGAGAAAATGGGATTGCTAATGGACACATACCATCCATGGTTGCTGGACTACTGTGTGCACTGTTTTTATTTACTTTATTCTAATGTATTACAATTTCTTTGTGCAAACAATTGACTAAAATGGGAACACTAAACAGAAACCTGGAGAAACTGCTATCTACCATCTTAAACACAAAAAAAGACATTTTATGTCAAAAATATCCCATTTATGTACATTAATGCCATTTACTAAGTTGTGTGATATATCGGCATTGTATTGGCCTACAGGCCAACCTGCTCTCCATTAAACCAGCCATTAAAAAACCCATATCGGTCAACCACTAACTGTAGTTAACTCATAGTCAAATTTGTGGTTTTGCTATAAATGCCATAGTTCAAAATTGTTACTGCAGTAAATACAGGTAAATCTTGTGGTTACTCTGGTTCTACTAACATTCTATTGTTCAGCTATGGTTACTGTAGTAAAAGCATGATTCATTTCTGTAAGGGATGTGTAAAGCTGTTGCGAAGGAACCCAAAATAATTCAGAAGGAACATAAAGCTATTTCAGAAAGTAAATTCCCTCCCTGTCCTATAAGGGGCTCCATAGATTACAACCCTTAGGCCTACATATTTTACCTTTTGTTTTGAAACACTTGCAGATCATTTGATAGATCATTTTGTATTTGAAAAGCCAAAGCACTTTAGTGCCTCTTTTTGTGAAATTTGCATTGTGATCTTTATTTACAACGTTCACATGTACCGCTTGTGAGAAACTTCTCTGTGGAGATGCTGTGAGCAAAGCATACCGACTGAATGTAGAGATAAAAGAAACCGAGAAAAGAAAAAAACAAGCTTTGTTTGTATGTTAAAAGAAGTTAAGCGTCTCCCTTCTCCCCCCCTTCCAAGAACTTCTTTTGGCAAATCGTGACTTCACCTCTGGATGTGTCTACAGTACAGTAAGCCCTGCATTGCTCTGTTTATTGGATTATGGACACATGCGAGCTGTTGTGCTTTGGTCGCACATTTTCCTTTTCTTTCGAAGACATTTGGCAACTGGTAATGCTGAGAATGAAATCACAAAACAGACAAGTGGACTCAAGAAGTCCATGCTGGGTCCTTTAGGGCCTCTCATACTTTTCTAAAGGTGACACTCTCCCTTTCCCTTCTCCGCCTCCTTTTCTCTCAGAGAAATTCCCCCATGGAGGCTGGAGTCTGGAATACAATGGGGGCTGTCCGAGGGGGAGTGTGTTGGATTTGCATGCAGCTGTTTTATGTTTCCACAGCCTCAAAGGCCAATCAGAGCTGTGTTAATAGAGGGTGACAAGCATCAACCGACACCCAGACCTCCTGTTTGCATGGTGGTGGCCATGCTTTTCCACCCATATGGTCACTGACCTGGGATCGTTCCCACAAGGAAGCTGGAAAGGTTTGAAATATTCATCTTAAAGAGATAATTATCATTGATGAACAGATCGAGTTCAGTTTCACTGAAAATCTTGACATCCGCTTTAGCTGTCCTTGGCGCGTTGTGGCAAAAATGTTTGATTCCTAAACAAATCGTTGATTTGAACTGGTTATTTTTCAAGAATCTGTTGATTTGGTTCACAAAACCCGACTTATATGATTTATTCATGTATCAGAACAAATCCTTGTTTGGAACTTGGTATTTTTCCATGAATTGGTTGAGGTGGTTCATCAAATTGTTGTTGTATGATTTATTCACGAATTGGAACAAATCATTGTTTTGAGTATTTTCCATTAATCGGTAGATTTGGTTCACAAAACAGTTGTTATATGATTCATTCACAAATTGAAACAAATCATTGTTTTGAACTTCGTATTTTTCCATGAATTGGTTCAGGTGGTATTCACAAATTCACGAATTGGAACCAGATACCAGTAAATAATGACAGAATGTTTTTTTTTTGTGTATTATTCTGTTAACAAAAAAAACAGCACACCAAGACATTAAGATGTCGAATGATGACTTGCTCAAGTCAATGTTACATTGTTACTGGTTAGTCTAGTCTGTATTGCTGAAATGTTTGACGATGTGCCCTGAGGTAGCTATCTAATACCTTCAAATCTTTGAACAACAACTATAGCAATATATTACTGCCTGTCTTTGTCGTAGCATTTATTTAGATTTCTTGTTTTTACTTTTTTCAAATGCAATCATCTGAGCTAAAGTGCGACATCCAATTTCAAGGGTGTTGATAGAAAACAAGGTAATTTGTCTTACCCACAAATTACATTCTGTCGTTCAACAGAAAAGGAGTCACGCAAAAAGTGCTATATTGGACGACAATATGGGTTACCACTTGCTTGAGCCCTGTAGCAAGCTCGGGGAGGGTGCCAGGAAGGTGCATAAGAAAAGCTACTTTTCCCAGTCGCTGACCAGAATGCCTGATAAGGTTCCATGTCAACAAGGCCTGGGGAAAAGGATCAGTCAGTTATGCTCCGGCTGGAACTGTTGCCATAGCAATTGAATTGAACATTCCATGTTATATTATTTACGGCCCAGGATACACCTTAACATGATTTAATTTAACAGAGAGCACGAGATAAAGAGGCACAAGCTTTGGCAGGCTTGTTGAAGGCTACTGTTGGCTCTTTTCTTTTCCTTCTCAACTTTGATGTAAATCTTGACTGCTTCTGGCAGTGTTTTGCCGAGATGTAGGTGAGTTTGAAAAACTGTGTAGGTACTTGGAAATAAATACAGTTACTCTAGGGAGCCAGAAAGAGAGACAAGACACATTTTTTAGACTATAACGCCGTCACACTATAGAGTAGACTAGCATAAACTACACGTGTCTGGTCTTTTTGTGCACAATTCATCAGTATGTTATTTCAAAGGAAATTATGTTTGTTTGTTCTCATAATCTTTCATCAAAATTAAATATCTTTCTCTGCCATCAAAACATTTTTTTTGCTGAGGTAATCAAGACCATGTGAGTGGGGAAAACTTAGATTAATCAATAATGCCATAGCCTAAAATTCACAATCCAATCAAGTTCCAAAAGACACATGAGGTCTTGCTCTACATCACATTGAGTTTCACTTGGAATTGTCACATTGAGTGTGTTTATATGCACACAATACACTGATAACTACTAAAAAGAAACTTATTCAAAAAATCAGACATCACAAGAAAACCGTGTTTAAGTGAGTTTTGACGTTAAGTGAGTTAATCCATTTTTGACGTAAAAACATAAAGAGGTATGATCACAACACTTGCTGACTCCAGACTGCAGACTACTTTAGCTGACCAGTCAGAATCAAGATTTCCAGAAAGCCGTGTAATTTCTGCGCTGCTAGCGTCTTTAAACGGAATTCTAAAAATAATGACTGTATTCAAAGAAGTTTCCCAAACACTCACCTCTGTCGGCCAATTAACAAACACACCAATGCAATCTCTTGAAACATCCTAAGCTAAAATCAATACAGAACCTCATTAGTCCAAGATATTATAATGAATTTGGAACATTATTAGTTTTCCTATAGCAAAGTATATTTGTAGCGCAAGTAGTTTGTTGACCCCTGGGGTTGGAGTTGTGTTTGACTTTGTAATTAGTTGTTAGGCTCCCAGGTTGAGTTCCAGATACTCCCAGTTCCTTATATTGATTTAACAGTTTGCTCTGACCCTCAGGGCCCCTGATACATGCGTCTTGTGTGAGGGGGGGGGAGGCCTGCACTCCAGAAACAGTCCTCATCAATTTCTGGTCTTTCTGCTGACAGTTGTTTGTGAGGAGACCGAATGGGTTTGATGGATGCGCATAGCTTCTGTGGTGAAGGTGGAGTTGATTGGGTGACCACAAGGGATGCAAAGACAGAATGAACAGCTTGTTTGAAAAGCAACAAAACACGCAATCCCTTATTCTGCATGATGTTTAAAAACTGTGATCAACTGGTTACGACCTACCAAGAGGTACAAATGTTTACAGTGGTGTCCAAAAGTCTGAGACCACACTGAAAATCGGGATTCTTTTTTAAAAATCTTTCTGGCCTCTGAAGTAAAGGTCAAATGATTTTGACATAAAACATGTAGGATTTTGAAAAATGTAAAGCAAAGAAACAATTTCAAACATAATGGAGAAGAAATTGACAACTGAGCTAATGTGTGACAATTCGAACAAAATCTGTCAAAATAACAGCTCGCAGTGCAAACTTTCAGGAAAACTTTGTACCGGTGGCTAAGCACCTTGTTACTGCCATTGCTCCTTGTCATAAATACTTGTGACCTGGAGCTACACCTACTTTAAGGCGGACAGTGAGTCTCCGTTCAGTCGGTTAAGATTTGTCAACATGAACACCGGCGTACAGTTATTAGCAAAATGGTTACCTTATATTAGCAAATTTACCTACATCTGTATGATCCTTGGCATAGAGACATTTTCCAAGACCAAGTTGTGTGATTAGTCTAAAAAATTTTGAATCTACTCTAATGCTCTTAAGTGCCCATTCACTCTTTTGTTTGACATTCTGCTTCATTATTCAAGTGACGTCTGCACCCAAAAGCAATTCACACATCTACCCAAAGTAAGCTCTGTGTCTGCCCATTAATACTTTTATACACTCTTACAAAAATCAAGAGTTCTGCCAAACTTGCTGCAACTTGATGCAAATTCGTCACTCATTATTTTCACATGCAAATGAGCTTTACGGCAAACTCTTCATTGTTGGCAAAGGTTTGCTGCAGGTTTACCTCGACTGGTGAGGAGCTGCAAACTTCTGGCAAACATTTGTGTCAAATCGTAAGCTCTTTTGTATTTGAAAATAATGAGTGGATAATTTGCAGCAATTTTACAACAAATGTGTGGCTTGTTTTTTTTCTTCAGAAATCTAGATTTTTTTGTGAGGGCACCCATCTTTGCAGTAGTATTGTAGTCATCACAAAATACAATAACAATTAATAACCTGCTCATAGTGTAGCATGTTAGCACATTAGCGGCTTTAATGTAGAATGTAGACAAATTACACATTATCTACTGCATATACACACCTATCACCCACAACATTAAAACCACCTGTCTAATATTGTGTAGGTCCCCCTCGTGATGCCAAAACAGCACCAACCCGCATCTCAGAATAACATTCTGAGATAATATTCTTCTCACTACAATTATACAGAGAGGTTATCTGAGTTACTGTAGACTTTGTCAGTTCAAACCACTCTGGCCATTATTCATTGACCTCTCATCAACAAAGCATTTCCATCCACAGAACTGCCGCTCACTGGATGTTTTTTGTTTTTAGCACCATTCAGAGTAAATTCTAGAGAAAATTCCAGAAGATTGAGAAATACTCAAACCAGCCCATCTGGCACCAACAATCATGCCACGGTCCAAATCACGGAGATCACATTTTTCCCCATTCTGATGGTTGATGTGAACATTAACTAAAGCTCCTGACCCATATCTGAATGATTTTATACAATGCATGGCTGCCACATGATTGGCTGATTAGATAATCGCATGGATGATTTTTGGTGCCAGACGGGCTGGTTTGAGTATTTCAGTAACTGCTGATCTCCTGGGATTTTCACGCACAACAGTCAGTAGTATTTACTGAGAATGGTGCCAAAAACACCCAGTGAGAGGCAGTTCTGTGGACTTAAATACCTTGGTGATGAGAGAGGTCAGTGGAGAATGGCCAGACTGGTTTGAACTGACAAAGTCTACAGTAACTCAGATAACCACTCTGTTCAATTGTGGTGAGAAGAATATCATCTCAGAAACCTATATGTGGGTTGGTGCTGTTTTGGCGGCACGAGTGGGACCTACACAATATTAGGCAGGTGGTTTTAATGTTGTGGCTGATCGGTGAATATTACCTAAAATCATCGAGTGGTTAAAACAGCTTCTTTTTCTGATCTCATTTGAATTCTGCTCGAAGGCATGAAGTCGCTAATAACACATTTTAATGTAATGTTAGTTGATGTTTTACATGTAGTCTTGTACATCCTCATACTACTTTCTGGCTCTGAGTGAAGAATGAAGAAGAACTTCGCCGTGAGTATACCGAGGCCTTAAACCGGTAAAACGCAGATAAAGGCGCTCGAATACAACGAGAAATCAGGGTAATGGTCAAAAACCGACATTTCGTCAACGTTTGACCTTTCCCCGATAAAGGAAAAAACCTTTTTAGGCATTTACGTGACCTTCCATGTTGTCGATTTATTAGGCATAACCAGTGTAAGATTGTGCATGTAAACTTGGTCATTGACTGGATTAAAGCAAAAGAAAAAAAAAAAGCAGACTAAATGCTAAGACATTTTGAAATTAATGCTAATTACTTATTACTTCAATTGCTATGCTGGTAATATCAATTGTAAGGAGGGAAATGGCATCAAATTTGAAAAATGCAAAAAAGAAGAATTTTCAGGATAATTCCATTTGTTTTATTTCTAATGGTTTTATAGTGATTCTTAAGGAGATGGGCCATTACCATTTTTCCTGTGGCTTACTCTTACACAAAGAAGTGAATTCATAATAATGTTCTGATATATATTGCAAACTACACACAATTCAACATTTTGACTTCATATAATAATAGAAACTGAAGCTATGTTTAGAAATTCAAGGAAAAAATGTCAGCCTAAAGGAATGTCTGTAAAGTGTAAAAAGACATCGGGAGATCTTATAAAATAGGATTTTTTCAATGTATCATACTGTATTGCATGGCCTTGGGTGGGTTGACTTCCACAGGTAGCTTCAGTTCTTTATGCATTTCAAGGAAAATGACACACATGCTTCAGTTTGGAGCTATTTGACGTGTACTCCTTTTCAAAAGCGAAAACATTTTAATCATATTTTTTCAGCATTATCCACTTTCATTCTTAAGTGAATTTAAAGTGAACTTTTATTAATCTTTTGTTTTCTTTATAATTTCCATGTAAAGCACTTTGAATGACCAGTGTCTGAAATGGGTGTTATAAATAAACTCGACTTGCCTAGGCAAAAAGCTGCTAATATGTCTTCATCTTTTGTTATCCTTTAGGTATTTTTACTCTTACTAATTGAATTATTATGCCAATAAACAGAAGGAGTGATTAGGGGCCCAAGAGACCCCACTGTGGTTTTATAGGTCATACAGCCATGAATGTAAACTAGACCAGTGGAGAACATTATATCACTTCACATATTTGAAATAGAAGTCATTGCAGCAAGTGGAATCCATACATGCTTTATACTGGATTCTAGATGCTCGCATATACATCTGAATTCAAAGCAGTACACGTAGATTGGATAAAGTGGTTTTGCACTGGTTTAGATGTGGTCCAGTCTTTAAATGAATGTTGATGTTTCTTATCCAATACAAGATGAGCTCTATCAACAACAATTATAGAATAATGTAAATTATCACGTTAAAAATAGCAATCAAACAAACAAAAAAATCTAATAAAATTGCGGTTATATTCATATGCTTGCTTTGAAAGTAAATAGGGCTGTGCAATAAACATTAAAATACCACAAGTAGGTAAAAAATATTTTCAAAAGCCATTTACGTAGACTTTTAAATGACTTTTTAGAGACTTACATAAAATTCAAAAATTACTCTTACAATACAATTCTAAACAAGCAAAAATCAAAATCTTTCTAAACAAACAAAAACAAACCATCTCATAAGAGTCATTCATTCAGGAATAAGACTATACTGGTCACATTATGTGTATCAGATTTTCACAGTTGTATTTTGTATGTAGCCTGTATCTTTTATACGGTTTACACATGTTTAAATAAAGAAAATGCTTGGGCCTTTTTTTTCTAAATGTTTGAATATTTAATTCATGTTTGGTTTCACATTTTTGTCATTTTGCACAATCCATTAACTAAAACTATATACCATTTTTGTCAGCGTTAAACTGACTAGAATCAATGAATATGACATGATGAAATAATGGCTAATATTAAGGAAAATATGTAACTGTAAAAAATAAAGACTAATCAGACTAAACCGGCAGGGCTGGACTGGTAATCTGGCATTCCGGGCATTTTCCCGGTGGGCCGATGCACTTTGGGGCCGATCAGGGGTGGGACTGGCCATCAGGAGAACCGAGCAGGCCAGTGAGTCAGCTGCGAAACGGGCCGAATGTGCTGAGATAAGCTAAAATGAGACGCCCTGTTATGCAGAACGGACCACAAAACGGCGCCGTAATGCATAAAAGGACACCGAACAACAACACCCCACCCCACCCCCCCTCCCCTCCCAAAAAAAACTTTGGGACAGTTGCTATGTAAACTCCTTGGGAATTTCTCTTCCCAGTCCAGCCCTGTACACGGGTCACCCTGTAGATTCAACCTAAAAACATCAGCTCATTAGAGTCATTTGTTTGTGAATCGGAGGACACTCATGAAAATCATATGGTTCTGGTATTTTTATAAAATGGAACCAGTTCCGCAAAAGATCCCATTTTCGGTTCCCAAACACATTTATTTATCAACTTACCCCTTTATCAGCATCTGCCATTAAAAAAAAAAACATATTCGTGGACCATTACCCTGATTATATCAGAGAACTCGAGAGCCATAGAAAGTAGTTTTTTTTTGGCATTGTTTGCAACAGTGCATGCATGTGGCAGAGTAAATTGTTGTTATTATTAAAATAATGTTGAAAACTTCACCGTTTATATCTGTTCACACAGATGAAACGCAGTGTCAGGACAGCGACAGGGTAATTAGCATTTCGCTGCTAAATGAGTTGGGTAGTTACTTGCATGAAATTTGAGTGAATGGCTATATGAGAATGTGTGCAGGCAGCCGGCTGAGAGAGGCTAATTGGGGAGCACACAGCAGAAAACACACATGGCAGCTGCAGCCCTCGGGATGAAATGTTGCTGCTAACAACTGTGATCATTGACAGTTTGCTCATGTGGCTGCACCTCACACTCACTTTGATCTCAAGCAAGCACATCTGGGCTACGTTTCCCAATAACGATTGATCTTAGCAGTCAAGAGCCTTTTCTACGAGCAATTTTACGAACGATCCTTGTATTTTACGTACGTTTACCAAAACTGCACATGACCCAGAGAGGATACGCTTTAAGTGTTACATAAAAGAGTAGTTGTCCACGTGACAGTGCTGAAATGCAACCATATAGTGCTGCACATCATTGTAACTTCATTATATTTGTGCATAACATTACAATTTGTAAAGTATCTGGCTAAAATATTTATTCAACCTTATTAACTGCATATTTAAATTTTGTTTTTACAATTATTTTGAGCAGAACAATCTTTTTCTTTTACACAATCTGCTCTCATAATCAGGTGTGCAGTTATAATATTTCGTTATAAGCTTCCAGGATTAGTTGAAGACAGTAGAGGTCCTGTGTGTTGATCCTGCTAATTAAAAGCATTAATTGAATGTTTTTCCGTGTTTTTGCCGAACGCTAAATAAGAAGACATTTTGGAAGATGCGCTTCATGGATATGGTCTGCTCTTTTCTCCCAAAAGTGATAACGGTGACGGTAATGCTGCAGGTGCGGTGTTACACAACTTGATGTGCTGGCAAGAGAGCCTTTGGGTGTCAGCGAGGAAGTGGAGATGAGGATAAAAGCGTCTGCCAAATGAATAAATGTAAATGTAGGATGATAAGCAGGACTGGACTGGTAATCTGGCATACCGGGCATTTTCCCGGTGGGCCGACACACTTTTGGGCCGATTGGGGGCGGAATGTCCATCGGGAGAACCTAGCGGGCCGGTGGTTCAGCAGTGAAATGTGCTGAATGGGCCGCGATAAGCAACAATGAGCCGCCGCGTTATGCAGAACGGACCACAAAACGGCGCCGCGATATGCAGAAAAGGGCGGCAAACTCCACCCCACCCCCTGCTCAACAGTTGGGCCAGTTGCCATGTAAAATCCCGGGCCGATTTCTCTTCCCAGTCCAGCCCTGATGATGAGCAAATATACACAGATGATTTTCATTCACGTTAGCAATTAATGACTTTTTTCTTCTCTTTCTAATATTAATTCATTCAGCTGTCTGGATCAGTTATGCCACAACTTTGTTGTTACTAACTTGTCCAACTAGTCCACACAGATAACTTTATTTGCTTACTAATTAATCTATTCATCCATTTAGACTATCTGTTTTATGTATTTCATTATTATTATAATAATAATAATAATAATTATTATTGTTATTATTAGTCTTATTAATTAAAACATAAAAGCATAAAGTGTATTTGTTGGTATTTAAATTGAATGAAGTGTAATTCCACAAATGTCCTGCAGGTGTCTGCATAAGTCTGTGTCCTCATGATGCTCTTAGCGCTGTACGATTACTCCAGAGCACTCGTTAATCTCCGAGCATTTTCAAGTACTACTTAAGTTAAGATGCTTTTGGGAAATGGGCTGCAAAACTAAGATGAATTGTAAATTGTATTCTAACGGGAAGACACGCAGGCTTGAGTGAAGTTTAAGATGCCATTTATTTGATAAATGTAAAACAGGAAGTAATGTCTCTCTCGTTGGCGTAGGCCCTGTCCGGAGGTCCGAGGGAGTTGTACCCGGAACCGTCATGTCCTGCCCGAGATAGGAGGCAGGGGCGAGGAGCCTACCACCTACAGGGCTCAACTGGTGGTGGTGGGGTGGAGGAGGTTGCCGTGTTAGCACACTGAAACAGCAATGTGATAGATTGTGAGCAGACTTATAAAGCAATGGCTTACATGCGATTGGCTAGGAATTACCCAGCTAATGATGTGATGATGTACAGCTGCTAGTCTTCCCGCTAGAACTACGCTGCGCTTTCATTTCTATGATCTACTTGGGCTTACGATACTTTTGGTCAGTCAGGGTTTAGAAGCAGGTTCGAGTCTGTTCGTCCTGATTTTCTGATCAAAAATCAGTAGTATATCTGTGAAAAATGGACTTGCATGTTTTATTATGAGAAATAGATTTATATGACTTATATTCTTTCTTTCTTTCGTTCTTTCTAAAAAAAATTTGTTGCTTTAAAACTTGTCTGAATCATCTGTTGAGCAGAACACAATTGAGCAAAAGAGTTAATTTTTTCCCCAAGCACAGCTATTTGGCTTTAGTCAGATTTGTGGAGTGCAGCGTATAGATTTTTCCTCCTGGGTGGACTCCAGACAGTCCCTGCTTCGATCGACACCTCTGTAAAATACATTCAATTACACTTCATGCTGCTCACATTCATGCTCTCTCTCTATCTATCTCACAAATATTACAGTACAGGAAAAGATGTCTTCCAATGAAAGCCTTATAATGAACGATGTGTATTTGCTTTAGATTTGATGTCTATGAGCAGGGTAGTGCTGGAAATGATGCATATTACAGCACATTGCTAAACAATCTTTTGTCATGACGATATTGTAAGTACATCTATATTATGACATCAATCAACTACATTAGTTCATGCATTATGACATCATGCAATTATGTAATTACATGCACCGACATCACCATGTCGCTTTAGTACGACTGAAATTTTTGCGAAGACCTAGATAGTGCGATTATAACTCGGCTTCGTCCAACATGTAAACACCTTAATCAGACAACACTTGGCTTTGGTGTTGTGCATGCGCTCTGAAAGACAGAGGTGACTGTAATCTGATTACTTTTTTAGTGGTTAGGGTTAGGTTAGCATTAGTGTTGGGAAAATTGCATGCACAAAGCACTAATGGGCTGGTTCAAGTGCAATTTAATTTAATTGTAAGGTTCTTCTCTTATTATCGCACCGTCTGCGTCTTATTATATATTCCATTTTCTGTTTGCGCACATACACCCACAGATAGCGCAAACACTCCCACCCATGGCCACTTGCTTTTTGCTCCGGGATGAAAACTGCTTAGAAATTTGAAAAGGAAAAGATGTAGCACACAGATCATACGTGCATTTATTCATATTGAAAATGTATGCCTTGTATAATCACATAAATAAGCATATCGTCTATGACACTGCAACATAAAAGTGCCATTTGTTTCTATACAGTATATTTTGGTCAGTAATATCATTTCTACATCTCCTCCCACATTAATGCTCCCTACATCTTCCCCAGTATGGCCAACATCATAATCACAGTCTGTATGTGGCACATTATCATTATATTATATAGTATGATGGACTTTTTGAGAGGATGTAAAACATAAAACAACTTGTCATTTTCTTATTGACTAAACGCAAGTTTTCTGGTTTATTCATCTTATATGCTGAGGATAGTCTGAAAACTTCAGAATTGGCTGGATGGACCAACAGAAACATGCTGACCCATCTTTGTATTACTAGATATTTCGGGACAGCATAATATACTGAAGCAATTTAGAAACAATGTTGTGACATTACCACAGTAACAGTTGACATAATGCGTGCTGAAGGTGCACTCAGGAAAGGGTTACTTGGGATTACCTCATATTCGTAAACTGTTGGCAGACGTATCAAAATATTATGACTCAGTTAAACCGATAAATGCCTAGTAGTTGGATTTTAAGAGCTACTGTGATTTATTACTACGACAACTTGGATTAGCTACTACACTGGTTTTGAAAAACTACTATCTTCTTTCTTCAACTCCCTGACCGTTCTGTCTTTCGGTAACTTGATTTCCTTCGTGACCTCAATGAGCATTCCAGTAACACAAGTGGCAAACATACTTACAAGTCAGCTGTAGTTTCAAAGTCCTGACGAAACATGTTTCTTATATTACAAACAGCTCAGCTGCATTGGTCCAGTGTTTCTCTTGACAGTTTGAGATTTCAGTAATTGACTTTATACAACACTACACGTCTATCGCTACTGTTTATTATTTGTACATTGAGATTTATCAGGGTATAGTTACTTTTATTATTGTCCACCTGCTAAAGTCATACTTTTGACAGCAAGAAAACAAATATAGTTTAAGGTATTACACTGCTGTCTTGAACTCATGAATTGGTCAACTATTTTTGCGTAAGGGCCGCTAGACTGTATAATTGACCTTTGTCCCTCACAACCGATTTCCTATGTGCTAGTTTCATGTCTCTTGTATCATTCCACATTCTCTTCTCACATGATAAAATGTCTATTTATTTGGTAGGTAGTCACGTAATAATGCTTTATTACATGTTATTACGAACTGACTGTACATTATCCCTACTGTACTGCTCTTTGACTGAACTTGATTCAATGGTGGACAGTGGCTACACGTTTTTTAAAAGAGTTTTATTAACTTCAATGTACTATGTAATCTGAACACAAACACTTTGTGTAGAAAGAACCTAGCTGAATTGTGAAACCCCAACAAAATTAGATGAGTCAATGTAGTTCATATGTTTGTTATAACAACATTGTTTCTATTCATTTGACTGGTTACTGATTTTGGCCTGAACTCTTATCAAAGACTTAAGATGTGTTTCCACTTTATTTAATTGTGTAAATCTAACTTTTTTTAATGGTAATTTCTTTTATAATTTAGTGTCAAATATAACATTATTCTTAGCGTTATATTGCCTTGGTATTTATAAAAAATAAAATAAAAAAAAAACAACAACAATAATAGCAACACTAGTTACCAGTGATGCAAAAGGGTTTGAAATACAGCTGCTGAGAGATTAAATGTGGCACTTTTCTCTCTTCTAACTGTGGTAACCTACCGCTTATTTATTTAGTTTCCTCTTTTGGAAAGTCGTGGAAAAATAATAGTTGATTTTTTTTTACTTGAACTGTTGGAGCAAATGGGAATGCAAAAATAATATTAGTTGTGGTGTCCCATTCACTGCTATAGAAACTTACTCCCATGTTCCAAACACGGAATTGCATGGTTATGTTTTATTTATTTATTTATTTTTTACAGTGTTTACCAGGAATTCCAGTTTGTTTGTCTATCAAATATTGACTTTTATAATATCCTGTAGCTAATTGTTCTTTCCTTTGTTTTAGCTTTCAGTCGGGCAGCTCTACCGTTTGGTCTGGTGCGGCGAGAGCTGTCATGTGAGGGTTACCCCATTGACCTCCGCTGCCCAGGGAGTGATGTCATCATGATAGAAACTGCCAACTACGGCCGCACAGACGACAAGATTTGTGACGCTGACCCGTTCCAGATGGAAAACATTAACTGCTACCTCCCAGACGCCTATAAAATCATATCTCAAAGGTAAGGGGCCAAGGGCCAAGCATTGCCTGTAGACTAAATGAGCACTCTATTTCCTTATGTCTGATTTGGTTTGAGATACTGAATTTTACCGAGCTCATAATTTGTGTTTTTTAAGCTTGTTGTTGACGAGACAACTATCGAGCAATTTAAAAACGTAAAACGTATGATGGTTGTTTTTCCAACTATGGGCACTTTTTGATCTCAAAACGTGATGGAAATGACATTTAAATTTTTTTTCTTTAAACAAATGAGCTGACTCATTTGTCTTGCTAAAGCCGTATCTTAATATATCTTAAATACTCAGTTAAATTATATTTTCACACTTTTCACATAACTAAAGCTTGATTAGAAATCCCAAACAAAAATATTCTGTACACAAGTTATATTTACCTTGATTTATATATATATATATGGTATGTACAGTATTAGTGATGGGCAGATGTAATAGCGAAGCTATTAGCATAACTACATTTCTGAGTAGCGATTAATATACATTAATATATTTTAATTAAAATTACAAACAATAATTGTACAATATATATATATATATATTTTTTTTACATGTATAAAATGTATTTTAATTAATCTGTATACATATATAATTTATTAAATATTTAAAGTTAAAAAAAAAATTGTTGTTGTATTGAGGGAGCAAAGCAATGATAATAATAATCATAACTTAAATGTTTTCATTCAAAATGTAAAAAAAAAATGTAATTAGTACATTATTTTAATTTGGCTTAATTACAAGTACTTAATTACAATTTGAGTACAAGTAATAATTAATGAACAATTTTAGATTGAATGTCTGGCTCTGGATCTTAGTTCAAACTAAATCCATGCAATGCTTTAAAAACACTAGCAAAAATAAATAGTGAAGGCATGGTAAAATGCATTCATGAAAAAGACTGATTAATGTGAATTTTATGCAACCCATGGAAAAAAATAAATAAAAAATCTGTTAGTTAAAAATCAACCCCAGAGACATAAAAGTGCCCATAGTTGAAGAAACACCGTAATACATTTCCTCTGGAGAAATTGTTCTGTTCTTTTATAAATAGGCAACACTTGTATTTTAAAAGCCACTTTAAAACTAATTTGTCGAAACCTCGTTAGGGTTTGACATAAGTGCTAAGTTATGAAGCTCTATTCTGACTCTTTGTCCATGTATGACAAATTAGTTTGGGATTTGAGGGGAAAACTCAACACCTTCACTATAATAGACTAGAAATATGCATTGCTTTTCCAGGACTGCTTATGCCGGCTGTTTGATTCCGGCCCTTAAATTCCGAGTGAAATGGCAGAGTTGGCAGCGTTGGCATAGACCTGCGGTCCTGAGTAATGCTGCGCTCTCATACCATTTATATTAGTGACACTTGTGCTTGCGCTGGCTCTCTCAGGACATTCTTGTGCGACTGCCAGAGTGTGTGAACATACACGCACACACAGATCGGGGACTCCTCGCTGTGCCGCAATGATGGTGTATATCTGAAGCTATCTAGGTATTAACATTTTATAAGTGTAACCAGCTCTTTGTGTGCAGAAAACATGAACTGCACGAGTGAGTTCCAGTCGAGGTCAGAGGCCCGTAAACCTAAATTTTGCTCTTTATAGAGCACTTTAAGGTCTGCATTCTTCCGCTATAATCTGTACACTCTAAATAATGCTGTTTAAATATGGGACAGAACACACGTGGGGCTAAACTAACCCAGCAAGTTGGGTAGTTTATTTTAACACAGCAAATGGGTTATTTATTAAACCCATGCTGGTTCATTTTTACAGGAATGTTTGTTTGTTTTTGTTCAGAATATCTCAGCTCTGTTTGGTCAATTGTATGCAACTGAATAGTGGCCAGAACTTTAAAGCTCCAAAAAGTACATAACTGTAGCATAAAAGTAATCCATAAGACTTTAGTGGTTAAATCCATATCTTCAAAAGTGATATAATAGATGTGGGTGAGAAAAATATCAATATTTAAGTACTTTATAACTCTAAATCTCACTTTCACATCTGAAAGAAAAATTAAACAGGTGCCACATGACTTCTAGATGTGAAAGTGAAGATTTATAGTAAAAAAAAGGGACTTAAATATTGATGTTTTTCTCACTTTTTCCCACTTTCGCGGTCATTTCACCACTGGGACCATGTGGATTATTTTTATGCTGCATTTATGTGCTGTTTGTAGCTTCAAAGTTTTAGTCACCATTCAGTTGCATTGTATACACCTACAGAGTTGAAATATTCTTCTAAAAATCTTTGTTAGTGTTCAGCAGAACAAAGGCAATCTGAGTAAACACAAAATTGTATTTATTGAAGCAAAAAAGTTATCCAATATCAACTGGGCATGTGTGAAAAAGTATTTGCCCCCATTAGTTACTATGTTTTAAAATCTTTGAAACTGCATTCATAATGGGGTTCAGCTGGACTAGACACACCCAGGCCTGATTAATGCCAGCCATGTTCAATCAAATCAACACCTAAACAGAACTTTTTCAGCAGCATGAAGTTGGCTAAACGTTCTCACCCAGTAGCAAACTATGCCAAGCTTGAAAGAAATTCCTGAAATGATTAGGAAAAAGTTGATACATCAAATATATCAGTCTGGGAATTATTTCAAAGCATTTGGGATGCCAAAGAACCACAGTGAGAGCCATAATCTCCAAATGGAGGAAACTTGTAACAGTAGTGAACCTTTCCAGAAGTGGCTGACTTTCTAAAATTCATACAAGAGCACAGCTACGACTCATTTATGAAGTCACAAAAAGCTGTGGACAACATCCAAGGAACAGCAGGCCTCTCTTGCATCAGTAAAGGTCACGTTCATGACTACATTATCAGAAAGACACTGGCCAAAAATGGCATCCATGGAAGAGTGGCGAGGTGAAAACCACTGCTAACATAGAAGAACATGAAGGCTCATCTGAATTTTGCCAAAACACACCTTCATGATCCATAAACATTTTGGGAGAATGTTCTGTGGACTGATGAGTCAAAAGTGGAACTGTTTGGAAGACATGGGTCACGTTACATGGTACATGGTAATGCAAACACAGAATTCCACAAAAAGAACATCAAACCTACGGTCAAGCATGGTGGTTGTAGTGTTGGTGTGGGGCTGCTTTACTGCTTCAGGACCAGGATGACTTGCAATAATTGAGGAAAACATGAATTCTGCTCTCTACCTTAAAATCCTAAAGGAGAAGGTCTGGTTATCAGTCTGTGAGCTGAAGGTCAAGCACAACTGGATTATGTAGCAAGACAATGATCCAAAGCAATGGAGTCCACTTCTGAATGGCTCAAAAGAAGAACAATTAAAGTTTTGGAGTGGTGTAGTCAAAGTCCTGACTTGAATCTGATTGAGATGCTGTGGCAGGACCTTAAACGGCAGTTCATGCTCAATAACCCTCCAATGTGGCTGAAGTAAAGCAGTTGTGAAAGACTGATCTCCAGTTCTATCGGGAAGACAAGCAGGCTTGAGTGAAGTTTGAGATGCCATTATTTGATAGATGTAAAACGGGAGGTGATGTCTCTCTCTTTGGCGTAGGCCCCGTCCGGCAGTCCGAGGGAGTTGTACCCGGAACCGTCATGTCCTGCCGGAGATAGGAGGCAGGGGCGAGGAGCCTACCCCCCTGCGGGACAGGGCTCAACTGGTGGTGGTGGGGAGGTGGAGGTTGCAGTGTTAGCACACCGAAACAGCAATGTGATAGATTGTGAGCGGACTTATAAAGCATTGGCTTACGTGCGATTGGCTAGGAGTCACCCAACTGATGATGTGATGATGTACACCTGCTGGTCTTCCCGCTAGAACAACGCTTCACTTCCACTTATTGGAAGTCTTTGGTTGCAGATGTTGCTGCTAAAGTTGGCATAACCAGCTATTAAGTTTAAGGGGCCGTTTGTTTTTCACATGGGTGATAAAGGTGTTGGAAACGTTTTTGCTTCAATGAAAACTGTATTTTGTGGTTACAAACCAGGCCTGTTTTTCTGAATGCAGGATGTAGGGGAGTGAGGTCTTGACAACCATATTTGTTCCAACCTACAAAAAGACAATATGAAAGAAAAGAAAAAAGGTTAAAGAAAGATATCAACCCATAATGTTAGTCATATAACAGTCATCAGAAGATGCATGGTTAATGAATGCAAATGTTTCTGTGCAATAACAAGTCGAAGTTTGGATCAGTTTGTGATTTTTCTCACAAGTGTTTGCCTCACTGGTGATGGTTTTAAAGTACAAAGAAAAACGAAAACTTTGCGATATCGATATTCGATAGTTACATAATTTTTTTCCCCCTGACTTTATCTACTCCAAACTGAAATGCGTTTTAAATGTTTACCGTCCGCACCAACGCTTTTCATGTGTTGGACAAAGCTCCGCATGATGCTTGCGTAGAGCGGTGTGTTGAAACCCTGAAGCCCGTGACGCGAGTGTTGTGAATCTGCTGTAGTTATGATGCTGTAGATAAAAACCTTATTTCACCTAATAAATCATCCAGTTTGTCCACGCTGAGAACTGCTCACTCCTGAAGATGATCCAAAAAGTCAGCGTCAGATAAGTCAGTAGTTGGGCTGTTCTGACACCATTGCTGGGTTTTCGCATTGGGATGGGGGGAGGAGTGTACAGTTTCAACTGTCAGTGAAAATGACCAAGCCATTCACCCAGTGGCTGGGTTAAACAAAAACTACCCAACAGAAAGAAAATAACCCAATAAAATTACCCAGCAGGCCCAACCCAGCGATTGGGTTGAAATTTTTTTTTTTAAATCATCCTCAAATTACATGATGAAAGTCGTCAAAAACACCAGAAAAAACTTTTCAAACGGCTCTATTCATCTTAAATTACATACTAACAAGTTGACAAAAAAGGTCTTTCAGTAATTTTACATTTTATGATGTATTTGCTCTTCGATTAATGGTTTTTGATGTCAAGTAAAAAATAAAAAAGTTATTAATCTTACATGCTAATATTGTTGAATATTGACAAAATTCTAATAACACAACAAAGTTCTTCAGAATGATTTTTACTGATGGGCCAAAAATTCAACTACTCTATTTACTCTCAATTCAATTCCATTTGCTGAAGCTAGTGGCAGAATTACACACTTATTTAAATATAATTTGATCTCCATTAAGGGCCAGACTATTAAATTTAATATAAAAAAAAATTATGATTTTTTTGCTCCCCAATATCATATCAGAACAATACATGATAAGAAGTTGTTTAATGTTTTAATAGTAGATTTTTATTTTTTAAGATTAAATTTTTTTTTTACTGAGGGGACAATTATTATACATTACATTATTGAATTATTAAACTATTCGCCCTCAACTAACATGCAAAAAATTGTACCATCATGACAATTTTTTAGTAAACATTTTTGTATTGCTTTCGGGACCTGTCAAATATTAGCCTCTAATCACCCTCAAACTGCATGCAGAAAATGTGTTTGATTTTTTATTTTATTTTCTCCCCAATTCCCAATGTGCTCCAAGTCCTCGTGGTGGCGTAGTGACTCAATCCGGGTGGTGGAGGACGAATCTCAGTTGCCTCCGCGTCTGAGATCATCAATCCGCGCATCTTATCATGTGGCTTGTTGAGTGCGTTACCATGGAGACCTAGCGCATGTGGAGGCTGACGCTATTCTTCGCTGCATTCACGCAAAACTTGCCACACACCCCACGGAGAGCGAGAACCACATTATAGCAACCACAAGGAGGTTACCCCATGTGACTCTACCCTCCCTAGCAACCAGGCCAATCTGGTTGCTTAGGAGACCTGGCTGGAGTCACTCAGCACACCCTGGATTCGAGCTCGTTGACTCCAGGAGTGGTAGTCAGCGTCTTTACTCGCTGAGCTACCCAGGCCCCCTCTCAAGAATTCTAAACTCTTACATTTTCATAAACAAATTCTGATCACAAATAATTAATTTCTATTCACCTTTAAATGGCATGCTAAAAAGTTGTTGAACAAGTTGTCTAACACAAGAGAAGTTTTCATTCAAATCGATTTGAACAACTTTTTATCTCAACTGAGTGGCTGATTATTAAAGAAGTGAATTAATAAAAAAGTTATTTACATTTTTTTTTGCAATGTTACAACTCTAGTATGTGGACAATTATTTTAAAAATGAATAAGTAAACATCAAATGGCTTTATTTACCCTCAAACTGCATGCTAAAAATGTTAATTTGTTCTGAATCTGATTCTGCCGGTGAACTCAGAGTAACTGAATGACGAACATTGCCAGAGTCAAGGTTAAACCTCTGACGCTTGAATGACAGTAATTCAGCACTTCTCCTCAGAGCGGCTGTTTGACTCTGCATGCAAATGAGCGGAGCTCCTCTCATGGTGATTGGCCAAGTTGATGTCTTCACCTATAAATGGCAACACAGCAGAGCAGGAAAGAGTCAAGATGTATCATTTATATTCAGTGCTGGGGGTTTTGAAAGAGGAAATCCTTCAGGGTTTTTTGCACTTTTTGCTCTTGTGTTTTATATTCCCCATCAGAATAACTTGCAGTTATGGCCCTGGGCAAGAAGTAATGAAATTACTTTTTTCTTAATTAATATTAAGACTTTCTGGAACTCTCGATTAGCCCAAAGCCAAACTGTCTCATGGTTAACATTTAGGAAGTGTTAGTGTGGTAGGAATACAGCCCCACTCAGTAAAACCTGATGCAAGGAAGACGCAATTGACAAAAATGTTTCAAGACGTCTTTATCCAGAGGTGATGTAAAGATGGCACACTTGATGGATGCTCAACAAGTCTTGGTGTTTGGGGAAAAGGTCATGCCAGGTCTTAAGAAATGTGTGTTTGTTTCAAGTCAAACTTGAATAGATTTTTTAATTTGTTTTTGAACAGATAAGACAACCATTATTCAAATTTATTTAATGTCAGTGTTTATATAACTGTTTCTTTTATTTATCTTTGTCTACACCAGGAAACAAATGTACCAAGCTGTTATACATAATTTCTACTGTAATTTATTTGATGCCTTATTTTAAGCATGTACAATTTTAGATATGGGGCCTGATTTATAAACATTATGTATGCACAAATGGCCATTGAAAATTTTACATGAATTTCCCACATATACAGTACATCGGTATTTCAAATAAACCTTTCGCACCATCCAAAGAACTCATGAACCTTTAATGTCAGGCATATCACACTTTCATGATCATTAAAGTACAACAGTAAAATCTCATTAGTGTTTTCATTGGCAAATTACTTTTATAGATAACTTATAAAACTTTAAAGACAGACCTACCGTGAGCTTTGAGGTTGTTAATTGATGTTATATGCGTCTGCTGAAGCCATCAGTCAATGTAATTTTATAGAAATCATGTTTAATAGCGAAATTCCTAGTGAAGAACTACACTACCCAGAATCCTCCACAAGAATCCACCAATCAGAGAAAAGCAGTGAACAAAGTGAGTCCAACAAATTAGCGGAATTTCTAGTGAAGAACTACACTAACCATGATCCTCCACAAGGATCCACCAATCAGAGAATGGCAGTGAAAAATGTGAGTCCAACAAATTAGCGGAATCCCTAGTGAAGAACTACAATACCCATGATCCTCCACAAGGATCCACCAATCAGAGAATGGCAGTGAACAAAGTGAGTCCAACAAATCAGCGGAATCCCTAGTGAAGAACTACAATACCCATGATCCTCCACAAGGATCCACCAATCAGAGAATGGCAGTGAAAAATGTGAGGCAGCGGCCGCCCCATTCGATGACGATCGAGTCGGTCTCCATACACATTCAAACTACTTAAATGTTCGCAAATGACAGAATATATTGCAATAAATGTAAATATATTGTTTCAGTACATATTATTAACAACTTTAAATCAGTAGTTTTCATTTTTCAATAGTTTTCAATTCAGTTACATCATTCACAATGCTTAATGGGATTTCAGCTCATTGCCTCTTTAAAGTTAAGTATGCAGTCTTGTACCTTTGTCTTTTTGTCTGATTTTTAAATGCTTTTTTGTTTCAAATCAAAGTTTGTAATGGATTCACCTCGGAGCTGGTTGGTTTGGTGCATGGCTTAAAACTCTTTTATGAAGGATTTTATGAAATCCCTATGAAAAAAATGAATGGGCAAAATAATTAAAAGTGGGCAGACATGGTTGTGCTCCATTTCTGGTGAAAAAAAAAATCAAGTCTGGCCTTGCATTTTGTAAAGTCGTTTTTTTATTGAATACGCTGGTTCAAATAATGGAAGTAAAATTGGTTGCAGACATGGTTTCATGTTGCCTTTTAAGTGATCTTACAGAAATGTTTAAGCTCAAGAAAGAGTATTGGTTTATTTCAGATCTCTCTGCACAGTTTGTGCACGAATAAATAAATAAACTAAATAAATAACTCTTAAGAGGACACGTCTCTCTCATCTATTCCTTTTCAAAACTTCCTCAGCTAAGTTTATTGACTTTGGTTTCCACCTTCTGAAATATTTATTACTCTCTGTGAAATGCGGAGAGGCCCAGTTTACTTTTTTCTCTCCGTCTCGTGTCAAACGACGTCTGTTTGCCACCAATTTCTGGGCATATAAGAAGCTTGATTGAAGTTTTGCTAATTTCATCCATTATTTACGTGTCACACATACAGACTCTGGCTACGCACACTTCCCTGCATTTTCATTAACACGGTTATCTGTCTGTACTATGAAGGTCATTTCAAGGTATGGCGGAAGCTTTCCCAGCTATAGAAAGCAAATGCACCATTTCACTTTCAAAACAGATTTTATTCTGCCGACAAAACTAACAGAAGAATGCGTATCGACTTGCTGTCTTGAGAAATGTGTGGAATTCACCTGATGGTTATTTGGTGTTTATTGTGTTGCACTTTCACTCATAGGTCATTAACCAAACTCATACTGCTTCGGAAACCATGAAGCGATGTCATTATCATACCCGAAACACTCTTGTTCGAGTTAAGAGACATTTCTCTCTGTTGTAGCAATTGTGAGTCCACACTGGTACCCTACAGAGTAACCACAGGTGTAGTGTACCACATTATCTATGGGGGGGTTGGGCTTCAGAGACTGACAAATAGCACATTGCTGTTTGATTTCATGTTTACTAGTAAGTATCTACTTAGTATTTTTGTTTGTAATCAGAAACCAATTACATTTCTGAAGTAATCAACCATACATAATTAGTTTAATGGTGGCATACTATATGTCTTGATCTGTGTTGTGACTTATGAATATGCAGAGTTCAACGTCATCTGAATGTCATACAACGTTTTCTCTGTTCTTCAGGTGTAACAATCGGACACAGTGTGTTGTCATCACAGGCTCGGATGTTTTTCCGGATCCATGTCCAGGGACGTACAAGTATCTAGAGGTCCAATACGAATGTGTTCCTTATAGTAAGTAGTCTTTCAGTATTCTCAAATGCACGTACTTATACCAAGTATTGAAATCTAACACTGTACTGTAATATTTAATCCTGAAATCATGTTTTTTTTTATTCTTTTTACTATACCCTTACAAAAATCGATGTTGTATTCATTTGTTGTATTCAATATGTAGCAATAAAATAGTACAGTAAAATGTTGAAATGTGATATAATGGTCTTACCATCTTATTATGGGGTTATTTGATGGTGAATAAGCTATTTCTGAGTTTTAAAGGGTTAGTTCACCCAAAAATGAAAGTCCTCTCATGATTTACTTACCTTTAAGCCATTGCAGATGTGTATGAAGTTTCGTCTTCAGAAGAAACAAAATGAAGATTTTTATAAGCATATTACAGCTCTGACTGTCCATACAATGCAAGTGAATGGGTGCCATGAGGCTGCTTGTTGTTTGATGGTCCAAAAGGCATATTTAGGCAGCATCAAAGTAATCCACACGACTGTAATGAATGTCTTCTGAAGCAAATTGATTGGTTTGTGTAAAAAGAAATCAATAATTAAAATTGTATTAACTTTAAAAATAAATCGCTTCCTGCCAGTAGTCAACACATCACGTTGCTGTGCGAACGTCACGTGAGAGTTAGGTCATTTCAAACAGTATGGAAGCAAGGATTTGAAGATAAAAACATTTTAATTATTGATTAACCTATCGAATTACTTAAGAAGACATTCATTTATAGAATCATCATTATGCTGCCTAAATATGACTTTTGGACCATCAAATAGCCAGCAGCCTCATGGCAACCATTCACTTGCATTGCATGGACAATCAGATCTGTAATGTACGGTGGCCCAGTAGTGCACAACACAACGAAATTCAAAAAGCAAACATAAGTTCACAACACAACGGAAACAAGCCACAACACAACGCAAAAAAGCCGCAACACAACGGAAACAAGCCACAACACAACACAAAAAAGCCGCAACACAACAGAAACAAGCCACAACACAACGAAATAGCCACAACACAACGGAATAGCCACAACACGGAATAGCCACAACACGGAAATGCTCCCGACCACTAGGGGACAGGTGGTCTCCGAAACGGAAAATTGCTCTCAATCTCCCATGCGTTATCGCTGGCGGTCTGGATTAGTGATGGGCAATCCGGCTCTTTTTCGTGAGTCGGCTCGTTTGACTCAGCTCACTGAAAAGAGCCGGCTCTTTTGGCTCACAAACGGCTCTTTAAAAAAAAAATGTTTTCTCTATGATAGGTTTCTCTATGAAAACAATTCTAATTCAATTATTAAATGTAATCATACTCACAATGTCTCACAATTTCTTTAAAAATGCATTGATTTGTTATGAAAAAATAATACTATTAAGCATTTGCATTAGAACTTTTTAATTTATAGAAACAACATTCAAAACAAATACAATCTGAACATAATAGAACCCATATTAAAGAAAAAGCTGTTTCTCGAAGCTCCGCTAGCTTCACAGTTGGGAGCACAGTTCGCATATGCTGGTGTAGGTTGTGCGTAGAACCGGCTTTATGCGATATTTTTTTTTGGCAAATTCTACACTGTGCTTTAACATTGTCCACATCATTAAAGTGGTTCCAAATGCTGCTGTGCTTCCGACTCATTTTCCTGCTTTTGCTTTGTTTTCACATGTGTTTTTCCTCTCCTCTCCTCCGAGTTTGACGCTGTGTGTGTGTGTGTGTGTGTGTGTGTGAGTGTGTGATGGCCCGGCCCCTCCCTCATGCCGTATAATTGGTTGACACCTTGTGTATGATTGACAGGAACAGAACGTGAGGCTGATCAGATAGTCAAAATGAATGTGTGCGCCTTTAGGCCTATATAATAATTTTAAAATAAAATCTCCTGAGGAAATATCGGCTTTTTAGTGCCGACGCTGCCCCCTAGTGGTCGGGATCATTTCCGTTGTGTTGTGGCTATTTCATTGTGTTGTGGCTTGTTTCCGTTGTGTTGCGGCTTTTTTGCGTTGTGTTGTGAACTTATGTTTGCTTTTTGAATTTCGTTGTGTTGTGCACTACTGGGCCACCGTAGTAATGTGCTTATAAAAATCTTCACTTCGGTTCTGCTGAAGAAGGAAAGTCATACACATCTGGTATGTCTTAAAGGTAAGTAAATCATGAGAGAATTTTCATTTTTGGGTGAACTAACCCTCAGTCAGTCAATGCAGATTGCATACTTGCTAACAAGTTGATGCCATTTCTTTGCCTTGTAATGGCTGCTGTACAAACCTTGTGAGCTGCCTTGCTGTCTACCGCTTACTGAAGCGCATGAGAGATTGTTTAACACTTACAGTTTATTCCATAAGAGTCTCATGTTAGCATGTCACTAAGCTAACAATGAGTCTCCCTGCTGAAAAATAAAACAGTTAAAACCCTAAACTTTTGTTTTGCTAATCTTAGCAGGTTTAAACTGGATTAGCTGGTCTCCCATTGTGACCAAGCTATTGTTCAGATGACCAGCTAAATTAGCAAACCAGCCTAAGCTAGTTTAAGTGTTAATGACCTGATGTTGATTTCATTTGATCAGATTCTGTTAAGTTTTTGAAAAATACATAAAAAATGCAATGTACACAAAAAAAAAATAATGTTGGCATAAGTGGTTTGGAATAATCTTTTATAGTTATTTCTCAAGAAAAATAAGCAGTGAAACAATTTTATTTTCAAATATTATTAATATTTGAAAAACATTTGTCCTCCAAATCAAAGTCAGGTTGTGTAACCAACATGCAGGAAGGTAGCCATTTTGTTGCCATCTCATGTGGGTGAAGTTTAAAAAAAATATCAGATATTTAAAAAAAAAATTCAGGTCAAATGGAGTAACCTTATGAATATGTTTTGATATCTGTAACTATTCATGCTATTTCAAAAAAAAAAATTAAAAAAAATTATTAAGTAATACACTCACATGTATTCAGGGTGCAAGGTAAGTGTTTTAGTAAGTTGTACTTGTTGGTTACACCACTTGACATTTTTAAAGCCATTCAGTCTTCAGCAGAGATTCTAATAGAATCTAAGTTGTCTTAGATTTTGGTCAAAGATATCTCAGAAGGTGGCATAATATTGCCACCTACTATTTGGAAGAGCCTTTATTTTGTGTGGATGTCTTGCTTTGATACCTTAAAACGCTTCCTCCGTAGGCAGCTCACTATGGTTTGGAACAGAGCCAGTGTCTGCTTTAATGTTCAAACTTCTTCCATTGTTTCTCCATCAACGATGACAGGAGACTCATGTCAAGGCTGCCCTACACGCCCTCTATAACATCTGATGTTTACTCTGCCTTTAATATATTCAGCTTCCACTCATCTTTAGGGTTTCTGATTCTTTGTCCAGACGCCTCGTTTTGCAGCTGTTTACCCTGATGCAGCTTTTGATGAATAAAATATTCTGTCTTCTGAGTCATCTCTTGTTTGTTTGTCTCTCAAGTGTGAAGCCTCTAGTTTTTCAGATGGTTGTTGGAGGATCCTGTCCATTTTTCTTTTTCAGATTTTCTAAAAAATATTAAAAACAAATATTATTTTTTAATATATGGGCAGTTGACAGATATCATGGACACTGACTCACTTTTCAACATTAATATTTTAGGCTAAAATTCATCTAAATGTGTAACTGGGGGAGACATTCACCCACATTTTGAAATTTTGTTTTCCTTGGCTGTGATGAATGTGAAAAAAAATGCGAATGGCTGCATAAAACTGTCTTTAAGACCAAAGTACAAATGTTTTTTCAAGTACAGATATTCCATGTAGTATTTCAATACATTTAAAGGTCATATAACTCGCACACATAATAATTATTAAAGGGAAAATGTAGTTCTTAGATGACGTATATAGCATGTGACAGTGTTGTGAAAGTTCAACTGCCCATATGCATGCAATGTATATTATTTATATAATATTGTTTGTGGTAATGTGTGAATTATCCCTAAATGTAATTAATGAAAGTGTTCTATTGTAATCACGTCTAATCTTAGAAAATAAGGTTGCATCTAAATTTACAACATACATTAATGTAATAGTAAAGAAAAGATAATTAAATATCTTTTAATAGTACTTTCTTATAGTACTTCGAATAGTAAGTACTAGCTTTTGAAACCTAAAAGTTCTTTCAGCTTCTGTACTCTTCTCTTTCTCTCTAACCAATTACCTCTTTTTGTCACTAATAGCAATATACAGTAATTCATTATCCCTTATTCTCAGTAGCACAGGTGTCATACCTAAACTTTTTTCTCTGTACAATTTGTTTAGCCTGTGCTGCATAATTCTTTCCCATTGGAAGTTGTCTTCTGTGACTCAAACACATTGGCCTGTATATGAAAATGTTGACGTTTTCTGGACACATTCTAATCTTTTCTCTCCCTTGACACTCTTTCCATTCTCTTGTTTTTCACGGCTCAAAATAGAAGTGGAGCAAAAAGGTAAAGCTCCTTGTTTTGTGTTGTATGGTTTTGAACCTTCCCCTCCCTTCCCCTTATCTCCCTACATAATATCGACAAGATCTCTCAAACCAACCCCAAAAAAGAAAAGGGGGGTATCGATGGTAAAACTTAATCTAGCTCTTCTTGACACCTATAGATATCTACTAGGGTCTTGGGTTAGCCAACTTGAAGAAACAAGTCTCAGACAAAACAATCTTACTATCCCATTTATCAAGGTGATGTGTGTAATAGTTCACTATAAGTAAGCCATTCGTTGATTCCCCAAAAAGTGTAAGCACTGTGGCTTTGTTTGTTTGAACATCTCGACCTACCCAACAGAGCAACATTAGCTCATCCAAATGCTTTTGGGGCGGGACTATCTATTTGCTGAACATTGACAGAGCAGGGGGAGTATATGGAAAACCAGTTGAAATCAATGCTCAGTAGCATAATATACACACTTCACAAGTTAGACAGTAGCATTTGCGTGATTTGTTCATCAACAATACATTTTTTATTTGGCTTTTTCCTTCCTTGGCATCTCTGGTCACGTGATATTGATTGGAGAGAGAGGCCAACTACCTGTAGCCATCTGCATGTCATATGCTGTTCACCACAGACTTTGCAGACATATCTAACTGGTTCAGACATGGGCGTGCTTGGCAAAAGACCTCGCTCTCCTATTCGTAGCTTGTATTCCTTAGTGAATGAGTGAAGATGTTCCCTTTGGCTGTCATCCTATCTGTCCTGAACAGCATTGTCATCCTGCCCCCCTGTCCTCTACCTTTATGTCCCCTCCTCTCGCCTCTCATGTGTCGTCAGTTCTTTCCTCAGACATAATCCATGTATGTTTTTTACTTTCAAAGGTATGGCTTTTGCGACCGATCCAACAAACCCAGTTATCTGACGCCTAGTACCACTGGCGCAATAAAAATTAGGTAGCGATTCCAAAATGAGTCTTATCTGTCCACTAGTGTGGTCTCTCTCATTTCTGTTCATTTGCAGGGCTATTTCGCTGTTTGTTTGGTTTCCCTTTTCCCTTTTGTCTGTTCCTCTCAGTTAAACGTGTTTGAGAACAATCTCAGGGAGCAAGGCCAACTCAAAACCATCCGTGCAGTTGCTCTCACTTAACCTCTTGTGTTTCCTTTCGACTATGCACGCAACGCCAGTTTCCACACTGCCAAAATGAGATTGTGATGTATTAGCCTTTGAAGTCTGCATTTAACACATATATTGGATCAAAATAATATGTGTAGAGAATCAATGCAGAGTGCAGTAGTGTTTGGGTTTCTAATGCTCCCGCTTGCTTCTTGACTTCTTTTCTAGTTTTCATTTGCCCTGGAACTCTGAAAGCAATGGGTGATCCTGTCTTTGTCTTTGAGGCCGAACAGCAGTCTGGAGCCTGGTGCAAAGACCCCCTGCAGGCGGGGGACAAGATCTACTTTATGCCATGGACTCCGTACCGCACAGACACTCTAATAGAGTATGCCTCGCTCGATGACATGAGGAGCGGTCGACAGACGACTAATTACAAGCTTCCGCACCGTGTGGACGGAACTGGATTTGTGGCCTATGATGGGGCCATTTTCTTCAACAAGGAGCGTACACGAAATATCGTCAAGTTCGACTTGCGGACTCGCATAAAGAGCGGAGAGGCCATTGTCGCCAACGCCAACTACCACGACACCTCACCATATCGCTGGGGAGGCAAGACGGACATCGACTTGGCGGTAGATGAGCGTGGATTGTGGGTCATCTACGCCACCGAGCAGAACAACGGACGTATTGTTCTCAGCCAACTCAATCCCTACACCCTTCGCTTCGAGGCAACATGGGAGACTGCCTACGATAAACGCTCTGCCTCCAATGCCTTTATGTTGTGTGGGGTACTACACGTGGTGCGCTCCACCTACGAGGAGAATGAAAGCGAAGCCAGCAAGAGCCAGATTGACTACGTGTACAACACCAAGCTTGGGCAAGGGGAGTATACCGATATCCTCTTTCCCAACCAGTATCAGTACATCGCTGCTGTGGATTACAACCCAAGGGATAACCAGCTTTATGTGTGGAATAATTTTTACATTCTGCGATACAATCTCGAGTTCGGGCCGCCCAATCCAGCTGAAGGTAAGAATCATTATGTTCTCTGTTTGGTTTTGTGAAGTGGTCTGATTTTTCAAGTGTGAACCCTAATATTCCCTGAGAGTAGGATGTTACGGATGGCTGAGTTTTAATTTCGAGTAGTGATACAACTGTTTGATAGTGGAGAGGTTTTCTTTCCTAGCCCCTTAGAGAGAGTCCTCTAAACAAAAATGGCAGACCCAGGCGCTGGGGAAAATGTACATTACTGTTATGTGTGATG
This sequence comes from Xyrauchen texanus, assembly GCF_025860055.1. NCBI lineage: Eukaryota > Metazoa > Chordata > Actinopteri > Cypriniformes > Catostomidae > Xyrauchen > Xyrauchen texanus. The sequence continues at coordinate 7,449,414 of NC_068284.1, read as the reverse complement.
GTTGCAGTGACCGCAATGACAAAGTATAATAATAAATGATTATCATAGATAGGCAAGAGCAACTCACTCTCAAAAACCCATAAATTGGCAGCTCTTACAGTCCCATTCCCATCTATTATGGCCCTAACCCTATTAACTTTACCCCTAATGTCAGACCGGCAACTGCATGGGCAAGTGTGCATTTACTTGCATAAATGTGCACCATATGCGAGAAGCCTAGGGATGACCCTACTTATGAAAATTGTCTAGACTTGTTGCCATGCCTACCTGAACGGTTTCTCAGAGGATGCAATTTGCAATAAATTTTGACAATTCCAACGTCATTTGGCGAGTGGTAAGGAGAAATGCGTGGTCGGTGCATGGCAAGACATATGTATCACTGGCTGCGACAAGGCTAGAGGATTGACTCGCCCCAGAAGAAGCCATCAATCATCAAGGGCCATTAGCTAGACAGGCAGGATTTGAAATTCGTCTCTTAAGGGCTGAGTGGCACCAGATGTGTCACTAGACAGCTCTCTTCTATCAACAAGAAGAGAATAAGCACAATTATCCACACCTACCTCTCTGAACAGAAAGCAGTTAGACGTAAGGGCTCGCCGCCCTTTAGCAGCAGTGACCTCTTTTCACCAGGCCTGTTTGTTTCTGTCTGCTTTTGTCTGTCCTCTGCCCGTTTGTTTGTAGAGGTCGAGCCTTGAATGCACCCCCAAATAAGTCTATATAGACACTAGAATTTTAATTAGCTTGCCATGCATGAGGTGGAATGCATGCGTTCAGCCCATTTTCGCTCTAGTGCTCGCATGTATGTAAATGTGATTACCAACTGAATTATTATAATTGCCATCCGTGTGTGATCACGGCAGTGCAGCGAAGTCGAGTCAGGATTGTGAGATTGAATATTCATATTTTTCTGACACCCCAGACATCTTACCAGGACACTGCATTTTTTGTTGAAATCTGACCACAACAATCTCACTCAAAGAAAAGATGTTGCCATGCGCAGTGTGTCTGTTAATACACAATACAATAAGCTTTTGTGGTTATACAGCTTAAACTAGGACGTATGATTCATTATAAAAGCAATGCAGCTTTACGGCAAGCCTTGTGCTTAATATATACTAAGGACTTGTTTGTCAGCGTTTAACATTAATTAATTTGTTTATGTATATTAGATAGCCATGCAGTTCTCCTATAACTGCCTCAATATAAAACTATTATATTTTATTTCAGCTCTCAATACAGAATATAATAAAATAACCTGCTCTGAAAGGGAATCTTTCTGAAAGGGAGTCTCTTTTGCAGAAATAAAGAAGCATCTGTTCGCAAAGATAAAATTGATTGCGTCCATTAAGATTCAGAGGGCTTGCAGTAAAATCCCACAGCAATAACTGCCCGCAAAGCATATGTAGAATTTACATGGACCAAAACTCAGATTAGATGCATCTATGGGAGTGATTAAATCTCATTACGGACTTTATGAGCTACCTATTAAGTCTCGACTGCTAGCTGTACTTTGGTTAATTACATGTTTGCACAATTTCCAGTCTTTAAAAAAGTACCAGGCATACCGTTGTGCTCTTACACCCAATATACAACACCCAAGATATGCTACTGCAAGTCGGGGAACAACTGCTTAGTGCTCCAAAAATCCTTTTCTGCTGTATTCAGACTTTGGAAATCAAGGCAAATTGGGAAACGTAGACCTTGTAGAACAACAAGATCATATTTTTGTTCTTTATTAATAATAAATGCCATTTTCGTTGTTCCGTTAATAAGTATGTTGATGTATTGGAGATAATAATCTTGTCTGTGTTAAATCCTTGTTTTTAGTGATTTGCTGTGTTAAACAGTGTCTTCATTTGCGGAGAGCTTTGTGTTTTGCATTTCAGCTTCTTTGTATTTGCACCAGTGATATCATCACTAAATGTTCTGGATTTTGAATTTATTCATCAGTGCATGACATTGCAAATTGACATTGCAAATTGTCTCTAAATTGACTTTCCTTTTTGTCTGACATCACCAAATCCCTGTTACTTTTCAACCCATTCCCTCCAGCCCTTTTCAATCCTCGTTTTTAACAAATTCCCATTGAATCAAATGAAGTTCTGACCTACTTACATCAGATTACAGATGTAAACTCAGTTGCAATCTGTTGCACGTTGGCTTTAAGCATAGAGTAGAGTCTCAAGCCTCATCAAATTGTATTATTTTGCAGGAGGAGAAAGTCAAAAGGAATCAAATGTATTTTTAAGTCTCTTTGATGGCTCATTCTTCAAAGGGAAGCTACTAAGATGCGGTAATAAAATGTGTACCTAAATCTTGACTCTTCAAGATCCTCGTATTGACACTTAAAAGCCATTGTCAGGGATGCACAATGAACGCTGTAAAGCAGGGCAGAAGGGAGAAAGTATTTTCTGTAGAACTACCATTGATCTGAGCAGTAAAGATGGCATGGCTTAAAAGCGTAAAATTAATGAGTCTCATCAGCACGGAGAGGCTTCAGCTACCACCAGAAATTAAGTTTTGATGTATTCAATTTGAATGCAAAAAGTCAGGCTCAAAATCAGAGGGGAAAACAGCTTGATAAATGGACAAAGCCCATTTTGGTGCATTTCACACAATTGGAGCTATTAAAGTCAAAATGAAAAGGCATTTGTAACCTTTTATAAGTATGAAAGCCATATATTTTAAGTTTATTGCGAAATATTCAAATTTACAACAATACAAGTAGTTTAAAATGTAAGGAGAGTTACTTGATTATTTCATTTGCAATGCTTCATGGAAGAGGGTAGTCGCTGCTGAACTCCTACTTCTGTGATAGGTGGATCTCTCTTTAGGATTATGGGTAGTGTAGTTCTTCACCAGAAATTCAACTATTAACCACTGTGTTTTTCAAATTAAGAATGTTTAATAAGAATGTATGATTGCTTAACAATCTCAGAGCTCATGGTAGGTGCATACATGATTCCTCAAATTCAAAACTTCTCTTTGAAGAAACTAAATGTAACAATTTACAATATAATTAATTTCTGCTGATAACCGATAGTTTCAATTAGCTATGGACACCATTTAAAAAAAAATATTGGCATACCAATATATCAGTCGACCTCTAATGCATTTATTTATTTATTTTTATGCTGTAATTTATTTTACAACCTGAAATCCCAATAATAACCAGAAAGAAATATGATTCGGTGCATGAAGCGGGCTTTAAATCATAAACAAGACCAAACACGGGGACTCTTATTTTGAAATGTTAACACTCCCAGCTGCTCACACATCACATTGATGTGTGAGCTGATAACAGATTAGCTATCGACATTTAATCTGCAAAACCGGTCCGTGAACTTTTGCGTCCATTCTTTTTTACTTTTTAAATCCAAAAATGGAAACGAAAAATGTGGTTTCTTCCTTATTGGTTTTAACACTGATGAATAGAATAAGCAGATATGAACTCATTTTCTGTTGACTATTTCATTTTCTATTTAAAAAGGAATAAAGAGAAAGGGGGAAATGGCTCCATATTAATTTTCTTTCATTGTTTAAAAAACATATTTACGGCTTGACTATTTGATAAGCACACGTGAGCAGCACTGAAACGCGCCTTTTATCTGATTGGTGAACCCGCCCCGTATTCTGTACCACCTTAATCCTATCAGCCAGAATTAGAGTTGGGATTGCTCTGCAAATTTGTCTCAATTTTCATTCAATATTGTGCCAAACCACCACTAACTGTAAACTATGCATACCATATGTATTAGAATCTTGCTGATGGCACATCATGGTGTTGTTGTGAGGTGTTGCCTTAATGAACGACGCGTGAGAGATCAAAAGCCACAAAACTTATGCCATATGCTGATTGGGAGTTGGTTTATTCTATATTATTTGTATTTTTATTATACACGCACACACACACACACACACACACACAAAATATATGATAGATGTGTTGCAAAAAATTAACATTTAACATATTTTGTTTCCGGGTCCATGATTGGGCCAGCAGAAAAATCGTTATTGTCGAGTCTTGTACTTTCATTCACATTTCCTCCCGCCTCCTTAATGTTGCCTCTGTTTTCCCTGCCTTCCTCACATATGCACTGTTTTCCTGAAGGCAGTGTCAATCCCGCAGTTAATAAGCCACATTTTGCCTCTCCACGGTCTTTAGCACGCATTGATCAGATTTTTCACTAGAGTCTCTGGCTGCGATCCGTCAGCTTTATATCTACCTGTGGCTCTATAAAGAGCTGTGTCATTGGGACACACCAGTCAATCTGGTAACGCTGCTGGTTGGTAATGGAGCGTTTGACACCTGTTAGTCAGCGGTGATTAGTGGAAATGTAATGCCCATGTGTTTATTGGGGTCTAAGGCTTTAAATCTCAAGACATTCTGCAAAACAGGTGTTTCTGTTCACACGCGCACAGAGCAGCAGTGTATGGAGCAATGCTTCAACTGCACAATGAGATTGCTAGTCTTTCAGATGGTGCATGCACAAGAGGCAGGTTAACAACTTAAATTTTATTTAAATTTATTTGTTATTTTAGTTAAATTTATTTGTAATTATACAGTCTGAAAGAAGAAAGTTTAAAGTTTAATTAGTCTATGCTAAGGCAAGCATCACTACTTCTGTTGCACGTACGATGGGTAAGGGATTTGGGCTACAGACAATAAGTGAATGATACCACGAATCATGCGGCTTGTTGAAGTGTGATGTGTTATTACTTTTCTAAATGATCAGACTTAGGCCTAGTCTACACTAATACGTTTTAATTTGAAAATGCATCATTTTGTCTCCGTTTTGGCCTTCCGTCCACAAGGAGATGGCGTTTTTGTCCACGAAAACTGAGCTTTTTGAAAACGCACTCCAAAGTGGGTACATTTGAAAACGCTGTTTTGGCGTTGTAGTGTGGTCTGTGAAAACAGATGCTTTGGAATACTATGACGCGTTTTTAGTCATGTGATCTATCCAACCAGAACACAAGGATTCAGACCGTACATGCAGCGTGGATGAGAGCGTTTTGAAACCTGCTGGAGAAAAACGAGGCACCATAATTCGAATTTGAAGTTGAACACAACCAAAACATTTTGCTGAGACAAAACCAAGTGCAAATCGGATATCTGTTAATGTAACATATAAACCGTACAATCATCTTTTTTCTTTTTACGTTTGCCTGCCTTAAGGTGGTTATAGACTTTGCTGAGGGAATAGTTTAACATCTGCAATCATTAATGTATGTGATGATGTCATTGAGACGAATCCAGTTTAGAAAAGTGGCGATCTGTGAAGGTGGCCGTTTCCTCAGATGACCTGAAAGTGCGCACATCTGTCTCAATCACACATCGATTACCGCTGGAGATGTCACTGAAGTTGACTCCCAGTCAACAACGGCAATAGATTTTCAGTCATTTATTCGATAGTGCAGCTGAAAACCTACTGATGAATTTTCCCCTGACGATTGATAGGACCCGCATGCACAACCAAATGATGGTCTAAAAGAGATCTTTAAAGAAATGATTGCATTTTGAGTGCTGAGTGTACAATGCATGAGCACATAGTTGTAAATAGTGGGAAAAGTCAAATTCAGAAGATCCAGACCCCATTTGTTATTCTGGCCCAGAGTAATGTTCATCTACAGCCAGGGTTTTCCCTTGGGTGTCTACAGAGGTTTTGTTGGTCTTTTTGTTCCATTTTGATGTCACAAAATGTTGTTTGAGTAAAATATACTTGAGAGATCTTGGAAGAACCAAAGAAATGGCATTATAATGTGGTTCTCCCAGCCTTCGGGCACACATGCTGATCCAACAGTATTATTATGTTGTGACACAGCCAGCGTGAATTAAACCCGCCTCCATATGATGGCCAGTGGAGAACTCCAGCTGGAGGAAACTTTGGATAAACACCACATTTGCATTTGGCAACTCCTGCATGTTTCCGAGTGAAGAGATTTTTGAAGCTGAGAGAAAGAAACACTGTTTTGCAAGTATTTTGTTGGGTGTATTAAAGGTGGGATGGGGCATATCTTAATGGGTTAGTTTTAAGATGTTAAGAAGCCAGGATGTTTTTAATATAACTCCGATTGTGTTTGACTGAAAGAAGAAAGTCATACACACCTAGGATGGCTTGAGGGTGAGTAAATTATGGGATAATTAAAAAATGTTGGTGAACCAACCCTTAAAAATCCATTAGCTTATCGTTTATGTTACAGCCATGAACCATGATTTTATACTTGCTAGTTAGTTGCGGGTAGTAGTTGTAGCGACTGATTTGTGATTGGAAAAAAATCTCAATACGTCCCTCAGAGCAAGATGAGTCATCAATATTTGATGGGCAATTTTCCTTAAAAATGCACTAAGACTGTACTTTTCAAATGTGTATATGTGCTAAAAGCTAATTTTGTAGTTTTCTTTTTAGAGTACACTAGCATATAGATAACTTCAAAGCTACAGATAAAGACTCAAAGCCACAAAACGTACAACAGTCTGATAAAAATCGCATTAATTTCCTCTTTTGATGGATGGATTTTTAATGATAACTTATAAACCTTTAAAGACTGATGTATTGTAATTCTAGGTTGTTATTTGATTGTATATGCTTCAGCTGAAGCCATCATTATCCCTTACAAAAAATGAAAACTGGCCTCAAATTGCTCCAAACTTCCCGCCAATTTCCCACTCATTATTTTCACATGCAAATGAGCTTTTGATTCACCGCAAATGTATGCCAGAAGTTTGCAGCTCTTCTCAGGTAATGGTGAACCTGCAGCAAACCTTTAACAACAATGAAGATTTTGTTGCAAAGCTCATTTGCATATTAAAATAATGAGTGGCAATTTTGCTGCAAGTTTTGAGTAAGTTTGTCAAGATTTTTGTAAGGGTATGCTATTTTAACTTCATCAAAGAACAAAATTTGATAGCATAATTCCTGGTGAAGAACTACATTATCCACAAATACTGAATAGAAAGATCAACCAATCGGATAATCATGGTGAACCAAGCCCATCAAAAGAGCTCTGCAGCAACCGCCCACTAACATGACACACCGTGAATGACGCAATCGAGGTGGTCTCTCAACACCCTCAAATTCGTATATATTTGTATATATCTGAATATTTTTCAATACTATTTAAATATATTGTTTCTATGGTTATATTCAACAACTTTAATGCAACAGTTAGTTTATGTTATGTATTTTATTACACCATTCACAGTTCTTCTTGGGATTGTATTCCCTCATAAAAGACGTTATGTCTTGTACCTGTGTCTTTTTGTCCAATTTTCAGACTATTTGGCTTCAAATCAAAGTTTGTAATGTTCACCTCTGAGCTGGTTGGTTTGCTTAATGGCTGTTCTATGAATTATATGAAATCCCTATGGGAAAAATATTTTCATAACCAAAACTGAAAAAGGTGGCAGCCACTGTTGCACTCTATAAGCCAAGTTTGATTTCATAGGGACTTTAATTTCTGTTGGGAAAACCATCTTTAACCAGCCACATATGGTTTGCTGATCTTATGGTCTCCTAGGCTGGTCTGGTTTGCCTGTTTTAGAGAGATCAGTCTTGGGGCCAGCTGGCCGACCAGCTAAACAAGCTAAAGACCAGCAGGAATACCATCGGAGTGATCACAATCACAACACAATGTCAATTATATGACAGACTCGTTTAGTTCATTAGCATTCTCAACACTCTTCCTCTCGAAATCCCATTTCTAAGCAGACAACCCAGCATTGCTCTTCACCCTTGGGCTCATGTTATTCTTAATCGTCGTGGGCTGCTGAGTGGTCTTGCCTTTGATAGGCTATATGTCCTTGCGTTGTGATTTCTCTGCCGAGGGTGATTTCACTGACTCCTTTTCCTGATGGACGATGCCCTGCGATTCCTCCTCCTGCCAGCCGGTGAAATTGCCTGGCACAATCAAAAGAAAATTGTAGAGGCATGAGTCAGGAGATGTCAAAATAAAGCGGCAAGGCAGGCTCGGCCATTGAAAAGCCGCTTATCTCTGTATTTATTTTCACTCTCTTTTTCCACTGCGGATTTGCTGCTAAAGTGGAGTGTTTGAGTGGACATGACGAGAATACATTCGCCACCCTGAGAGGTTTAAGAATTGAATGGATTCCATGAGTTTTCGTTTTGAGTCCAATTTGAGTAAACAATGTTTTTAAGTAATGACGACAAGTAAACAGTCCTTATTAAAGTAAGAACAAAGAAACAAGAATCATGAATTGGAACAAAGCTACTTAAATGACTGGTGTTCACTGTATAATCATTAATACTTTTAAAGCTACTAAAGTTATCCAGCCAATAGTAGTTAGTGGTTCTCTTATTATTGTTGTTTGATTAAATATTAACAACATACTAGACAGTGACAGGTCTATTAGGCTTCATTTACACATCAAGTCCGATATTTTCATTCAAATGAGCTTTTTGTCCCACTATTAACATTCACTTTACATTAAAAACGTATTTTATCGTTTAGGCAGTTTGTATACCATTATTGTTTGTATAGATTCTCTACACTCTTTTCCTTTTGGCCTGTTACCGAGATCTACCTATAGTTGATCGAGTGGTTGATTTTAAGAATCGATTATTTGGAAAAACTATTCACCTTTTACTTTACTGTGCTGATAATGGTAATGTGTTACGATTGAGCTTGATGTAAGCCAGAATGCCAATTTTAGGACTTACAACATCACAAAATTGCAAGTTAATACCACATCAGGGAACAGCTGTTAACCAATCCTTCCAAACCGCAAGTTGTTGGTGCCAATATACTCCATGCCAAAAAAATCATGGACTGATGCGTGCTTTAATAAGCCACTTTCAAATGTACCACTTTTCACATACTTTTGATTAGTGATATGCCGATATATCGGCTAGGCTAAAAGTCTTTTTTCTTTTCAAGTTTATTAAATTTGAGTAAATATAGCATTAAATAAGCATTGTATTCACAAATACATCTTGTGCATATCTGCTTTGCTGTTGTTAAATTGAATTATGTTTATTGGCATGTATATCGGTCATCGGTTGTCCTTCTCTTTAGCTATCGGCATCAGGCGTCGAACAGCCTAAATTGGTCGACCACTACTTTTGGTGTACTATGATTTTAAATGCATTAATCCTGATCTGGCATGCTACATAAAATGGATAGCTTGCGAATTGGTACTGCGTTAGCTCTAGGTGTACATTGCGTTACACCTAGGTGTACATTGGAGACAGTGGTGAATCAAAGAATTGAGTGAATTAATTTGAGTGACGAACAAACAAACAAACTGTTTGAAATTAATAAGACAACTGACCAGTTAGTTTTGTTGTTTGCTTGCTAATAATGACCCTTGGCTAAAGTTTGAGAATCCCAAATTTTGTGTGCTGGAGATGGTATTTTGTACATCTTAGAATGAAGTAGGCCAGTATGCCAGTTTTGGATCTAGAACATTACAAAATTGCGTACTTCCAAAATCCATCCAGAATAGCTTGCTATCCCAGAATTTTGACACGCTATTATTAATGTACTACGATTTGGGACACTTAAATCCTAATGCTAACTAGTCAAATCAAAATTCAGCCCATGTTTGTGATAAGTGTATTGTGATGACGAATCGTAAAGAAGAGTGTGACTGAATGGTCAACAAAATGAATTGACTTGTGGACTCATCTAATTAGTGTGTCTGGTAACTCAAAAAGACCGCAAATAGTGTGTCACGGTCCCACAGTCGGAAAAGCTAGTCCCTTTGTGTTAGCCCTCGTGACAGTGCACTTAAATTAGAGTTCCTGGCTTACCGTTTATCTTCATGTTTAAAGCACCCTGGCGGGTGTTTTTGGACTGGGACGTTCGGGAGAGATCTGGATCGTAATGAACTGATTTAGCTAAGTGGAGAAGTAAAAGCAGAGATATTCCAGATTGGTGGTTTGGAGGCTGGCCCAGTGTGTGTTTGGATGAGTAACCGTTGATATATTGGATCTGGATGTGATGACGGGATGTCAGATTTGTGATATTGCACCTGTGCCAGGCACATTCTCCAGCGACATATCCGCCCCCTGCAAAAAAATTGGGCTTGTTTCATCCACGGGAGCACTCATGAAAAAGCCTCAGCTGACCTTAACTGCCAACAGCCAGCCCACAACACCATTCACAGCTCTGCACATTACCCAAATGGCTCGGTGCATTTAAGTGCACTTATTTGACTTTCCTTTTATACTCTGAAATCAATTTGAAGAAAATAAACAAGTATAGCATAAATATGGCAATATTTACTAATGCTTGAGAGGAAGGGGAAAAAAAATGTAGTTTTATTTTGTCAGTACCCAAGCTATGAAGCTATCTTTATTTATTGAATTCAAATTTCTCTATTGATTTAGATATTTTCAGTAGGCGTTTCCAAACCAGGATGGGCATTTCTCAAAAAAGTGCTAATAAAAATAGGAAGCAAATCCTGTAAAGTAGGGCTGTCATATTAAAATTCAAAATTGTGATATTCTTCGAATTTAAGAAAATAACGCACTTTTGAATGCTAAAAACTGTGCATTCGAATTGTGGCCAAGCACTGATGATGACTTCCGATCGATCGCATGCTTGCGCTAAAAAGGCTAGACACAACGAAAAACAAATACAGTTTAACAGAAAGCAGGTGTCTCAAGATGCCTTTGAAGTTTTTTTTAACTAGACACAACATCTAAAAACAGCGCTCCTGCACGAGACGCTGAATAAACAAAGAAAATATACATTCGTCTAGCGCAGTTTACATAGAAAAACAAATGGATGAATTGGGGTGTAAATATGCCTTTTAGTGAATAATGTCACAATGTAAAAAATCTTAATGGCCCTAAAATAGGCTTAGTATAAAATATCATTTCTTATTGGGTTCTTTTGATTTTGGAGCAAATTATGATCAGGACATTTTCTTGATGGTTAGTGTTGTGATTTAATCCCTAAATCTCTTAAAAGCATTACAATTTGGTATGTAACTGGTTCCGCATCTTGCTTCAGTTTCGCGCATGAATGATATCCAGCATCATATGAATAAGAAGACATTCGACTGGTGGTTAATAAAATGGGCAAAACAATCTCATAGACTTTCACTGTAGCTGCATATCATGTGTTACACATTTGCTAGTACTTTTTTTGCGCAGTAATTGTATTCTTTTTGCAGTGGTTCAAATTACAGTGAATAGTCAACCTGCATTAAGATGAAAAACATACACATTTCCTGCGTAACCGCAGGGCTGTATCATCTTATCATTACTGCAATGCAAGCGTTTTCCAGTTTTATCACATTTGAGTGGCCTCGTATATTTTCACAAAGACGAACTGGGTAAAAACCACAATGCTGGCAGGTGGTCCCGGATGACATTTAATCTGGTCTCATGTCCTCATTGCTTGGCATAGAATGATAGCTAGATGCAGCAATTTCACTTCCTGTTCCATTCCTTCACTAACACTGCTTGTAGATTACAGTAGAGAGTGACGCTCTGAATCCACTGATTACTCCAACGTCCTTCAGGATTTCAGCTCAGCAGATGATATAAAAACAGAGTACAGGCGTTGTCAGATGTTTTTGAGTTTAATTTGCATTTGTCATTAAATGGGATGTCTTTGAGTGGAATACTGAGGTTTAATCTGATTCTGAACAGGAGATGAGTTTGCTCTGAATCAGCACTTTTACTGGACTCTGAAAAATGACATTTTAATAGTGGATGTATATGTATCAGGAGGAAATATTAGGCTAATTATCCCACAGCCAAGGGAAAAATGCTTTAGAAATGTTTTTTTGATATCATAAAACAATTACTTCTTCATTGATTGCAAACTATAATAAAATTCAGTTTAATACTAGAATGGTTGTTTTTTTTTGACTGTGCTAGTGTATTTGGCGACTTTAAAGGGATAGTTCACCCAAGAATGAAAATTCTCTCATCATTTACTCTCTTTCATGTCATGCCAGATGCGTATGACTTCCTTTCTTCTGTTGAACACAAACGAAGAATATCTCAGCTCTGTATGTTCACACAAAGCAAATGAATGGTGAGCAGACTTTTAAAGCTCCAAATAGCATATAAATGTAGCATAAAAGTAAATCCAAATGACTCCTGTTGTTTAATCTGTCTTCTGATTTGATGCTATGCCATTTATACTTTAAATCTCCACTTTCACTTTTAATTTCAGAAAGTGAAATTGAAGATTTATAGTACAAATATTGATCTGTTTCTCACCCACACCTATCATATTGCTTCAGACGATATAGATTTAATCACTGAACTCATTTGGATTACTTTTATGGTGCCTTTATGTGCTTTATGGAGCTTCAAAAGTCTGGTCACCATTTACTTGCATTATATTGACCTACTGAGGTGATATATTCTTCTAAAAATCTTCATTTGTGTCCAGCTGAAAATAAAAAAGTCAAACACATCTGGGATGGTAGAGGGTGAGTAAATGATGAGATAATTTTCATTTATGGGTGAAATCTCCCTTTAATTTAAAAGATTAAACATGAAGAATAAAAAGTTGTGAAATTCAGTTTTACTCTGTTTTTCTTAAATGACCATGCAAGTGAATTTGATGACTAAAGTGACAATTAAAGATCTGCTACGTTTTCTTTTTTTTTCTGTGCATCCTAATACACTACTTATGAAACTCACTTTGGTTCTTACAGTGCCGACTATCTCGGATGATGTCACGTCAACGGTGCAAATGAGAAGAACAACCCCTCCTGTCATGACCACCACGACCACCACTGTCCACAGACCCCCAATGAACATACCCACCACATCAAACCCCAAGCAGGGCAGAGGAGCCTCAGACAAAGCAGTGGAACACTCAGAGACTGCAGAGCCCACCGCTGTCAGCCAACCCTCCAGCAAACGCTTCTGTGACGACACGGACCGGAGAGGAATATCCTGGCCACAAACTCATAGAGGAGCGACGGTGGAGCGACCATGTCCTAAAGGAACTCGAGGTATGTCTGTTCAAAAACAGATTATTGAATTAGGTTTGTAATTACCGGAAAGCTTCGTTCCATGAGTAAAAATTTGACACCTTTATCTCCAGCAGTATTGGTGGTATTACTTAGAGCGCATTGGGAATTGGGTTTTCCAAATTGAGAAGAAAAGGGGAGAAAATAAAAAAAGGGCTGTTCACACAGGATGCCTTATTGAGTCCTTTGTCACTGTTTTTAATTGTTTAATATGTAAAAATGCACTAGACGGACATCTTTGTCAGTTATAATGCATCTTGCTGTTTTTCAGCATCTCATAGCAATGTCAAGTTAAAAACAGTTAAAAATGTGTCGAGATACCTGGGTTTTGATCTAAATTTGAACGCAAGAACATGTTCTGTGTAAGCGATAATATTATGAAATGCCATGCGTAAAATACCCCTACTTACAGATTTCACTGAAATGGGTGAGAAATTACAGCTGTCTGTGTGACAGCACATGACTCTTTAAAAAGCAAAGAGGGTCAGTGGGCTAACTTGTGCTTTTCTTATCAGAAACACTTTCTACTTGTCAATCATTGTGGGTTCAGGTTTGCTGACATGACATTGAAGGGCTGGGTTTTGGAGAGAGGGTGTGTGGTTGAAGTTGAAGCACAATGAAATTGTCAAACTTGGGTTAACAGCTTGAAACAGTTAATTAACTGCATGCGTTTACATGTTAATATTGACAGCACTAGCAAAAAAGACATTAAAATCGAATCACCATTGGGTTTTCTAAACGAATAGTCAGCTAGTCCTAAAGGGATAGTTCACCCAAACCTGCATCAACACCCTGTGTCGTAAGAAATCTGTCCGATCGTGGTGTGGTTGACCCAGATTTTCAGGGCTTTCTTAAAGGGACAGTGCACCAAAAACAAATTTAAATTCACTCATCATTTACTCACTTTTATGCCATCCTAGATGAGTATGACTTTCTTTGTTCTGCAGAACACAAACGAAGATTTTTATAAGAATATTTCAGCTCAGTAGGTCCATACAATACAAGTGAATGTGACCAGATATTTGAAGCTCCAAAATCACATAAAGGCAGCATAAAAGTAATCCAAATGTCATCAGTGGTTAAATCCATGTCTTCAGAAGTGATATGATAGGTGTGGTTGAGAAACAAATCAGTATTTAAGTCCTTTTTCACTATAAATCTCCACTGTTACTTTTACATTCTGAAAGTGAAAGTGGAGATTTATAGGGAAACAAAGATTTAAATATTTATCTGTTTCTCACCCAAAGTAATTTCATTGCTTCAGAAGACAGATTAAACCACAAGAGTTGTATGGATTTCTTTTATGCTGCCTTTATGTGATTTTTGGAGTTTCACCATTCACTTGCATTGTATGAAGCTGAAATATTAAACTAAAAATCTTTGTTTGTGTTCTGCAGAAAAAAAGAAAATAATACACATCTGGAATGGCATGAGGGTGAGTAAATGATGAGAGAATTTTCATGTTTGGGTGAACTGTCCCTTTATGGAAGCCTTGAAGAATTTGCGTCCACCAGACCACGATCGGACACATTTCTTACGACACAAGGCGTTCCCGCAGGAAGCTGTTCCAAATCAGTTATGCGGAGCCCAATGGAATGGAATGCGTTTTTGAGACACATCTTTAAAATATTAAATTTTTAACTTGTCACAGTGTCTTAAAAACAACGTTCATGACATAAGACACTGAAAAACAGTGAGATGTGTAACTGTCAACAAAAATAGCACATACTGCATAGTTTTTCAATATTGTACTTTACAGACATTCAACATAACTAGCTATTACCCTTTTGCACAAAACTATTATAGTCCACACAAAAATGATCTTTGGATTATGTATAATAATTGGAACAGCTAGTGATTTGAAGTCAATAATTGTCTTGGAATGTATTGTGGAAGCTTTAAAGGAAATTTAGAGACCCAAATTATCAGGTAGAGAACCCGAGAAGTTCTGTGGGTGAATTTATCCCCTTTAAAGCAACTCTTAAAATAAATATTAAAGCTAAAATAAAAAATTATAAAACTGGATAGACTAGACTCATCTATCCTGGCCATCACTAAAATAAGGCATCTGACGTTACTTATTTGAATGGTATCCACGTGGTGATGTCTAATTTACTGACTTATTCATTTTTAAAGTGTGGCAACATTTACAGTCCGTAATGAATGAACATCATTTATCTGATTGTATTTATTTGTTCAAATCAGTTCATTTCCTCTATATGTATACCGTACTTTTCATATAGAAATTGTTCCACAGTACACTTTTTTTGTTTGTTATCGCAAATGCCAACAGATGTAGTACTAATTAACTTTCAAATAAAGTTATGTCAAACTGAAAACATTTTTGATGGGATAATTACCAAAATGAGGACCTCCGTAGTGGTGCTGACCTAAAATCAGTGAAGAACACATGTCTTCTGTGTGTGTGTGTTGTTCACCAGGCATTGCTTCATTTCTCTGCACGTCTGTTGAGGGGATCTGGAATCCGAAGGGGCCTGATCTCAGTAATTGCACCTCTCACTGGGTGACGCAGGTGGCGCAGAAGGTAATTCTGCAACTGACTTTGACGTATGCTGCCGAGACAGGCTTCAGTTTTTCCCATATCATTTAACTTTTTATAGTTTATTAGTAGATTAATATTAAAAGCTTTCCACATGACTTGGGCCTATTTAAACTCAAACAAGATTCTAATTTTCTGAGATTCTGAATTTGGGGTTTTCATAAGCTGTAAACCATAATCATCAAAATTATATCAAATAAAGGCTTGAAATATCTTACTTTGCTTGTAATGAGTCTATATAATATATTATTTTCACCTTTTAAGTTGAATTACTGAAATTAATGAACTTTTGCACGATATTCTAATTTTTCGAGTTTCACCTGTATATGGGCATTTTCCATTTCTAGAAAGTAGGGTTGCAAATATAATACCCATGTAGATTATTATGACTAAGTATGTTAAATACAACTTGCACACACACACACACACACACACTGCCAATCTGGTACAGTTAACCATGAATGGCCATTAGCACAAAAAGCCGAAATATCGACCGATTTATCGGTGTAGGTGTCAATTCTTCATAATTTACAGTTTATAAACATGGCTTACCACCTCTATAAGTTGCCATTGAAGACAACAAGGATGCACTATGATGTACTATTTCTGGATATTCACTTGTTCTCTTCAAAACTTCCTCCAATTTCAGATCAGGAGTGGAGAAAATGCTGCAAATCTGGCCAATGAGCTGGCGCGCCACACTCAGGGCCCCGTGTACGCGGGGGACGTGAGTTCATCTGTTCGACTAATGGAGCAGCTGGTGGATATACTAGATGCACAACTGCAAGAGCTAAAACCTAGTGAGAAAGATTCAGCAGGACGTAGCTTTAACAAGGTACAGTACACGCCCATCCCACATACTACACGAGAGTTATTGCTTTAATGTGCATCGTATTGCTTTTGATTAATGAGGTCACTTGATTGGATCTTGCTTTGATTGTAAAGGTAATCAGTAAATGGTTTGACGTCTGTTGGGAGATATTTGTCTGAATGATTTTCAAACTGAGTTATCAATGACTTGCAGTATAAAGTCTGGCCCACATTGCAGCTTATTTTGGCCAAGAACTGCCCACTTGGACAGGAAAAGACTCGATTGACCAACCACATTTTGGTTTGTTCATCCAAAGAATATTTGTCTTCTGAAACTAAATGTTTGTGTCCCACCCACATTTTTGGACTTTTTGTTCCCCAGTACAACATTTGAAAGCTTTGAAATCCTTAATTTTTTAAAGCAAGTGGGAATTCTGTGTCACGGCATAAATTGCACGCTCTCTTGGGTTTGGGATCCAACCAGTTTAAGTTCCAGCTCACCTCAGGGTCGTTGCGGCCCAGTTTACCTGGTTTCGCAGTAAAATCCTGCATTTATGTCTAGACACATACAAATGGGAGAAGCAAAGCCAGTGCCTTTCTTCTTGACAGCAATGAGAGCAAGTAGGGATGTTTGCTTAAGTCTTCTGTTTCTCAGATGTTTCTCCACATGTGTTTCAGAAGACATCTCAGCAATGTCTCACACTGTGCTTAGATTTGCCAAGATACCAGTATGCAATCTAAAGTCAGAGATTTCAATATTTCTCAGGAAACTCTGATCTGAGCTCTAGTATTTACTAGAGATGCACCGATGGGTGGAAAGGGGTTGGAAAAACACGTCAGACAATTAGCCTTCAACTCGTGCTGTGTGTGAAAGAAAATGTGTCTTGTGTGAAATTACTTTGAATTGGATGACAAAGAGCAGTTGCAATTTGTAAGCTTTGTGTTCCTAGAATTCCCGTGGTTCGAAATTCCGTTACACCTTTTAACACAACTCATTTGATTACTCAACATAAAGCTTGACACAGAACCAACGCAGATGTTAGTAGAGTGTTCTAAATACTCGGATATCAGTATCATGTAGCAGATGTTGATAAGTTGTTTTAAATAATCTGGTAATCCAATCAACCAGTATCTGCTGATATGATATCTCATTATTTAGAACAACATCTGCCAAGAACAATTGATCAATATCCGCTGAAAAATATATCCAATTATTTAGAACAGTGATTCTCAACCAGGGGTCGGGACCCACTAGGGGCCTCAGCACACTTCCAGGGGGGCCTCAAGATCTCTTAAAAAATTTTTTTTAATATAATTGATTATAAGTTTTATATAATTATTATAATTTAACTCACTGAAAATGCTACAAATGTAATAACTCCCTTCAACAGCTTGCTTTTTATAAAGAATATACAGTTCTAGACTTTTCTGGAATCACAAGTTTTAAGGAAATATCTTTATAATAGATATATCTTGTAATATAACTATCTAATAGCCTACATGGGGGGGCCTTTGAATATTTTCTCCGACAATGGGGGGCCTTGGAGTCAAAAAGGTTGAGAATCACTGATTAAGAACATCTGCCGATACGATATCTGATTATTTTGATCAATCTTCCAACATCTGCCGAAAAACATATCTGATTGTTTAGAACAATTAATACAAAAGACGTTGTTCTAAATAATCAGATGTCATATCAGCAGTTGTTGGCTGATTGTTCAAAATAATCAGATATCGGTATCGGCAGATGTTCTGAATAATCAGATATCGGCATTGGCAGATGTTCTGAATAATCAGATATCAGTATCGGTAGATGTTCTAAATAATCAGATATCATATCAGCAGTTGTTGGCTGATTGTTCAAAATAATCAGATATCGGTATCAGCTGATGTTCTAAATAATCAGATATCGGTAGATGTTCTGAATAATCAGATATAATATCAACAGTTGTTGGCTGATTGTTCAAAATAATCAGATATTGGTATCAGCTGATGTTATAAATAATCAGATATCGGTATCGGCAGATGTTCTAAATAATCAGATATCATATCAGCAGTTGTTGGCTGATTGTTCAAAATAATCAGATATCGGTATCAGCTGATGTTCTAAATAATCAGATATCGGTATCGGTAGATGTTCTAAATAATCAGATATCATATCAGCAGTTGTTGGCTGATTGTTCAAAATAATCAGATATTGGTATCAGCTGATGTTCTAAATAATTAGATATCGGTATCGGTAGATGTTCTGAATAATCAGATACCATAACAGCAGTTGTTGGCTGATTGTTCAAAATAATCAGATATTGGTATCAGCTGATGTTCTAAATAATTAGATATCGGTATTGGCAGATGTTCTAAATAATCAGATATCATATCAGCAGTTGTTGGCTGATTGTTCAAAATAATCAGATATCGGTATCAGCTGATGTTCTAAATAATCAGATATCGGTATCGGTAGATGTTCTGAATAATCAGATATTGGCATCGGCAGATGTTCTAAATAATCAGATATCATATCAACAGTTGTTGGCTGATTGTTCAAAATAATCAGATATCGGTATCAGCTGATGCTCTAAATAATCAGATATCAGTATCGGTAGATGTTCTGAATAATCAGATATCATATCAGCAGTTGTTGGCTGATTGTTCAAAATAATCAGATATCGGTATCAGCCGATGTTCTAAATAATCAGATATCGGTATTGGCCGATGTTCTAAATAATCAGATATCAGTATCAGCCGATGTTCTAAATAATCAGATATCGGTATCGGCAGATGGTCTAAATAATCAGATATCGGTATCGGTAGATGGTCTAAAATAATCAGATATCGGTATCGGCAGATGTTCTAAATAATCAGATATCATATCAGCAGTTGTTGGCTGATTGTTCAAAATAAACAGATATCGGCATTGGCAGATGTTCTGAATAATCAGATATCATATCAGCAGTTTTTGGCTGATTGTTAAAAATAATCAGATATCGGTACACAAATTTTGTATCTGTGCATCTCTAGTGTCCATATTAATTTATAGATCTGTACTCTTACTGTACATCAAATATTTTTCTTATTTGTGTCTATTTTTCTCTCCTATGGAATTGTGGACAAAGTTGAAACTTAAACATAACTGAATTAGGTCTCTGAGTTATAAAAAAAGAAAATATTTCTAAGCATTAACGGTTTCTTCTGGAATTTAGCATGTGATAAATGGTGGGCTGGCACAGAGTCGAGATGACAGTGTCTTCAGCATCATTGCATAATTCAGGAAAACAAAACCTCATGGCCCAAAAGTGCCACAAAATTACAGGTGGAAAAATGCTGTGAAAAAATCGTATTTCTCCATAGAGCTGTTCTGGAATGAATCTCAGTCGGTAAGCAAGAAATTCAGAAAGGAAACTTTGTTTTGACAGCACATTCAAAAAGATGTTTAAATTAAACATTTGTATTGGACGTACTCTGTGGTGTCCTGTGCATCTGTTTCCTATGCTATATCACCTTAGGTTTGACTATATGGATATGGTTGACACACACAGGTCTTATTTGTTCTATTTCTCTTTTCCTCTTTTTCTCTGTGTGTATGTGTTCCTAACCTTCCGTCTTTGTGTTTTAACCAAAAAAGCGTCAAAAAAGAGAGAGGACTTGCAGGGCCTATATGAAGGTATATACGGACACAATCCCAGTATTCACTTCACCTGCTCTTTTGCATGCAGCTTGTCAATTCCCCCTTTTCCACCGACAGGATGCCAGTGTAAGTTCTGGAGTTGATGCCCGATCTGGAACCATTCTGTGTATTTCAACCAAGAAAATGGCATTTCTGGGCAATTAAACCCACTGGTTCTGAACTAGAAACTGGTAATGTCAAAGGCCAGGGGGCGGCATAATGTCCACAACTAGGAACATTCTTAAAACAGCAACTCAGGCCACGGCCACACTTATATGGCTCTCCATTACCGCATATGTTTTTCTTTACTCATATAAAATACATTTTACGCATACAAAATGTTTTTTACACTAGAATAGCATTTTCTTCCATTGAAAGCGAAGTGTTTCGAAAAGCTCTCATTACCGCATACTTTGGAAACTTCGTTTACACATATAATTTTTTTTACACCTCTCGTTCACACCAGAAGGTCATTTACCTTCACTTAAAATGGACCGTTTCGAAAACGCTCTCCATTACCACATACTTTGGAAATTGTGTTTATGCGCATACAATTCATTTACACCTTTCTTCCACACTAGGATAGCATTTTCGTCCATCGAAAGTGAAGCGTTTAGAAAAAGTTCTCCATTACCACATACTTTGGAAATGTTTTTTACGCCTATTAATTTAGTTTACGCCTCTCATTCATACTAGAACGCCACTTTGCTCCACAGAACACTCTCAATTACAGCGTACTTTGTTGTCCATTTACCAACATCGCTGTTTTTCAGAGTTTTCAAATGAAAAAGGAATTGGTTTGGATGTGGCCTTAATTGCTATATATTTAAACAACTTCATTTCAATACATTTTAATATTTACATGATCAAACAAATGTAAAAATATGTCAAATAAAATAGTATTTACAATTATTATATGTGTAAATTGATAATTGATAATTAACAATGACTTTGCATGTTTAAAAGTGTGTTTAAGACCAATAAGACACGTAACAAAAAAGATCACACATATGTGTTAATGCCATTGTTTGGTTCTCAAGTCAGTGTAAAAGCCGGCTGGATCTGAGATCAATTCTCAGTTCTCCGGGCCGAACACCAGTCAAGCGCCCCGTTCCTGCACAAGACCCAGCACCATTTCGGTGGAAAAGGCCTATCTGTCACTTTCTGGCTGGAAATCCATCTGTCTGTTTTCCTGCTGGTCTGTCTGCTGGCATCTGACACTCTTTTGAGGCAGTTCTACCTGTTTATTTGTGGCTTTCCCCATCCTCATTTCTCACCTTCCTCAATGCTTGTCTTCCTCACCATTACACTCTTTCCCTGTCTGTTCTAATTCTCTTTGTCTCCACTTCCGTTTCCTCTGCTCTTTCCTTGTAGGGATGCAGTATACTCGTGTGCTCTCTTCTCTCTCTGCTGTCATTCAGTGTATGTGTTGTTGTCTTCCTGCAGTCATAATTGCTCCGGCATGTCAGCTGATGGTGTGATCAAAGTGCTTTTGCGCTCACCTGCCGTAATCTCAACATTTCATTTGTCTGTTTATTCCCTTCTACTCTTTTCTTTTCTATATAGCAGTTCTGTTCACTGGGGTCAATTTCATGTATTTGCAGATTTTGTATGCATTTCTCACCTTAATTATGTGTTTCATTCACATTTTATTCAAAGCTGCATCTGTAAAAAGAATAGTAGTATAAATATATAATATATTTATACAAGGCATAGAAAGTGGGTACAGCAGTTCACCACCCCTTTTGAAAAGTTGACCTTTGTTGCCCTGAATCCTAAACAAATTCCATTACTCTTAGAATTGTACTTCTACAGTATTTGCAGTATGTGAATAGAATCACTATTTCCATTAAGTGCTACACAATGTAAATAGCCGCTATTGAAAAATAAATATACAGTGAAAGTAAATGGGTGAATCTCACGAAGCCCATCTATTGTGGGTTGTATTTAATATTTTAAATAAAAGGGAGTATAAAGAAAACTAAGCCTATTTTAGGACCATTTCTTTTATATATATATATATATATATACACACACATACTCACTGAGCACTTTATTTGGAACACTATAGTCCGAATAAAGTGCCCAATGCGGTCTTCTACTGTTGTAGTCCATCCGCCTCAAGGTTCGACCTGTTGTGCATTCTGAGATGCTATTCTGCTCACTACAATTGTACAGAGTGGTTATCTGAGTTACCTTAGCCTATCTGTCAGCTCAAACCAGTCTGGCCATTCTCCGCTGACCTCTCTTATCAACAAGTCATTTTTGTCCGTAGAACTGGCGCTCACTGACGTTTTTTGTTTTACCATTCTTAGTAAACTCTAGAAACTGTTGTGCGTGATCAGCAGTTATAGAAATACTCAAACCAGCCCGCCTGTCACCAACAATCATACCATGGCCGAAATCACTGAGATCTCATTTTTTCCCCATTCTGATGTGTACATTAATTGAAGCTCCTGACCCGTATTTGAATGATTTTATGCATTGCACTGCTACCTCACGATTGGCTAATTTGGTAATCATATGAATAAGTAGGTGTACACAAATATATTTATATATTATTTAAGTGTTTATACAGCTTGGTAATGTTTAGTAATATTGGTAATATTTGTATAGTCCTTTTAATTGATGTTGAAATATAATAACAATACTGTGAGTGTGACTGAATCATCTTATGCTTCACAGCCTTCTATCACATTTTCAGTCCTAGATTATTTACACTATCGTTTTCAGAATTGTTTGAGTTCAATCAAACAGCCTGTTGGATGTTTATGATGTAAGATGTTGTCTGTTAGATCTTCTGTTTTGTATTCCAGCCACCTGATGTTTGTCTCAGCCAATCACTGCCAACCACCTTTTGGCCACAGAAACTTTAAGCTGTACGGTACTTTAATAAAACAAACAAGACTTGATGTTTTTGCTTTCTTCCCATACAGATTAGACTTGTGGAGCTTCTCGTCTGGTTTTGTCATCATATAAACATAATGAACCATCCTGCTTGAATGCCTGTTGCTTTTTCAAAGTTTTCATTGGCCCGTGGCTGGCTTCTCTGATCTATGATGGTCTGAGATGGTGCCTTAAACTCTTAACAATGGTCTAGTCTCTAAAATGTCTTATTAATACTCATTACTGTAACTTTCTTCTTTTGCAACTTTACAGTTTTTTTCAGGTCTGGAGAAGTCACAGAAATGAATATAATCTGAAAAGTCAAGGAAATTTCTTTAATGAAAATACATTTTTCTAGTTACAGGGTTTGATTACCAAGGAACACACAATACTAAAATGTATACTTTAAAATCAGTTTGTTTATGCCACAGATGAGACATGACATCATTAAGAAAATATGCTATAATTCTGCACTAGTCACAATGACCTCAAAGAGAACAGGTTGGGTGCTAGTTGATCTGTAAGATGTTTTAGATTGAAATATTCATGATGCTTATGTGGGTTAGTTCTTAAATAAAAAAAATTATGAACGGTACAAATTTGGAAAGGGGGTGATGATAACATGAACCCACTTTTAAGCCTCTCTTAGACTATTTAGATGTATTCATTTGGTAAAGCAGTTTTCTTTTGCCTGCTAAGACATAATGGGCAGAGCAGGCTGTTTTTGTGTTATAATTCCTTGCATGTATTAGAAGTTTCACAAAGCCTCTGCATTTAAATTACTGTCTTAATCTCAACAAACAAGCTGAAAATTAAGAATGCATAAAGCACCAGTTTTCATCATCTTCATAAAGCATTAAACTTGTTTGATTGAGAGTTCCTTGACCTTCACCGCAGATGAAAATGAAAGTAAACTTGCTTCCAGCACTGTTTTCCCACACACAATAGTATTTGAGACTGAGGGGCGAATTCACTTTTGCATAACGGTATTATTATATGTAGTATATACTGTATATAGCATCTTATCCAAAAAACTTAGCACTATTTGACTGTCACAATTAAGAAGAGAAGAGTGTTACAACCAGGAATGTATTCAAATGCACAAATTCTAAAACAATGCAGACAGCATGTGCAAATAAACAACGCTGTCAGCATGCAGTATTAACTGCGCATTATATTAACCAGACTAATTTTTGTGTCTGTCTCGTATTAATGGTGAAGTCTTTGTAATTGGTTGTAGCTCATGAGGCGGTCGTCCTTCAGGATCGTGACAAGTTTGAGAGGAATCCTTACAGCCCACCAGGTCACTCATACTTCAGAAATCCCACACAGTACTCAATCAACAGCCGCCAGAACAAGAAAAATGCAGCAACTCTACTTGTGGTTTAGCAGATGCTTTGAGTCTGAAGTGACTTACTGTACGCTAATTGCAAAGGCAGTCTCGCCAGAGCAGTCGTGGGTTAAGTGTCTCTCTTAAGGGCTCCGGGGTAATAGGATCCTCTCAGAAACTCGACAGTTCACGGGTCACCCTGTCTGGGACCCGACCAGCGACATATGCATTATCATCCCAGAATCTAAACTGCTGCACTTCTTCATCACTCCTGTCAACCTTTTTTCAAGTGGAGAGATTGAAGTTGAATGATTGATGCTGGAACAAAGTTTTCACTTTTTCATTCTAAACTATGAGAAGAGTAAGCGGTTTTAAATATTTAAAAAAAAAACAATTTAAATATTACATTAAGTCAAAAAATTATTTTAAGGTAAAACTGTTTTAGGTTACAAGAAATTGATTTAATTGATAAAGCTTAAATTTACTAATTTTCAATTCAACAATATATATGTGACAGTTTATGCGTGACTGGTTTCATAAATTATTAGCAAATTTATAATTGTAAATTAAGTTTTTTTTTTAAGTAAGTTAAAACTTGTTGAAATTGTTGAAAAAAGTTTAAATGGTTTTAAAGAGATCAGTTGTAAGTGGTAATTCCCATTTTAATACTACAATAACTAAATTTAAATGTTTTTTGAAAAGTTTACAAGCAATTTTTTTATTAAAAACTTTTAAAGTTCAAATTACTTATTTTGAATTCAACAATGAATGTGACAATTTACACAATATTGGTTTTATAAATTAAGTTTAAAACGTTAAATCGTTTGTTTTTAAAACTAAGTTGTTAAATATTTTAAAATTAAAACGAATATTTTATATTTGTTATTATAAATTTAATATTTCATGTTTACATTTTTTTAACTAATTAAAAATTGTTTAAGTATAAAATTTTAATCATTTATACATTTTTAAAAGATACTGGATATTTTATGAACTCTTGCGTAAATTGTTGCATCGACATGCACTCACTCTTAGTGTAGTCTATTTATTTGTTGTTTTCTTATTATTTATTTATATTTTTAAGGCTTTTCTAGCGACTTGAGATGCAAGTTAGCAATTGCTCTAATCCTATATGTGTTTTTTTTTATTTAACTTAATAATGTCTTTTAGTAAAGTCTCTATACATATAAACCCATATGAAAACACAACATTTTACATTGAAATGGTTTTGGGAACAATTTAAATGCAAATTACTTTTACTCGTGCTTCATAAATGAGGCCCAAAACATTTAAATACGAAATAAAAGGGTTTCTTCTCCTGGCAACCACACTTGATAAGCAAGCAGCTTTACAATGATAACGCTTTACTTTACAGGAAGATTTTTTTTTTGACAGTGTTACGGTAAGATCCTGTTACAGATAGGATACTCTATTGATCCACTGAGGAAATTTTATATGGCAGTCGCACATTGTTGCATTTGCTTTTTCAAAGAAGTTTATGCTTGAATGTTTAAGTCGACATTTATGTCTAGCCTGTGTGGAAGGAAAGTGAAATTCGTAATAATTGATCTTAAGAAAATGGGGTACTATATAGGAACAGTAGTTTGGAAATAATCAGTGTTTATTAATGTAATTATTACAATGATGTGCCTCATCTTTGTTTAGCGTTGACACACTGAGCAACATTTTCTAAAGTAGTTTTGTTTTTAAATTTCAAGATTAACTGTAAAGGAAATAAATACAGGATAACTTTAAATTGGAATCCCTGTGATCTCCAATGACAAAGGTGGTATATATATATACACGCAACACATTTACTGTCGAGCCGTGAAGTCAAGCAACATGTTTTGCACAGATTGCACTTCTTTTACAGATCCAAAAACTGTTGCATTTCCCATTATATTTGTTCTTGCTTGTCACAAGTCTCATTTGCTTCTGTCGTCCCCTGTGTGCTCGATATGCCGAGTCCTTTCTTCCAGGGAAAGGGAGGGAAAATATCAACTGACTGTCATTTCTCTTGTTTCCATGGTTACAGGCCATTGTGGACACAGTTGACAACCTCCTGAGGCCAGAAGCCCTTAAATCCTGGGAGGACATGAATTCCACAGAGCAAACACACGCCGCCACCATGTTACTCGATACCCTGGAGGAAGGAGCCTTTGTCCTTGCAGACAACCTGATTGAGCCCGCCGTCGTCAGAGTGCCAGCAGAGAACATCAGTGAGTCATTTCATCTGAGCCGGCAACAGTAGAAACATCTGACGAGGTTTTAGTTTAAGCCACCTGTCAGCACTGCCACTTAATGACACTGTACCAGGAGTAATGGCTGTTTATGAAAACCTAATTGGAAGGAATTAGAATTGGCAAGTGTATCTGGAATATGAAGTGAGGTTAACCCTCACAGTTTGTCTGAGGGAGTCCAACATTTATCAGAGTTTGGAGAAGGCACTACTGTTGCCAAAGATTTCACGCAGTACAGAGCCTTACATTAGGCTTTCTGAAGGCCACATGCTTTGTAGGTTTTTGTATATGAACACCAGGCTTGCATTGCCACTTCTATATTACATTTGAACTTCTTTGTCAGATTTTGTTTTACAAAAGTTCAACTATAAAGTTGGCAAAAGCACCAGCAATTTGAATAGCAAACAATAATGACTGTTATGAAATTGGTTTCCAGAACCTTACAACCAGTTGGTTTGACAATAAATCTCAAAGCCTTCTTTTCATTTGTGTCAAATTAAATGTGGCATCCACTGAATATTTCTGGTTTCGTTTTGCTATTCTAGCGGTAAATAGTATCTCAGACATGTTGCATGGATTTCAGGAGAGCGGATGTGATGTGAGAAGTTTCGGAAATGGATGCATTTTGTTTTCTGAAATGTGTCTGGAGCAGTTTAGTATTTGGAGCAGGGACTGCAAGTTGGGTCCAGATGATCAGAGGAAAAGGAAGAAAATAGTAGAGGGAGATACATTATTAATTGATCAGACAAACCAACAGAGCAACATCAGCAGGTCTCGCTCTAGAATCTCGCTTGAACAAAACCCTGTCTCATGTACCCTGTTTAGCTCTGAGCCTTTGAGTATAATTATTCTTGTGTTCGTGTATGAATTTAAACTATGCTTGTCTGAACATGAATGTTTTTACACTAGATTTGAATACTGGGAGTGTATCTGCTTTCCATAGCACTGCATAGCTGGGGAACTGTAACAATATGTTTTCAATCAGTAGATGCTCTTGGGTTGTATTTTATCAGACCATATTTGTTCCATAAGAGGCTCTCTTCATATGTGATATATGCTCAGATAAGGTAGGTTTTTTCTGGCTTCTTGAATATTTAATTGTTCAAGTTGCATCTACTGCAGTACTGTAACCAAACAAACCAAGAATGAAAGAATCTTTGAAAAATGTCCCTTCCATATTGGGGTTGTGAGCACTTTGACTTGCCTGTAGGTCAAAACAGTTCTGAGCTTGATATATCAAAAATATATATTTTATGGAATAGTCCCCCTACAAGGATCTCTGCAGATACAACTTTCCCAGTCAGTCCATGGAATGGGAATAAAGCAAAAAGAGCCTTTTCCCAGCAGATTTGATCTTAAATCTAGAAATCATTCTCTGATTGTGACTTCTATATGCTCAGATATGAGAATCTAATCTACTGCCAGGGGAGAAAACAGGGCTCAGGAAAATGCTTGAATGTCAGTCTTTGACAGCTGTGCAAGATTTCACGGAAAATTAGACAACTCTCAGGTTGCATTTGTTAGATTAATTTCAGCCAACATGTAGCAACTAGTCTTAGTTTTCTAACCTAGATTTAACCTTCTTTACAAAGTCCACAAGCTGAAAATCTGCATATCTTGCCCTAAAATATCAGCAAAGAATTGCAAATAATGTGGTAGATTGTAAAGTGAAAATGGAAAAGCTCCTAAGACAGAACCCAGAGGAACACCATGCTTGAATTTTGCATTCTCGGATTGGATCTTTTGAAAACAAAATTGTAAAGATCAGTAAAGTGCCATCAAGAATGTGCTACGCACTAAAGTCAGCAAGATTTTCAAGTCCTTCTATAATAATGTTGTGATAAATGGTGTCTTTTTGGAACTGCTCATGTGTTGTTTAGATACTAAGACACCTTTCACCTTAAATGTTTTTTTTTTTTTTGGTGATGTGGAAGTTATGCGTTGTTTAAAATGTAATTTCTGTTCACTAGCTTCAGGGAATTGAGTTTTTCATGAGAAAATGTATACATTGTGTCCTAGTCTAGACAATGAGATTAGTGTGTTTAGGCCTGCCTTTCATACTGGCCATACAAATGCTAGTCTTTCCTCATTATTGCTTGAAGTAAAGCAGTGTGATTGATGGATAGACAGCTAATATTTTCCAATAAAGATATCTTTGAGATCATTATTGAAGTTATGCTAAACACTGAGGAAATGTGAGACTCAGTAACTGCCTGGCCCCTGCTCAGTCTGGTGGATATTAAACAAGAGTGCGTTTGTTGTATTAAAGAGAAAGGGTATGACATTCTGGCTTAAGTCGGCACACACATGTACAGTAATTAGACAGAAATTTTCCCATGAAACCTGAAAGGCCACCTATTTAGTTTCCCTATGTCATTTGTTTTCTTTTAATATGGGAGACTATATATTACATTCCTGGTCTTATTGTACATGTTTAAGTGCATGTTATTCCAAAGAAAATTGTCATAAAAATATTCATAATTGTTTTTTTTAAATCAAGCGAGTACTGTATATGTCTTAACCAACTGCGGTGACCAACAAGACAATCTCATTAATCCTACCCTCACAAAACTGTATATTAAGAATACAATATATTCTGCTTTTCTGTGATTGTGTTTTGTCATGCAGAATTTACATTTGCAATATGGATAGACTTATTGCTGAAAACATATGACTTTGTTCCTGTTTAGGGCACAGTTTTAAAGTCACCAGCAATTAGATTGTAAACATTTTGTAAAAACGAAATCGGTCGATAAGAGGTTTGGAAAAGTATCAGGAAGGAGCACAGTCGAAATGTCACCCTGTCCCCTTTTTTTTATTTGTTGGGCATTACAGTGTGCTTTAGGTAGAGCTGTCTTCTTGAGTGCATCTAAGTAGGTAGATATTGTTCTTTTTGTAATTTCTTTGAATGCAGTCACTGCTGGTGAAAATGTTCAGACAGAGTGAGAGGTGGGATTTGAAACTGAATTGATTTAGTTCTGGTCTCAGCATGTAGCAGCCTTATATTCACCGTTCACATAGAGGGAATCCAGCCCAGGGTCCTGCCAGCAGAGTTTATAAGTAATGCGATCTCATTCATATAACTCAGCTTTGTGCACCCAACTGTCATTTCTCTGCACAGGCCACTGGGTTGCCATGGTTTTCCCTTTAACCTTGGCTCAATGCTTTTCCAACCCCTTGATTTTCAAGTCAGTTGCGTGGAAATTCTCCTTAAACGTGCACTAGCTTGCACATGTATTTTTTAGTTTCTAACCCGTATCTTTTGAAAGTTTTGTGAGATTTTGGTTTAAGGAATAGCTCACCCAAAAATGAAAATATGGGCACTTCAAAATTTGTTTCAAGTTATTTCAACCATCGTGTCTCTTGATAGTCAAATTACATAAAACCTGGCACAACGCGTCTTAGCGTTCTTTAATATAAACATTGCAAGTGAGATTTGATCTACGATGGAAGGGAAGGTTTTTGCGAATAACTGCTTTATTTTTGTTCTGTTTCTCACACAAATCTAATGACTTATGGCAAGTCAGATGGATTTTTTATTTGGTGCTTTTTCTCAATTTTGGAGCATTAAAGCTCCAGTCCCATTCACTATCATTTTCATTGTATGATAAAAAGCTGCTTAGAAATTCTTCAAAATATTTTGTTTTCTGGTGATGGCAGTAGGTCATATAGGTTTGGAGTAGCATATAGAATTATTTTTTCTTTTGTGTTGTTGATGCGTGAATCAGTCCTTTAACCAACTGCAAAATATATCAGTTTATGGTTTATTTAAACATTAATTTTAATCTAGCCTAGAACTGTAAGGTGATGAAGTAGCCAATGTTTGTTATTAAATCAAAGGTTAACTTTATTGTGCTGCATTTTTTCAAGAATATGAGAACAGCAGTCATTGTTAATGAGAAAGCATTCCTGGCTTCAATGAGAGAATATGTTGCTGTGCTCATCTCTATTTGTTTATTTTTTATTTCATTCTCTGTCTTTTTATTTTTAAATTATACAATACGGTACGAATGCAGCTTTGCAGATAGATGGCTGGTTTTGCCCTGAGGCACATTAAAAAACTTTATGACACAATTCTCTTGCTTTCTTCTCGAATCGCACACAATCTCTCTTTTTAATTAAATTAGCTGCAGCACAACAGTGTTTACCACATATTGACTTAATGAAATGGAGAGAGAACGCAGTAGAAGGTGCTTTATTTCTGTCTGTCAGAGGAAAGGAAATGGCAGTGTGTGCTTGAGCGGAGAGGAGGGGGTTGCGTTGATACCGTGTCCTCCTGAGCCTATGGTAATTTCATACATCGAAGACAACGCGGGCCGTCTTGAGCGGTCCGCAGTCACTCTGCAGCTCAACCCAGATCAGCTCTGAATTATCTCAGCTCACTGGGAAAAGACAAGTAAAAACCCAGTGATAGTTTTGATCTCAGGCATATTTGACATTCTATAGCGGCAGACGGTTCTTTTTTCTCTGTAACTGATTCTCTCCGTTGATTGGCTGAAGTTCTTTATCGTTTCGCCGAGAACGTGATAATTTTTTTCTTGAGCTTTGTTGGAAACGGGAAAAAATTGTACAGGTTGTTACTAGAATGACCTTACTCTGAAAGTAATTTGTTCAACATCAGCATTGAAACATGTTTTTGTTTTTTGACTCATTTTTACATGTATAAATCTTTGATACAAGTATATGTATGTATACATGCCATGAAGTCAGTGGACATGCTGTAATTAAAAGTTTAGCAAAATCATTTGCCGTTTTCAAGTGAACCTTTTTCATTAAAAGGATCAACTGGGTAGATTCAATACATTTAAACCTTTATTGGCAAGATAAACATTTCTATCGGGAAGACACGCAGGCTTGAGTGAAGTTAAAGATGCCATTTATTTGATAGATGTAAAACAGATGGTAATGTCTCTCTCTTTGGCGTAGGCCCCGTCCGGTGGTCCGAGGGGGTTGTACCCAGAACCGTCATGTCCTGCCGGAGATAGGAGGCAGGGGCAAGGAGCCTACCCCCGCGTGGGACGGGGCTCAACTGGTGGTGGTGGGGTGGTGGAGGTTGCAGTGTTAGCGCACCGAACCAGCAATGTGATAGATTGTGAACGGACTTATAAAGCAATGGCTTACATGCGATTGGCTAGGAGTTACCCAGCTAATGATGTGATGTACAGCTGCTAGTCTTCCCGCAAGAACTATGCTGCGCTTCCATAACTGTAATTTTGTAAATGCTTAGTTTGGTACTATACATACAGATACAAACCAAATTGAATGCCAAAGTTTAATTTGCTGAAGTTTTAAACCTTAAAACATTTATTTGGCTACCACATCACATTCAGTCTCTATTGCGCACACATTGGCTCACTGCTTACGGGTGAAGTCTCCATTCTCCGTAGGGTAAATCTGCTCCCGTGTTCATCATGCCTGGGATATGCGTTGTGCAAAATGAACAAGCGTGAACTGGTCCACACATTCAGTTTCTGTGGAAGGATGAGCAGTCGAGTTGAGCGTGTACCTCCTGTAAATGTATTTATGCAAATAAAAGTGGGGAAAAACAGTCAATGTTTACTTCATTAATTGCGTAATTTGTTTAAACGCGATAAACAGTCAACTATTAATTGCAGAAATAAATGCACGGTTTATTTAGTATCGCTCTAAAATAACTTCATAATTACAGATTAGCAGTGATCAGTGGATTGGGAAGGTGTGCTTTGTACAACTGTCTAAAAATCAAAATAAATAAAAAATGTCAAATAAATTGTATAAGTATATAAAAAAAGTATATTCACCAATGCTCATAGGAATCCAATTCTGTCTGTTTCTACTCATGCAGTGTTGGATGTGTACGTGTTGAGCACCGATGGACAAATTCAGGACTTTAGATTTCCGCAAACCAGCAAAAGAGGAGCAGCGATTCAACTGTCGGCAAACACTGTCAAACTAAACAGTAAAAACGGTGAGTGGATGAGCGCTTACTGCTTGAATGCAGTGCTGTACTGTTGTACATGCTGAACGTTGTTGACACATTCTTGTTTTAATGTGGTAAAGAGTTACCATCTAATTTTAATTTGAAACTTTAAATTACATTTTAAACTGGATGTAATATTAATCAGATAGCTAGCTATCAACATCAACTTGCCTAGCGGTATTCTCATATCAACAGTAGTTTGACAGAAAACTGACTGTAGAGGACTATAGTGGCACTTGTGACAATGCTAGAAACACAGATGAGTAGCATTATGAACATGCTGGATCAGAAAACATAATATCGGAGGGAAGGCTCAAACCGGATCAAGAACGTGCTCCTCAAATAATAGAACATACTGTATGCTTAGCTGAAAGCTCACCAGTTTTCTTCATATACTGTATGTTTTTTTGAAGTTCAAGTAAATTGAAATGTAAATATTTTAGAGGCAAATCTTAAAAGACGTTTTAGCCAAACTGTTTGCATAAAATATATTTTTTGAAGAGTATAACTATTTGTTTTTCCATTGAAATCCACATAGTTTTAACACTCTTCTCTTGTTTTGTATTTAATCAAGGTGTTGCCAAGTTGGTTTTCGTTCTTTATAAGCACCTGGGGCACTTCCTCAGTACGGAGAACGCCACATTGAGGCTAATGGGTGAGGGCGGAGTCAGAAACCACACCCTTACTGTCAACTCCCATATCCTCTCTGCCTCAATCAACAAAGAGTCCAGCCGCGTGTTTGTGACGGAGCCCGTCGTGTTCACCCTTGAGCATCTGGATGTAAGAACCATACGTTTATGCATTTGATGAACGCTTTTGTCCAAAGTAGCCTACAGTACATTTAAGGCATACATTTTATCAGTATATGCATTCCCCCTGAATGAAATGCATGACTATGGCATTGCTAGTGCCGTGTTCTAGAAGTTAGGCTACACAAACATTTTCAAGTGTTTGTACTCCAGATATTCTGCTTGTTTTTGTATATTACTATGAAATAGGTGCTAAAAGGTATATGTTATTTTGAATGTGCAACCAAGCAATGCCCTCTGATTTTAGGGGCATTTATAGAGGTTGGTTGGGGGTTAGGATTGTTTGATAGGAATGTTGTGCTAGGGACAACAAAGAATGATGATTTAGTAACATGTCCTACTTGGGTAAATCACATTTGACCTATACTGTTAAAGGTTTAAAGGATTAAATCATGCAGTTGTTATATTTGAATCTGATTGATCTGATCTGTTTAACAGACTGAGAATTACTTCAACCCAAACTGCTCCTTCTGGAACTACTCTGAGAGGAGCATGGTGGGATACTGGTCAACACAAGGCTGCAAACTCCTCGCAACGAACAAGACTCACACCACCTGCTCCTGCAGTCACTTGACCAACTTCGCCATTCTCATGGCCCATCGAGAACATGCGGTGAGTATCAGTCACTGTGGGTTCCCTCGGGTTTCCTGCCTGTGATTGAATGTCCAGTAGGGGACATCAACATGTGGTTCAGTTTTGTTATCGTAAGCTAACAGATGTTCTCTAAGAACCATTTCGTACTTTCTGTTCAATGTGATCAGGATTACGGTTGTGACGATGCCCAAATTTCAGTAGCCGATACAAATACTAGTTCAATTTTGGCAATCAATTTCAATACAACAGCAAATATATGGTAAATAAATATATGGCGAATATGCTATTGAACACACTCCTTTACATTTATATAAAGTAGGGCTGTCAATAGAAAAGAATTTGTAATCGAATGTATTACAATTAATCACATATATCAATATTTGCTGAAAAAGATCCCCCAAATAAAGATTACCTAAATAATTCAAATGTGATAATAATTATAATAATTCAGTTCAAATACATTACATTATTGTGACAGACGAGTAAAGCATTAATTAGACTACACAAACAGTGGCTTTAGAAGTCAGTATATTGTTTAGTTCATCTCCATATTATTGAAATAAGCCTTACACTGGCCTACAATTCACAGCAATCCATTTTACAATTGAGTTTGTTCTTAAAGGCGCACTCAGTAATATTTTTCTACATTAAAAATGTTTTACACCTAATGAAATGTATTGTAATTTTTAAACATATAAATATATATAAAATCATGGCATAGCCTTCACATCAGTAACCTTATAAAAGCTGTTTTATTCCACATGGAGAGGGTCTTCTCATGGGGGCTGCCATGTTGAGATCGTATGGCCTGTCAAATACTCTTGGATTAAACTAATCACGGCTGACTGTGAATTCTACATTTCTACAATGGCATCTGTGACTGGAAATTGATTTTGAATGAAGCTGCATCCACGCCACTAGGTGTCACTGCAAGTCCTACATGGCACAAGCAAAACGTTACTGAGTACACCTTTAAGAGAAGTTCTGTCACGGTTTGTATCAGGAAGAACCCAATTGCAGACAGTCAACTCTTCAAAAATACTTAATAAAAAATATAAATAAAAAAATTTAAATAAAAGATAAAAAAAAAACACAACAGAGAACTATCAATAAACTGAAATATAAAACCAACAAGGACCAAACACGAGAAATAAAACAGACTGAAACAAGAGGAAGAATCCAGCATAGGACAGTTGAGGGAAACATAAAGAGGGAGAAATCAGGCAGGCAAACGATAGGGGCAGGTGAAACAAATTAACAGAAGAGCAGAGAAATGAGGGGGCGGGGCCATGACACCAGATGGATCTGGACACATAGAGTGTCAAGATCCTGCCACAAAAGTAAAAAAC
Source organism: Xyrauchen texanus (assembly GCF_025860055.1). Taxonomy (NCBI): domain Eukaryota; kingdom Metazoa; phylum Chordata; class Actinopteri; order Cypriniformes; family Catostomidae; genus Xyrauchen; species Xyrauchen texanus. The sequence goes on along the minus strand of NC_068284.1, from coordinate 7,414,246 downwards.
AAGACTAGACTGATGACAGGAACCTGACGATGGACGCTTTTGGTGCGTCTCACTTTGGTTGTGACACATTTCACTGTTTTTCAGTGTCTCACTCCATGAACTCCATGCTGGTTTTAGGTCGCTGTGTCAAGTTAAATGTGGTTTGAAACTGTAAAAATGCGTCTCTAGACCCCTGCATTCTGCTTCATCCAGCTGTGTTTGCCTTACTACAGTGTCATGCTTAATTGCTATAAAAAAAACATTGTACAGGTTTTTTATTTATATATATATATTTAAAAGGTGTGACATAATCCTTTTATGTTAAGTACTTGGATTTTATCAATCTATATAAATAGCTAGATTGAGAATTTATAATCTCTAAACATACAATTCAATCAGCATCAACTCTTTATACAATATTATGTATAATTAGGCCAAAATAGAAGAGCCCCCTTAAATTCTGACCCTGGCTAAGGGTCTTTTTCTTGTCACCTATGAAAGATAAGTGCAAAGATATTAAGCTGCGTTTACACGGCAAGGTCTAATGCACGTAATTTGATGCATATGGGCATTCAAAATCAGCCGCCTGTCTGTCAAACAGCACGCAGGTTCTGAATTGAGTCGGTACTCTCTGAAAAGATTGGTGTCAAAAAAGTTTTTTCTATTTTAGTGTAGACTGAAGTGGCGGTACTTTTGACAACCTTAATTATGATTTTTACTGAGTTTCCAGAATGTCATTTTATTCTGCTGATATGGTGGAATAAATTGGGCTTAATTTGCGTTCATCACAAGCAACTTATCTCTACAAGTGAACAAATGAACATAATGGAGCATTTTCCCTGGGCACAAAAATAATTCTTGCTCTACTTTGATCAATGAAGCTCTGTGTCGTTTGTAAGTTTCTGGGAGCAATGCAATTACCTCTGTATGACATGATATCAGCAATCGTTTAAGCTGTAATGAATGTGGAAATTATGGGATTTGTGGTGCGACTACTTACATGCTCTTGGCCCATGAACTTTCCCCATCGCTGCTTCAGCAGCTGTAAATTTAACCACAGTTATAATCAAGACCCTGAAGCACTGGCCTTGAAACACATCAGCCCGTATAGACACATCAGGAAAGTTGAAGCCCTCCATGAGAGACGTTTAATGGAAAAAACAAGAGCAACTGGTTGGTTGTGTTGAACAAATGTGTTTTCAGTGAATAACAAGTGATTTTATAACTCCTTGCCAAAGTGTGCCAAGACATTATACTTGGGTGCTTCAAAATGGCCCACTTTATATTTGGTGTTTTAACTACTACATACTACATTTAAGTATAGATATGTATATGTTATAGCATCATAATACTCGCAATTTGCAGTGCCTTTGAAAAGAGAAGTACAAAACGACTTTGCTTTATTGAAAATACTCAAGATACAAGATTCATTTGAAGTCAAAACATTATCTCTAATAGTCTGAATGGGTTTTGAAAATACACAGAAGCTAATAGTTAGATCACTGTTCTAATGCTTTGCTAACCTGTTTAAACCTTTGGATGTAAACCATGTTGACCACCCTTGTTAAACTGACACTACACAACTGACCGCAGTTTAAAGGTATAGTTCACCCAAAAATGAAAATTCTCTCATTTACTGTAATATTTTGAAGAATATTTCAGCTCTGTATGTCCATACAATGCAAGTGAATGGTCTAAAAAGCACATAAAGGCAGTATAAAAGTAATCCATAAGACTCTAGTGGTTTAATCCATGTCTTCAGAAGTAATATGATAGGTGTGGGTGAGAAACAGATCAATATTATGTCCTTTTTTTACTGTCAATTCTCCTCCCTGCCCAGTAGGTGGCAATATGCAAAAATAATGTGAATCGGCAGAAACCAAAGAAGAAGAATGTGAAAGTGGAGATTTAATCACAGAATTTTTTTGTACTCAATCGCGATTAATCGCAGATTTTGAAAGTGCTGAAATTTGACATTTTGTACTTCTTTTCTTATCAAAATGTAGACTTCCATTTTAGGAAGAAAATAAAGCAATAATTAGCAATAAAATGCTTTATTAACATTTTCCGAACAAAGCCTTCCACAGTATAAATATAGAAATGCTCTAAAATAGCACCAATTCAAGTAACATTAAATAGTCCAAATATAATAAGATTTTTTAATCATTTGTATGTAAATTTCCACATTCTACATCTCTGATTATTCAGAATGAATATATATATATATATACACACACAAATAATCCAAACAAATTTGTAAAAATGTTCTTAAAACCACTATTATGTAAATTGTCATATCTGTTACGTAAGAATATCATTGTAATTGATTTACACAAATTCTTTCTGCTCATGTTTCATAAATGATGCGCTGTTTCAATCATTTTTGTCTTTTAAATGTCAAGGTCTACAATGAATTTGAAACTACTACAAAACGACAGTTTCAGATGTGTTTGTCCATACACGTTTAAAAGACGTCAGTGCCCACTCATTATATTCTGATAAGTGAAGTGAGTCTTTGCCTGATTGTTAACGCTACTGTGTGTTTTTAAGGGCGAGGGGAGTGTTCACGATCTGCTGCTGACAGTCATCACACGCATGGGCATGGCTGTTTCGCTTGTATGCTTGGCCATTAGCATCTTCACCTTCTGCTTTTTCCGCGGCCTCCAGAGTGACCGCAACACCATCCACAAGAACCTGTGCATCAACCTCTTCATCGCTGAGCTCCTGTTCCTCGTGGGCGTCAACATGACCGAACCTCCGGTACGCAAATGTTTTTGTCGAAGTCTGTGACAATGCAAAACAAAAAACAGGATGAGTGAGAAGGAAAAGTCGCTCTGTTTGAAAAGCTAGTGAGCTTCCTACTGTTTTCACACAATATTTCTGTTAACTACGTAATTGATATGGAAGCCGATTTTGGTTTGACTCAAAACCAATGAATCCAGTTCTTACAAACATAAACTTGTGAATATACTCTCTGTTTAACTCTGAAAGTCAAGGCAGTATGTTTTGGCCATGTGGACACACTTCTGAATGTTTGTCTCTTGACTCTCTCTGAACAGATCGTGTGCTCTATTATTGCTGGAGTTCTTCATTTCTTCTTTCTGGCGGCATTTGCGTGGATGTGTTTGGAGGGTGTTCAGTTGTTCCTCATGCTCGTGGAGGTGTTCGAGAGCGAATTCTCACGACGAAAGTACTACTACGTATCGGGATACCTGTTCCCCACTGTGGTGGTCGGGATTTCGGCAGCCATCGACTACAAGAGCTACGGGACCAAGAAAGCGTGAGTGGCTTTATTTGTCGGATTCCCTCTGGAACCCCCGCCCCCCCCAATAAAGAACGACTTAAACCATCCAAAGCTGGTTTGCTGGTCTTAGCTAGTCTTCCACCTTGGGCCTGGTCTGGTTTGCTGGTTTTAGAGGGGTTTTGGGAACTTTTCAGACAGGGATGCCAGCTTAATCTCCTGAGACATTATGTTTTTGCTTCACTAAAGCTAATGCATAATTTCATTTCATTTAATCAGACTGATCTCAGTTCATGATACTCTAAGCCGTTATTAAAGGGTGACATTTTCAACACACCTAGTCATGTTACAAAACAGCATGGCGCTGATCTCAGCTAAGTTTGTCTTTCAGAGATGTGGCAACAAAACTACATCTGGTAAGAAACTTCATTAAGTTTTTACATTAAAACCCGCTTGAGTCTAGATTCATCAGATATGTCATAGATAAAAATGTCATAGATTTATGGCGAAACGTCCGAACATCCAAAAGTTGGAAAATATTCCTTTCAGAGGCTTTATATGGAGTTTGGATAAAAATAAGGTGCATTTTGAACTGTTCTGAGACCAGTGCAGACAGACAGCTCACTGGAGGTTAAGTCATTCACTAAATAGGAAGCAATAGAGCATCCTGTAGCTTTCTTATGCAGCCAGGTGCTTTCACTCCTAAAATCCAGTCAAAAGTTCAGTTTCAGGCTGCAGATGATGTTTGGACCCCTCAACATGTTTTAAAGACAATGTTATTACATAGATTCAGCATTTTTCATGCATCATTTTATTTTAACATGGTTGGCAGTGATTGGATAATGCTGGATATTGCTTTGAATCAGATTGAATTATGTTAATGTCCTATGTAATGTCTGTAACGTCTCGAAATCAAGAATAACACTCCTGGAAACATAATAAATAATTTGATAAAAAAAAAATCGGACTTTCTATAGCTTGGTATTAAATAACATTTCACAATCTAGTCCCATTGTCCACATATGTGGACATAAAGTTTTAGGACTTTTTATTTATTTATAATTGTTTTTTTTTTTTGTTTTGTTTTTTTGCATATTTCTTATGGGACACTAGTTAGAAATTTTTTTTTTAAAAAATCGGACTTTCTATAGCTTGGTATTAAATAACATTTCACAACCTAGTCCCATTGTCCACATATGTGGACATGCATTTTTAGGACTTTTTATTTATTTATTATCTTTTTATTTTTTGGCATATTTCTTATGGGACACTAGTTAGAAATAATAATAAAATAAAAAGGGAATGGAAAATGCACACAGCAGTCATCTCAGGAGGTTAAACCATCTGGTTTAAGATGTTTGGTTTTTTTTTCAGCAGGTTTTATTTTATATTTCTTTGAAGGTTGTTTTTATACACAAAAATGAGTATTTTCATTGTTAAAAGTTCGAGTGTGTCCTAAATGATCAGACTCAAGTCTATGTAATTCTGATTTTATTTCTATTCATTTGTATTTTATTTTTTACCTTTCTGCCCCTGCTATTAATAGAGTACAGATAACATTTTGAAAACAGATGAGAGTAATTGCTTCACTAATTCTTATTTTTCAATTTTTTTCCCCGCAGCTGTTGGCTGAGGGTTGATAATCATTTCATTTGGAGTTTCATTGGTCCTGTTACGTTCGTCATTTTGGTAAGTTTGCAACTTAAAACATCATTACCTGTATGTAAATACAGTACATGGAATATGCACCAGAAACGTTACGACAACATGCAAATAACTGATGGTGGAGCAGCAGTCTATTGCTCCGTAATGTGTTCTGCATTCCCATTTGTCACTAATGTGTGCTGTCTTCCTAATAATTGGTCAAATCTATTTTGTCCCTATTGGTCTATAGGCCATTTGACTATTATTGGATTCTTATAAAACTTTAAAGACAGACATACAGTGAACTCTGAGGTTGTTAATCGATTGGTAAATGCTTCAGTTGAAGTCATTAGCCATTTAAAAAAACAAAATGCATTTAATAGTGGAAAAACTATCCCCTAATCTGAGAATTGTCACAAACAATGTGCGGCAAAAGAGCTCTGCAGTGACTGAGTCAGCCTCCCTAAAAAAAACGACTTGTATATTTGCAAATATCAGAATATTGTATTACATATATATATATATATATATATATATATATATATATATATATATATATATATATATATATATATTTTTTTTTTCTAATGTTGTGATTCACCTCCGAGCTGGTTGGTTTGGTTCATGGCTTGGAACTTTTTTTATGAAGAATTTTATGAAATCCCTATGGAAAAAATGAATGGGAAAAACACTTCGAGATAAAAAATGGCTGAAAACATGGGTGGGTGCTTTTGCATTTTATTTGTCTGTATTGTAGACTGCTGTTTTCCTGTTGGCAATTTATGTAAGTTGTGTTCTTATTTTTCAGTGTATCTTGTTTTCCTATTGGCCAGTAATTAGTATTGTTTTCTCATTTGTCAGAAATGTATTCTGTGTGTTGGTCAGTCCTCATTCAAAATAGATCTCTTTTCATGACTTCACTACACTAGACAGATCATAGGAGAAACAATTTTAGACCTGAAGGTCATTCATTCTTGAATAACAGTGACAAAGGGAGGTGAGATAGACGAGCATAAAGATAACAAGTTGAGAGGGACTGACAGCTATGGATTGCTGGAGTTTTAACCATACCGACATGAATTATTGCACCACTATGGGGATATTTTTGTTTGGTGAGGAGGCCTTTTTCACACAACTCCCACAGATGGATAAAAAATGACACAAAGATAGAGAGAGAAAAAAAAGCTAGGCCATTTTAGAAAGTGCAAAAATAGCTACAGGACTTCGATACTGAATTGTTCCCAATTCCCGATGTTGTTTTTATGTTCTTTTGTTTCATGAAATTTCACAATGCAAAACACTTTTAATGGTCCTCATAAAGGCTTCATTCTCTTTAAGAAAAATTACAAGTTTTATTTTAAATAAAAATGTTATGATCATGGCAGGTTTCACTAATCTGTTTTAATGATACATTTACTGTGAAGAGTCTCAAATTCTTTCTCACAAAGGCCCTACATACAAACCCAGCAAGACTAATACACTCAGAAACTCACTCGGTCAGAGTAAAGTGTGCTTTCTTAACACAGCTTTTTTTATATTGGCTGTGTGCTTGTGGCTCTATTTTGGGGAGGTGGGGGGCGGATGGGGTGGCGCAGAGGGAGGGCTGAGGCGGGACGGCTGGCCTGGCTTACTCCCGTGCCGTGCCTGGCCTGCCTGGCTGTCTCATCAGATCTGTGTCATCACTCGTGGGTAGCGTTAAATGCATTTCCAGCCTCTCCACCCATACCGGAGTTAAGCGGCCCTGGTGACTCGCCGACAACACTCAACAGAGCCAGTAATCAGTGATCTAAAAGCCCTCTCTCTCTCTCTCTCTCTCTCTCTCTCTCTCTCTCTCTCTCTCTCTCTCCTTCTCACCTTTCTTGTCTTTTTCTTGTGTCAATCTTCTTAACAGATCTATTGTTCAGCACAAATAAATGCAAATAACATGTTTTAATTGCACTGTTTATTATTATTACTGTTAACATGTTAATAATGAGTGTTACAAAGGCAAATTTTACTATTACTTTTGCTCATACTTAGGGTTACACTGTGCCTTCAGTTTCTAGTGACAAATAAACACAAAAGTTTGTGTTGCTTGCAGTTTCACGTATTTGAACAAACCCCTAACTAGAGGTCTGCACGGGCGTTTAGTTGAAATCCATTCCTAGCCGGTATCTGAGACCATGTGACCCAACCATAGTGGTACTGTCAAATGGTGAACAGCCCCGAACTCGTCTGTTCGCGTGCATCTGTGATTGAGAGCTTGTGCGCAAAACAAGTTATGTTAAAATTCGAATAGAATATTATATATTAAATAAATGTAGCCTATATTATATAAAATATGTATTATATTATCAAATTATATTAAAATATATATTATAATAATAATAAGTATAGCTGCAAGCAGCAATTATGAGGCATAGTATAGCATACAATGTAACCCCACTCTTCTTCACCCAACAATTGGTTGAACCGATGACTTTCCATGCCACAGATAAGTGCACAATCCACTGCACCACACTACCACAAGGCAAACAGCCGCAAAGGGGCATACGAAGCTGTGAATCAGTACACCTAAACACAGTGTTCACCATAGTCAAATTTGTATTGCCATTCAAAATTGAGAGTACAACATTTTTGCCTAGAAAATGTTATTGGTATATCATAGTGGTTTGGAATTATGCAGTAAAGTAAGGACTACATTATAGTATGCAAAACATAAAAACTCAAAGGTCAAATAAAGTCAATATTTTTAAACCATCCTCTGGTTGAGTCAAACTCACATTCTTGGAAATGTATTCAAAATCACTAAACACTGCGCCACACAATCGACAAGTCTGCCTGATTTCACAGAACGCTTGCTGAGAAAATGTTGTTACAGCTAAGAAGTTTTGAATTGAAGCAGGAATTATTGAGTGAAGTATGGCCTACATTGTTGTAAGCACAACATGAAGACTCAGATATCAGACAGTAGTAAACATTTTAACTCTGGACTCAAACTCACAACCTTTTAAACATCATGCAAAACGATTGCTGAGAAAATGTTATTACAGCCAAGTGGATTTTAATTCAAGCTGAAATTATGCAATGTAGTCCAGCCAACGTAGTAGCAGTAAACACAATCAGAAGACTCAGAGGTCAACAGAAGCACAATTTTTAAAACCTTACTTTGCTGGATTTGAACTCATTACCTTTTAGCCATAACCCAATGCTTTAACCACTGGGCCAGTTTGTTGACACGTCTCAACAATACCAAAGACACATTCTAAGCTGAGAGTATAAAACGATAGCTGAGAATATCTTGATTTTAATGCCAAGTGGTTTTGAAGTCAAGCAGGAATTATTCAATGTAATACAGCCTACGTAGTATGAATCTCAATATGAAGACAACAGAAGTACGATTTAATAACTCACAACCTAAAAAACACCCAGAATGCCCTAGCAACTACATAGAAACATGCTAAAAACATCTACGTACTCATCTTTTACTTACTCTTTCTTACTTTTTCTTTCTTTTCCCCAAATAACTCTTTCTCTAGTGCTGTTTTTTAGTAGAGGTTAGCTCTGCTCTCCCGCACTTGAAAGGCTCTAATAGATTGCGTTGAATTCTTCTAGTGTTTACATTTGGTTTGTGTTGTTGATCGATGAAGCAAATAATTCAGTGACTTTCTTTTCAATTTCTTTCAATGGACGTATTCTTGTTTTATGCCTCTGTATGCACTGCATGTTTTTTTTTTTTTTTTGTGCCTCTAAGAAATAAACAAGATAAATGTGTGTTTTTCACTCACTGTTTTGCAGAGCTCTAATGTGCTTATAATTGACCTATTGGTCATGTTGGTTCTCTTTTTGGATTTTAGCCCAACACAATAAAACACATTTACAACCTGTGCACCATTGCCAACCTGCATATAGCCAGTACTTGAATTGGTGGTTTCCCCATTTAGCTTTACATTGTCCCAATATGTGACCCAATTTTTTGGAATAAAACATGGAGACTTTAGAAGGAATTTTTCAATCTTTTCGGAAACATTCCAATCAGCTTCATTTCTGAAGTAGATAGACAAACTTGCAGAGGAATTATGACCATGCTTTTTACAGATGCTTTTAAGCAAGTTTGAATAGCTTTCTTCAAAGGACAATCTCTCAAAAGCTCCTTGTGTTACTTTCAGCTCTTTCCATAAAGGGCAAACAGTCGTAATGTTGCGGAAGAGGTCTGATCAGTTGGAGATATCTCGTCTTTGGACTACATTAAAGAATAGTTTCATGTTGTTTCAAACCCATTAAATGTTCTTTTTTCATGGAACACTAAAGGAGATGTTGGGCTGAATGTTCTCGGTACACTTTTCAAGACAATGAAAGCATACAACATACAGCCGGGCCTGTCGTGTTTGCTTTTTTCAAATATGGTTCTTAAATGATTCATTTAATAGTATTCAGCTACTCTTGTACAAGAAACCTTGCAACTATTTATTTAGTATTCTTTGTCCTAGCCTAAAAAATACTCAGTATTACAAACTGATTTTACACTTAGTTGTGGCCTTGTTTTTGAGAATTAGCTTGAAGCTAAATTGTGCGGAGAGGGTAACTATAAAATCATGATATTAATATTTATGTGAGAACACTTTGGGAGACTTTAAGATAGCTCTGGAGCCAAAATCTCTTCAGAAATCATCATCACCTTCATCTGAATTAAGGCCCTCCTCCATCTGTTTTAGCAGTTCCTCAGTTTCTGTTCCACATATTTGAAAGAGAGGGTGATTTTTTTTTTCAGTACTCACTTTTTTGTCCCCCACAGTTGTTCCATTAAGAGGTCTCCTCAAGCCTGCCTGAATTACATTCCCATGTTCTGGGCGGTGAAGAAAAACACAAGTTCTTGCCAGCGAGCCACAGTTATGACTTACACTAGTCGAAGAAGGCGCCAACGGGCAGTTTGTCTCGGATAATCCTTAAGATCCAAATCAGGAACAAATGGTAGCACTTTATTATGTGGATGATAGTTTATGTTGAGGAAATATTAGCGTTCTTACTCGCAATTGGAAAACAGATTAAGTTGCAGGATCTCCACAGGTACCTACTACACAGACTTTAACATGACGAATAAAGTAGATCTTGGATGAGGGCATTGTTTAAGGAATAGTTTGCCCATAAAATGAACATTTTGTCATCATTTACACACTCTTGCCGTACAATAACAGTTCATATTGACTAAGGCGTTTGTCAAGCTCCCATAAAGACAGAAAAAGCATGATAGATGTACCATAAAGCTGTCTGCTATATTCCAAGGGTAAGTTACTCAAAATAAGTAATCCACTACAAATTACTTAATACTTATCTTAAAATGTAATCACATTACTTTACTGATTACTTCCATTAAAAAGTGCTTTACTCATTATTTTACTTTTAAGTTACTTTATAAAGCACTTTTCCTTGAAATGTTTGCAATTTACCGCTCAAATTCAAAATCTACATTTCCTCCTCATTTATTGCCGCACACCCTTCAGCTGTCGCAGAAACGCTAACAGACGTACATATGAATTCATATTTTAAATGTATTATACATATTACTTAAAAGTAATTACTTCAATTGTAATTGTAGTAAGTCTGTCAACTTAAAGGAACTAAACATGACACTCAAAATGAATAGTAAATAAACGGAATATCTGTCTGTTCCTCACGCAACGCTATTGTATATCTTCAGAAGACTTAGAACTTTAATGGTTCTTTATATAGTGTTTTTTATTTATTTATTTTTGTCATTTTTGGAGCTTGACAGACGTGACGCTAAGATCTGTTGTTGTATTGAAAAGAGCTGTCGAAATATCCTTCAAAACGTACACCTTTTGTGTTCCACGGAGAAAACGAAATAACAGCAAATGGTTTTGGAATGATATGAGGGTGAGTAAATAATAACTATCCCTCACAGAGTATAAGACTACTCTAAACAAACAGAATGCTGCTTGGACATTTCCAAATGTTTCGACAGAATATCTTGCCAGTTTAGAAGTCATCTGTTCTTGCATTTTGACATTTTTGCAGTTCCTGTCTACTTTATGAATAATTGAGAGCTATACTTTGCAGATCGTAGTGTTCTTCAGCCAACATAAACCACAGTTTATTTTTATTTTTTAATGGCAGTGCTACAATAGTCTATTAGCCTGGTTATCACAGGTCCCAAGAGAGATGTTCTGCTATCCTGCCCATGTAAATGTTACATAGTGCTCTCCTCGCAAACGTCCAGCTGTAAAATTGGGAAATATGAATATTAAATGATGTTTGACAAATCCGAATGATGGATCCCAAACGTGAGTTCCAGGAACTGCTTGAAAGCTGTGTGGTCTTTTCAACATGCTTTATCTTCTCCGACAGCTCAACCTCATCTTTCTGGTGGTGACTATGTACAAGATGGTAAAACACTCGACATCTATGAAACCTGATTCCAGCAGACTGGAGAGCATACGGTAAGATCAACCTTCAATACCGTTTGCACTCACTTCCCAGCCTGGGTTTTTTTGCAGCTGTCTGCACAGTTTAAAGTCAACATTAAACGACATTCGCAATGCATTTGCATTCCAGAATGTGACATATTTCAACAGTAAAAAAAGTTTTACTTGATTTATCCAATGGGTATTAATTGGATTGGGAAAAGTGGACGTTACTTATCAGAATGAAGCCATTTTATTGGAGGGGAGGGGTTAAAAATAAGAGGGGTTCAGGTAAAAATTACAGGTGAAGCTCAATCGACAGCATTTGTGGCTTAATGTTAATTTCCACAAAAAATCTGCTTTATTTGTCCCTCATTTATTAAAAAAATTCTAAAATTGCAGTTACAGTAGGGCACTTACTACCAAAACTTCACTGTTTGTTTGAGCATGCTTACAGGCCAACACATCAACATTGGCTCGACCAATGGCGGGAATTTGGGGTGGGACAAACTGTTTTCAGACCAATGACAGACAGGAGGAAGTGTTGAGGGAAACCTGGTTGAAAACAATCATTATTTTTGCAATCCGTTTGGTACACTAGTGGCTAACTATCTGCTATTTTGATTTCATATTGACTTTAATACTCTGATATTTCCTTACAGACACAAAACCGAATGATTTAATGTTTTCAAAGCCCTAAATTACAATCTTAATTGCTTTGCTTGCATTACTTAAAGTGGCAAGACTCTATAATTGTATTAATCACAATGTGACAATTACATTCTAGCCGTACAAATTGGTTTCGTGGTAATGGACCACATTCCAGTTTGAAGGTTGAGCACAGGGTAGAGGTTGCATCTGGGGCTGGACTTTTGGTAAACACTCGGATGCAGCTAATTTAGGTTTATGGGAATAATTATGGAAAGCATTAACCTTTCGAGCACCATGTTATTAACTTATTCATTAGCGTCAGTGTCCTGCAATGTCATAGCACAATCTTACCCTTTTGTACACATTGTCCTTGGAAACAAGACGCATTTTTTCAGATGGACTATACAGTGGTATGACGTTAAAGTAAGACGTTTTATTGGACCCAGAGTAGTAATTGCTTTAAAATGTGCAGCTGGGGGGTAACAGGAGATGGAGAAATCTCATCTCGTCTTGTGTCCATATGAAGGGCTCATCGAGGGCTAGCAGACAAGACATTTGATTCTCACCAATAGCCGCTGGAATCTCTTATGGGAAAGATTCCATTGATATACGACCGTCTTGAATTGAAGTTTGTGTATCTCTGGGTGGTCTGATGGAAGGAGTGGGTGCAGTTTATGAATGGATTTTCATTCTTTACGTAATGTGTTTTCACACAATCTTCTATGTAGTCATTCACAAACAAATCATTCTTTTAAGCCAGTCCTTTGTTAATGATTTATTCAAACCAATTGGACAAGTGTGTGTAAATCGCTTGACTCTAAGAACTTGATGTGGCAGTAAAAGTTCTGGGTTGGAATCATAAACAACCATTCAACAGCTGCGCCCGTAGAGTCACCAAATACAATTGTAAAAACGATTGTCATAAACTGGGATAAAACAAAGTATTCTAACATAGAAAAAAATGCTGAATGTCTTTAAAGGACTTGTAAATAAACCTTTAATTGAAAACGTAGTGATAAACAGTGTTGGGTAAGTTACTCAAAAAAAGTAATCCAACACAATTGAATAGTTACTTATCTAAAAGTTGTAATCAGATTACACTACTTATTACATCATAGAGGAAGTAATAATTTAAAAATATGTGCTTTTCAAGTTAATCTGATTACACAAATTAAATATGTAATGCACTGCAGTACTTTTTTAGTAACTAATTACTTAGTAATCAGATTAAACCCAACACTGGTGCTAAATAATATTTAGCAAAAATATTTATGCTCACTTGAATAATGGTGCAAGCGAATCAATGTGTCGATAATTCTTTTTATCTTTTTCACCAATTCACGAAAAAACAATCCATCTGAATGAACGATTCAAAAATGAATTTTACTTCTCAATGCTATTTTAAATTTGACGATGACAATGTCATAACATTAATAAATGCCTATTTTTTGGCATATTATATTGCTAACAATCTGCAACAAAATTTAAAACAATCTATAATCTCGTCATCTTCAGGTCGTGGGTGTTAGGCGCTTTTGCGTTGTTGTGTCTTCTTGGCCTGACGTGGTCGTTTGGCCTGTTTTTCTTGAACGACTCTTCAATACTGATGGCGTACCTCTTCACCATCTTCAACACCTTACAAGGGATGTTCATCTTCATCTTCCACTGTCTCCTGCAGAAGAAGGTAAAGCATCATACTTCATGTTCCTTATTATTATGCAGGATTGAAGGCTCCTGATTGTGTTTTGTGATAATTACACAGTACACAGTGCCATTTTCTGTTTATTTGTTTTATTTAATTAAATTGCAATCCTTTGAGCTGATGGCTAACGATGCGGCCGCTTTGATGGGAGATATAATGTTTGTCTCAAGGGGTGGGCACTAATTCACAAGCAGACATGCAAATAAAAATAAATAAATGGTTAGAGCAAATATGTGTGTATACGCATGGACTTTTTTTCTACACTAAAAGACAATGCCGTTTTCAAAGAATTTTTAAGAGTAGATGCTTAGGGAATACTAACATGAGTGAAAAGGAAATTAAAGAAAAGATCACATCCAGGGTCGGGCGATATACCGGTAGACCTGCTAACCCAGTAGAAATTTGTCAACCGGTATATATTTTGAATTGGATTGCAGTAACGCAAAATTGCCACATGAGAAATGTGTGCGGCACATAATACGCACGCATTACACACTATGTTGGATAAATGGAGGAAGGCGGAGGGACTGCTTGTTCCTCAAATTAATTTGAATGAGAAGATAAGAGGAGTCTTCTGTGGTGTGGAATTGGTTTGGCTCTAGATAACGTGATACCGAGCAGAAAACAGCAAATTGCAAGGTTTGCACTTTGTGTATATCGATATATGTGTGTATATACAGTATATTAGTGGTCAGGGTTTCATGTGAGACTGATAGAAATAATGAAAAGCCATTTTTCACTGACAGCTGCACATGTCATTAGATGAAAAGCTTGTCCTGAATGCGAAAAAATTGACACTGAATCCGCTTCTGCGGCCTGAATTTTCACTTGAGCCCCCATCAAAGCAAGTTCAATGACATTCATCCCGCGCTCCAACCATGCCTCCCATCCAAACAAGTGCAGATGCATTATTTACCATATTTCTTAATGCACGACCCCCCCCCCCCCCCTCCTTGTTTTTACAGGTGCGTAAAGAGTACAGCAAGTGTTTCCGTCAGTCTCGGTGTTGTGGCGGTCTGCCGTCTGACGGACCTCACAGTGTTAACAAAACCTCAGCGTCTAGATCCACAGCTCGATATTCATCGGCTACACAGGTACAGCTAATGCCTCACATTATCTAGCTTATGAAATATCCCATGACCCTGACAACAGGTACTATGTCATTTCAATGGAGTTCAGTTTTCACATATGAAATGTGATCTTATTAAAAGCACTTTCCACAAAGCCTTTCATTTTTAAGGCAGCTGGACAATATCCTGCCTTGAGAAGTATAGTTTTAAAAGATGCTTTCGCAGTAGTGGACATGACCTCTATGGGACAATTCTGCAGTTGTACTTCTTCAAGACTTTTCTTTAACTTGCCGTGGTTGATTATTTCTGATTGATTTATAAGCATAACAAGTTAATTAAATACCAAAGCAAATCCTTACATGTAAGTGAAAATGTTTGTTTGATAGTCTTTTCGTAGCGCACATGCGTGTTTCATTCCATGAACAGAACTAATTAGAAATCGAGAGTTTTAGGAGTGCAGTCATTTAGAAATCCTTGTATCTTGAAGATTTAATTAAAAGTCTACATGCTTCTGAAAATAATCAAGTGATTTTGAATGTAAGTACATTAAAGGAATGTTCTGGGTTCAGTGCAAGTTACGTTCAATCGAGTGTTTAATGTATTTACAGTAATGCACTTACATTGGAAGTCTATGTGGCAAAGCACTGCGACGGAATAAACTTTCAAATTTGTAAAACACTTTGTTTTAAAAGTATAGTCACAAGACTTATATTATTCATGTTGACATAATTTACCGACCTTGTCTGTGTAAAGTCGTGTATATATTTGACTTCATATTTCATGTCAAGTGCTTTAACCACAATACAGGCTTCAAATTTCTAGTTTTTACCCATCTGGAATGCTGGACCCCATAGACCTCCATTGTAATTGCATTAATGTATTGCAAGTTGCAAGTATTTTCGGTGGCAATTGACATTATGCCACAAATGTTTTCAGTAAGAGTAAATCAAAAGGTACCTATCTATTCTACAATCATTTGCTAATTATTCCAGAATAAACGGAGTATTGTTGTTTTCCCCTGCAGTAAATTGCTTGTTGCATGTGTCGTGAGGAATGTTAATAAGCTGCTGCAGATGTAATCTGTACAATGTGTTATGTAGTGTGTTTAGACGTCGTCTAATCCACATGTGGCGGTAATGAACAAGTCTGCTAACACTGGGACTTTAAAGCTTCTAATTGTGTTACAAAGCTGTTTGCCGGTGCTGCCTGAATATTAGGCGCATTAATCAGGGAGTGTTTGTTTCCCGCCGCAGAGTCGTATCAGGAGGATGTGGAACGACACTGTGAGGAAACAGTCAGAGTCTTCCTTCATCTCCGGAGACATCAATAGCACTTCCACACTAAACCAAGGTGACGGCTCTAACCTACAGAAACACTCAGCTATATGTGTGTGCTAACGCATTGTCAGATGAGACACTGAAAATTTTGAGTTTGTTTTAATACATCTCAGCTCGAATCTACTGTATTTATAATCGTGAGTATGTCGCACAATTACTTCCTCATACCTTCAAGAGGCCATTTCAATGAGGCAGATGCTCACCGCAGTGTAAATACTAACATTCACTGCTTGTATTTACACTGTGGTGTGACCAGTAATGGACACTAATTGCACCCCACATTTATCAGTGTTAGCTAGCTAGCTTTCTAGTTGACTCTTTCCAATCTACTCAAATTGATTTGTTCCAAAAACATTTCAAGACCCCCTACAGTGAGCTCCAATGTTGTTTGGCAATGATATATGCGTGGTATACTGAATATTTTTGAAGATCTTTTGAATTGTTGAATTCCCTGTGAAGAACTATACTACCCACAATCTTCAAGAGCTATCCACCAATAAGAGATGTCGCTGTTATCATGGCATCGAAAATCGCAGCAGAAAAGCTCAGCATAGACCGCTTATCCCATGAAGCTTTGGGAATGATGTAATCGAGTCGTATACACTCTCAAAAAAATTTAAATATTTGAATATTTAGCTAAATGTGGTATTTTTATACTTGCCTTTTTCTGTTTTAACGTCATGCAATTTCATGTCCCAGGTGTTAATTATTTATTAAATGAACAGATTTCAAATTTTTCTTTTAGCTGTATGACGGTCACATTAAAATATGTATTTTTACCAGGTATTTATTTTTAGTACTTTTTAAATATTTTTTTTAACCTAGTCCCAGACCTATACTTTCAATATTGAACTATGAAAAAATCCATTAGAAGAATACAAATTATTACATTTTTAAAACTGTAAAAATGAAGAAAAAAAAATATTTTTATTGTGTGACCATTATTAATAAAAATTTTTGGGCTGTCAATCATTAATTACATTGTATACCGATCAACTAATCCAATTAATCGCAAATTATCGCTTTTACAAATATATGATAAATTTCGCTTCAAGCCAGGCACAGCGGTTACTCTCAAACAGTTCCTGAGGCTCCTGGGGCATATTGCATCCTCGGCCGCGGTCGCACCGCTCGGGTTGATGCATATGAGACTGCTCCAGCACTGGCTTCAGACTCGAGCCCTGAGATGGGCATGGCCCCGGGCACATACCACATGTTTATCACCCCTTCCTGCCGTCAGACTTTCAACCCTTGGACAGACCTCTGAGTCCCCCTACAGCAGGTGTCCAGATGTGTCGTGGTCACCACAGACGCCTCTCAACTGGGTTGGGGCGCCGTGTGATATGGGCATGCAGAACGAGAAACATAGAGCGAGAAAAGGCGCGGCTGGCCGGCTGGCTCCCATGCAAGTCATGTCGCCCGTTTCCATACGGGTACGGGGAACCTAAGAGCGGTACATGACACCTTTTATTGGGGGCGTTGGGGAGGGTTACGTGCAGCCGACCCAGCTGCTTCTAGCACGCAACAGCCTGCTTGCAATGGCTTGGCAGCCACGTAACACGGGGTAGTGCATGCCGTTTTTAAGTGGGACCCCTTGTGTCACTACAATCAACACAACGTCGAGTGAGTGACAGAAGGGGAACGTCATGGTTACTGTTGTAACCTCCGCTCCCCGATGGAAGGAACGAGCCGTTGTGTTCCCCTTGCCACGTCACTATCCCTACCACTGTAATGCGTCGTAACCGTATTCTCGGCTCCTCAGTGAAAACCTGTCTGGCATTCGCTCGCCCGCTCCCTTTATAGCCGTATATACTGTTGTTTAGTGTGATTTGTTCTCTGTATAAGCTGTGTTTTGCCGATACAGCTTGATGTTCGCTTACTGCCCCCTAGAGAATACAGGTAGTACTTTGTGCTTCAATTGCTCCGATTGTAGGAATATTCCTTATTACGGTCCGGGGACATGATTAATTGCATAGATTTTTTTAACACGTTATTTTTGTATATAATTAATTGCAATTTTTATGTTAAATCGACAGCCCTACAATTTTTCAAATGTTAAGACTGTCCCACAGTTGTGTCATTTCCACTACACCAAAAAATAAGTTAGCGTACTTGTTAACCAAGTTATGTTTGACAGGTTATGTTTACATAAAGCAAAAATAATTCAAGGTTAATAACACTTGTGAGCAAAATAAATATTGGGCGTCATTTCAAGTCATGCTGTAATTTAGGATACATAAAATGTTAGCTATGAATTTAGCTTTAGCAACACAAAGGAGTCAGCCTTTTTATTTCTTTTAAAAAAAAAAATTCTATCTGTGTCATTTCCACCACAGAATTGTATTAAACACAAGACTGAATTTAAGATGTGCTGGAAATTTTCATGAAATCTCTTGTGACCATTGTTAGAAGACAAATTAAATAAACTATTTTGAAAAATGTTTTAACCAGAATTTAATTTCTAGAAACCCACAGTGCTAATAAAGTGTCCACAGTTAAAGAAAACCCCACTTATGACTTAAAGGTGCACTCAGCAATTTTTTCCTCATTAAAAAAGTTGAACTCCCAAAGACATGAGGAGGTCTGGGTAGCTCAACGAGTAAAGGCGCTGACTACCACCCCTGGAGTTGCGCGTTTGAATACAGGGCTTCCGAGTGACTCCAGCCAGGTCTCTTAAGCAACCAAATTGGCCCGGTTGCTATGGAGGGTAGAGTCACATGGGGTAACCTCCTTGTGGTCACTATAATGTGGTTTGCTCTCGGTGGGGCGTGTGGTGAGTTGTGCGTGGATGCTGCAGAGAATAGCATGAGCCTCCACACGCACTATATCTCTGCGGTAACGTGCTCAACAAGACACGTGATAAGATGCGCGGATTGATGATCTCAGACGCGGAGGCAACTGTGATTCATCCTCCGCCCACCCGGATTGAGGCGAGTCACTGCGCCACCATGAGGACTTAGAGCATTGGGAATTCCAAATTGGGGAGAAAAGGGGAGAAAAAAAGACATGAAATCATAAGTACTCATATTAAAATGAATGCTCCAGTCATATCAGAAACCTTATAAAAGCTGTTATTCTACATGGAGAGGGTCCACACATGGGGGCAGCCATGTTTGAATCACATGACCAGCTGAATACTCCTTGCTTAATCTCAGTAACCGTCCTGTTATTTGACACTTTCACTCATTGATTAAAGTCCTCATGGCTGACTGTGAATACTACATTTCTACAATGACATCTGAAACTGAAAACTATTTATTTTAAATGATGCTGCATCCACGCCACTAGGTGTCAGCCAAAGACAAATGTTACCTTTAAAAGGTGCACCTTTAAAATCAATAGTTTTATATTGTACCTTTGCTTGTCAATCACAATGTGTCATAAGATGAGTAGTAAGATTTAGAACTCATAATAAGATTTAAGTAAAATTGTCTTTTTTTTCTCATTTTCAAATACTGTTTTGATTTTTGTTTTTTTGGAGAGAGCTGGTTGATTTGGTTTGTAAAGTAGCTCACAACTCGTTATTGTAACACACAACAGAACAAAAGTGAGAAGTCTCTTCTATTCAAATCTTTGCTGGAAAAGTAAGAATTCACTGTTGTGCTTGTCACTCTGTTAAATTAGTGCCATTTCATCATATATCATATTATGGAAAACCAATTCTGCCTAGTACTAAACAGCACTATCATCGGTGCTAATCCTGGGAATATAGTTCCATAATTTGTTTCTGGGAAAAGAAATATCTTGTCCATATGCTTATGGCTAATTTATACACAATGATCCATATAAACTGCTCTGAGA
Organism: Xyrauchen texanus; assembly: GCF_025860055.1. Classification (NCBI taxonomy): domain Eukaryota; kingdom Metazoa; phylum Chordata; class Actinopteri; order Cypriniformes; family Catostomidae; genus Xyrauchen; species Xyrauchen texanus. Next base: position 7,394,420 of record NC_068284.1, on the reverse strand, counting down.
TGAGATTCTCAAACATATTTCTATGAAACCTTACATTATTAAACTGTTCAAATACAATATATCTGAATTCTTGAAATGGTTTAGATCATCGCAATCGCCAGTAGAGACAATACTAATTCTTTCTGTGTGAAGTCCTGCAGTCTGTTTCTTCGGTTGGAGAGGAGCCAGATTGGATTTAAAAAATGTTTTGATGAATTATTTAGACTGGGCAAGAGTGTTGCAGATGAGAGTATGATGCTCAACTCTTACTGACCTCGACAAGCCATGAGACACACTTGTGTGTGTTTGAGTAATACTAACCTCCAAAAATGCTCATCTATGACGCAGTAAAAGTTTGCACTGCTCTGATGTGTTCTTAAGTACGCTGGGAATTGGGAATGAGAGTTTAAGTAATAGTTTAAGAACAAGCGTTCTTTGAAGCGTTCGTTTCAAGTGTCTTGTATCCTGAAAATATTTAGCTGTATTTTGGCAGAAAATGGGTTCCATTAAGCAAGTATGTCAAAGCACGTTGTTATCAGAGACATTGTTATAAATGTTGGTGTCTGAAAGTCTAGAATATCAGTACGAGTGAGATACAGAGTTATTTTGTTAACTTCTGTCCAAATAGTGGTGGGCCGCTCTCTTCAGATATCTGAAATGTGTGATCAATCAACATTTTGTTATTCTAACGCTTAAAAGCACAGAATAACAAATTAAAATGTTGTATATGCAAGCACTGTATGAAGTATTGTCTTTCTGTAGTTTAGGGTTGGGAATCGAGTCCATTTTTAAACTGGAAGTGAACGCTACATTCTCAGGCCGATAAAAGCACTTTGCTAAAATTCCCGCTAAACCAAACAGCAAAAACGTTTAATCCGATTCACAAACAAATTACTAAAAGATTCGGTCTCAATATAAGTTACTGATTTGAATCAGTTTAACGTTGTTGCTTAGTAACAGATTACATGTAATGTGTTTTACATATCCAGATTACAAATATCAAGTACTTGTAATCAAATTACATTACATTTTAAAATGTGCATAATCAGATTACAGTTACTTTGGTTACATGTTACAATACACATTAGCATGAACTATCAATGAACAATATTTGTCCAGCTCTTTTTAATCTTGGTTAATGTTAATGATAATTTCAACATTTCTTAAAAATTGTATCATTAAAAGCCGTATACGTTAACAATGGTTATGCAACTAATGAACTAAGTTCAACTGCATTTTATAAAATAAGATTAACAAAGATTAATAAATTTATTAAAATAGATTATTTATTGTTAGTTCATGATACCTATTGCATGTGTTATGTTAAAGGAATATTCCACGATCGATACAAGTTAAGCTCAATCGACAGCATTAGTGACTTAATGTTGATTACCACAAACATTTATTTTGCCTGATAATGGACTCGGCCCCGCCCTCCGCCCTGTCACAATGGTTTACAGTGAGGGCCAATCTGTAAACACTGAAATTCTTACTGTTTCACAAGTATTTCCTCAAGACCTAACCATTATGCGCTTTAACCCTATGGACTTGCCCACGGGTCCAAAGGGGCGCAATACCGCAAGAAAGGTTTACGTTTAAAACGTTAACCGTTTTACCGTATACATACAGTAATTCAGGCATATGAGGTATCATTTGAAAGCTTAGAATCTTACAATTTTCAGAGATAACTATCACTTCTGCATTTTTGTTACAGGTACAATAACGATTACAATTTAGCCAAAAAAGGCCTAAAAAATTTGCATCCCAAATTAGCGCCCCCAAGAGGTAATGGGGTTGAAATATTTATATGAAAATAAAATTATTTCACATACTTGTGAAATAAATGGACAAGTCATACATCAAATGAAAGTTCTCACTCTCAGGAATATGACTGTATAGTTTATTTTATACTACAGTTCGAAAGAGTTTCAAAAGAATCACAAAGTAAAATATGACTTCTGTAAGAGATCAAATACAAACATCTCTTTTGTTCCCTGAGAACTTCTGCTGTAAGCCCCAAATAGCTAAAAACTTTACATCTGCTTTTACCTTAGGCCACTTTGGACTTGTCTGTGAGCTTGCTTGGCTGAATAATCCATTGTTATTTATTAGAAATCTGCAATCCATCAGGAAAAGCTGCCATCTAGTTGAATGAAATAAGACTTTTCAAAGTGAGATAGAATTACATAAACAATTCAATTTGTTTATTATAAGATTTTTAACACATACAATATTATTTAGGAATGATTGGAGTCTTTTTTGGTTATTTTGGGGGATTTATGACAAATTAGACCAATTTTTTGCAATGAATCCACAGTATATGAGGACACTGAGCTTTTAAGATTGAGTGTGAAAAATGGCGGGCAGCAGCCCTTAAACGCACTGGAGTTTAAGGGGTTAACTTGATTTTAGTGGGATAAAATCGCTTACTAACCATTTCTGAGTAAAGTTATTGTCAAGAAACCCTAAACCCTAAAATGACTGTCAAAATAAAGATTTGAACAACCCTACAGCTCAAATATTACATGAGTTTTAACAGAAGAATGAATGCAAGTGTGTTTATAAAATTATAAGCTTCACATTTACATAGTAAAACCCTTCACAAATTGCCCCATTCACTTCCATTGTAAGTGCCTCACTGTATCTTCGATTTGTGCTGTTTTTTTTAAAGAAAAGGGGGACGAGTCAAAATAGTTTTTTATGGTAATCAACATTATGCCACAAAAGCCGAGTTTAACTTGTATTGAACCCGGAATATTCTTTTAACAATTAAAAAAAAAAAGAAGTAATAAAAGTTTTACTTTTACTTTATATGGATTAAATGATTACATATGGATTACATTACAGAGCTAACTACTGTAAGAACTGTTACTGTATAATATGTACTTAAGGTTTGTGAGACTTAAATAAGTGTAACTGCTGACTAGCTGCTCATATGACAATGTGTAGTTACACATTTACAGATTTCTGATGTACATAAAAATATATGTATGAACTGAGACCAGAAATCAAGTCTTGGGTTTATTGTTTTTTCATTATTTTTGTTTCCTTCCTTAAATTCCCTCCCAATGTTTTATGTACTGTATGGTTGATCAACCGAATCCTACTTGATATCTAAAATGATCTGGTCAAAAGCTCATGAAATACTAAAAAGATGACCTTTTAGAGAAAGAGGGGTTGGCAGGTGAGTGTCCTGAATATGACCTTTCCTGCACTGTTTTCTTTTGTTATAGTCTCCTATCTCGTTCACGATCACCCCTCCGATCCCTTTCCTCTCTTTATTTATTCAACAGGAATGACCGGCAACTATCTCCTAACTAACCCTCTCCTTCGGCCTCACGACACTAACAACCCCTATAACAACCTTCTCGCCGAAACCATCGTCTGCAACACCCCTTCACCTCCGGCTTTCCACTCCCCAGGTGCTGCATGGCCTCCTATCTCTCTCTCTCTCTCTCTCTCTCTCTATCTCTCTCTCTGCCTGCTGTTTGGGAATGGGGGATGGGTTGGACAAATACAGGCTTTTTCACAGCACTTTTAACACAGGACTGTAATTTTGCTGAGAATCTGTCATGGAATCACGAACGGCCATGTGGTGTTTTCGCTGTCTTCTTTTCATCTTAGGTTTTCCACCTTTTCAAAAGATTTGTTTTCCTTTACACAAAGCTGCATGAATCTTTCGCTTTTTCCCTTCCATTTCTTTAAAGGCATTAGTTCACACCCTCGAATTCTCATTTATTATGACACGCTTTACGAATGACACATCAGGCGAAATAGGCTGTTATTTTGCTTTGTGTTGTTCACCAGACAGGATGTGATTGGCATTCTTTCAGTGTCAACTATGTATTTTACCCTTCAATCAAAATAAACAGCAAGAAACAGGTTTAACATAGAACGTCGCTTTCCCATCAGCCCCCAAGTCTGTATCGGCAGATGCTACCTAGGCGTTAAATCCCTAATGGTTTGACAAAATGAGGTGGTGAAAAATCAAATAAAAATGGTGGCTTATAGAGGAACCTGGCATTCGTGCTTGATGCCTCACGTTGGCGTAAATGGGAATTGGTCTTTGCATTTAGATTGTAAACAGGCATTTGAACAAAATGGGAAAGTTACATCCATCTGCCTGTGTTCCCATCATGCTGTTTGTCAGTGGTAGACAGTGAGCTAATCAACGTTTTGGCGGAAAGCACCGAGTGTAGACATTCAGTTCCTCGCGCAAGGTTACCGTGAGGCTACATGTGAGAACAGTTTAATTCCTGCTGCTGTCAGTTACTGCCACCTTCGAAAACAAAACGTCTCAGAAACAAATGGACTGTCTTTTCAAATGTTTTAAAATACATGCTCAAAAGCATTCAAGAAGATTCCAAAAGAAATGGGGGCAAAAACATCTGGACTTACAATCTACCTCTTGTTCTTATTGGTACTCCTTGAAGACAAGCACATCAAGATCCAGAAAAAAGATTTGTGAAAACATTTTTTATTACTACAATCATCCACAGTTTATAATAAGAGTAAAGTCCTAAAAAATAACACTTATGGAAGTATGGCAATCATGTAGTGACCAAAACAAAACCATATTCAAGCCTCTTCAAAGTCAATACCCTTACTTAATTGGATTAAAGGAGATTTTTATACAAAATTGAATATCTTTAATTTTAAGTCTGTTACATTGAACCAGTGTAATTTAGTTGGATTAGGTCAAATGAATGTACTATAGCATCTTTAACTCAACTTCATTAGGTTCATCAGACTTACTAATGGCAACTGCTTTTACACTGCCTGGCCAAATGAAAGTTGCATACTCTAATATTTCGTTGGACTGCCTTTAGATTTGATTACGTTTCAACAACCTTATGCAACCCAACAACATTTACTTCCGTGCAGAGATGCATTCATTTTTGGCTGAGAATTTTTGTATTGATGACGGGAGAGTCGAACCACTTTGTAAAGTCTTCTCCAGCACATCCCAAAGACTTTCAATAGGGTTAAGGTCAGGACTCTTTGGTGGCCAGTTAATGTGTGAAAATGATTCCTCATGCTCCCTGAACCTCTCTTTCACAATTTGAGCCTGATAAATCTTGGGATTGTCCTCCTGGAATATGCCCGTGCCGTTAGGGAAGAAAAAATACATTGATGGGATAACCTGGTCATTCAGTACATTCAGGTAGTCAGCTGACTCCATTTGTTGCTGAGCCTAGACCTGACCAACTGAAGCAACCCCAGATCAATTTGACCTTTTAATCTCATAATTTAGTTTTTATTTTATCACATAATTACAATTTTTCATCTCAAAATAATGACTGTACCTCATGGTTTTAACTTTTTATTTCAACATAGATTTATTATCTCATCATTTTGATTTACCAAATTTTTATGTGGAGGAAAGGGGCTTCCATGCATAAAAGATCACTCTTTAAAAAACATTAAACATGAACAAATCTCCTCCTATTATCATCTTGCTCAAAAATTCATAAAATAACACTTCATTTCAACACTTGTTTATCAATGCTACATTAACACCACAAATTGTATTCATGTAGTCCCAACTAAACTTCCATTTTACGCATTTCAATGGATAGAACGCCATAAAAAATCAAGTTTTAACAAAATGTTTTAGTCTAAAATTATGGTGTTTTATTATATTAAAACTTCTGTTAATGCTTTTCCCAATAAATATAATTCTAAAGCAGCTTTATAGAAAAAAATGGATTTTAATTAAAGTCAAATTTTGCTAATAAAGTTGCACATTGGCACAATTTATGTTTATAATAAAAGTGTATAAGCGTAAGCCTTTATATTGAAATGTCTTTAAAATAACTAAAAAAAGGATTCTGAAATGTGTCCAAACTTTTAATTGGTAACGTACCCTTATATCTAAATAACTTTTCACCATTAAATCAAAACCAGCATTTGATGTTTCTGGTCTCTGACTTACTAATGTAGATCATCTTTTGTTTTTAACCATGAATACACTCTCTATTCTAAAATAACCTGTTGTTCATTAAATTATTCATCATGTACTTCATCAAAATATTTTTGTCCACATTTGTACATTCAGTTGACATTGAGGCACTCGGAGATTAAAAGGAGTGCACATCTGGCCAGAATTTACCGGTCTAGGTTCAGCAGGTTAAATAGACTAGAATCGAATACGTTATTCACATAAACCCTTCTTTTAAAACAAGGTATTTTTTAAAGGCATACTTTAACAGTTTTGTGGTAGAGCATGCAAATTTACACCATACACTAAAATGAATGACATTTTCAGGGTCATCACTGCATTCGAATGACGTAGATCCTTGAAAATGCAAAATGCTGATGATTTCAGTGATGTTTACAGTATGTGCCATTCCATTAGAACAGCCATGCAGATAAAGAGTTATAACATCAAATATGAGAGGGTTTATTCAGTTTGTGACAGAGTAAGCAACTGTCGACTGAAGTGCGAACGCGGTGCATGGCGCTTATAAACTGGCGCGAACAGAATAAATGCTTTAGTATGCATCATGATTATGATATGCATTGCAATATATTTTTGCTGAAAAACTAAAATTCTGATTAGACGAGATATATTCTATCATATTTATTAGATTAAACAATTCGTTTAATTAGTTTGTAATAGTGTTTATAGTCACAAAACAACGTAGCAACTTGGAATATTAATATAGAATGTGAGATCAAAGGTGTGCGTTTATTTTACAATGGCTTTAAATGCAGCTCATTGACTCTTTTATATACTGTACCATCATACCACCCTGCCTTACATCAGGCTCTAATTGCATCTGAACAGCTTGCTCCGACAAGCAAAGAAACTATTTCACAGAGACCTTCTGCTCTTTACGTTCCATTTAGACAAATACCAGCAATAAAACAAACAACAGCTATGCTCAGTGTAAACATGCCTGCACTTTGAGTGCATGAAGTATTTCACAGTTATGAATTTGACCGTGAGACTGAAGAATCAAAGATCTGCTCTGGCCTTTCTCCCAGAATTTCTCCTTTCCAGCATGTCCAATAGTATTCCACCAGCATCTGTTTTTGCGGTTTTCCAGACAATACCTGCCTGGATTAAACGCACTACCCATGCATAAACAAATGCAAATAATCTTGGCCGAGTTTATGCTTAATGGTTGCTTGTTTCTTGGTCCCTTTCTGCTTTGGTTGAAGTCTTTGATGTCTGTTTTTGCTTTCTTTTTGCGCTCTACAAAAAGACTCCCCTTATCTCACAGCAGAACACAGAAATGATTTTCCATTCTCGTCCCGGGCAATCTTACGTTCATTCCAAAAGACCGAACTTAAAATTCATCCTATGCTATGCATGAAACTGGGCGACAGTCCATAACATTTACGATTTCCCACCTTTTTTCCACCACCTCTTTTTTTATTTGTTTTTCCATTTTCTGTCATCTTGATCATTCATGGGCTAATATAAGTGACTGTTGATATTGTTCTGTTTCGTACTGCTTTTTAATTACAACTTGAGATGTTTAACGATTCATATGAGCATAAACAGAAAGTAGTTGTTGAAGATTGCTTGGGTGCTGAGCCCTGTTACACCTGCCACATCCTGAATTCAGTCTTCTGATGGATTCGCTCATTAATGAAGTGAACTCACACATCAGTTAGAAAGGAAGTGCTAGTGACATTGATTAAGAAACGCTGTTCCTTGAATCTCCTTTGCTTTACGCCTTTAGCACTTTCTACCAATAGGGTACAAAATAAGGTCTGGAACTTTTATAAATGAGGTCAATTTTCTTTTCTTTTTCAGTACATGGTCAAAATAAAGGTGCTTAACCTTCAGGAAATGTTGATTGTCAAGTTCAGTTGGTCAAACTAAATATTACATGCATTGCTTTATTTTCTATTCTTTTGCAGCCTTGTTATCAAAATGTTGGGCATGTCTTAATACAATTTGAAACCCTGATTTGTGTGATTTTGTTCTGTTTTAGTAGTAAATATTAACTAAACACCAAAATTAAACAATTTAGAGTGGCTAGATAAAAAGGTTGCAAATTTTGCCAAATTTAAGCTTTCACTCAGCAGGGGCTGGCACATTTTGGTGTATATATAAGTTTGATAAGGTATAATTTCTGACATGGGGGAAACCAAATTGACCAAAGCAGTCAATTTGACTGGTAAAAGTGTTGTGTGTAAAATGTGGGTCATAGTTTTAATAAATTAAATGTAATTTTAAGATTCGATAAATTGATCATATTGTATGATTTTAATTGGACTGGAAACAGTCAAGAAAGTCAAGACCAGGTCAAAATGAATGGGTGATTTTGCATGCTATGTTTATTTTATGTGAGATATTAGTTTTTCTAACAAATCTAATAGTTCTCACAACAGATAGCATGGGATTGTGCCTCTAGTCTAATGCTTAAAAAACTAATGGAACATCAAATTGTATTCTATTTGTGGAAAGTGCTATTTACATCATTGACTCATACTTTGGACAATTGACGACATGTTTGAGCCAGCAGATAAGTGAAAATATTTAATCATCAATCGTTTAAGGGCATAAAACCCCTTTTCAGCCTGGCTTTGTTTGCAAAATGATTGCATATTTTTTTATTGATTTTTATACTTTTTTGTTTGTTTAAATTGTGAGTGAAATACATGTAGTGGATCTTGATGAACGGACTGAATTCAGGCCCCTGTAATTTGTAAGCTTTCTTTTTGGTGATTTCTCACTTTTCTGTCATTGCTGCAATTTTAAAAGCCGTTGTTTCACTCTTTTTCTTTTCACACATGGGCAGTTCTCAGGTCAGCTAGTCTGAGCAGACACACATGATGTGAGTGTTTGCACCCTCCCTGCTGTCTGTGCTCTGTGTGCCTGGCCATCTGTGTGCTCCATTCACATGCTTTATTTCTGTTGTGTTCTGTGCAAGTTTGCAGCACATTTTATGTTGTTGTTTTATTGCGTTTTTGCTTTTTTGCTGTTGCGTTTACCATTAATTTACAATAATAGCTTGTGTTTACCTCATTACGAATGGCAATCTGTGTGTTATTGCAAGAAGCTCTTTGGCTGCCTTTTAACATTTTATGTTCTCATTGGTATACTGTTAAGGACATAAATTTCAGAAGAAAAAAAAAATATTATTATTATTTCATCAATTTGTTTTCAATGACCAAAGTATTCTGACTCTTATTTATTCATTTATTTTTAGAATATTTTACAGAAGTTTGATAGATAAATGTATCGGCATAGGCCGAGTAATCAAATTATTTTTATTTAAACAATTTATTTTTAGTGACAAAAGCATCCTGACTCTAATATTTTGTTATATTATATAATGTTTTATTAGTTCTTAGTAGTGAAAGACTGATATATCGGCCAGGGCCTCTGTGGCAGGGCGAGGGCGGGACCGGGTGCGTAGGATCACGACCCGGCCCCGCCCTCCGCCCTGCCACAGCCTCCTTTCCCAAAAGCATCGTAAGCCTAAGTAGATCGTAGAATCTATCTTAGTTTTGCGGCCTGTTTCCCAAAAGCATCTTAACTTAAGTAGTACTTGAAAATGCTCGGAGATTAACGAGTGCTCTGGAGTAATCGTACAGCGCTAAGAGCATCGTCAGGACACAGACTTATGCAGCCACCTGCAGGACATTTGTGGAATTACACTTCATTCAATTTAAATACTAACAGCTACTCTATATATTCATTTAATATCAGTAAACATACGTTTTATTTTATTATTATTTTTAACCGACAAGGCTAATAATAATAACTAAATGTATAAAATGGTTAGTCAGTATTGGATGAACAGATACATTTATAAGTAAACAAAGTTATTTGTGGGCTAGTTGGTAACAGTAAGTTGTGGCATGATTGTTGAGGAAAACTGTAAAAATTACAATCAGAGAGAGAAGAAAAAAGACAATCCTCGTCTTCTCTAACTCTCTGACACCTAAGGGCGCTCTCACCCACACCATGCATTGTGTAGTACCGCACATGTTGTGTAGCATTGCTGTTACCTTTACCACATTTGGGAGTAAAGAGCAGATCTCCCTTTGATTGGTGAATGTCCCTAAAGTACAGCTTCCATGCATCTCTTTATTTTGCTCTCCACAATAACACGGTGAAACTCGTTGTATTCAATTAATGCTTGTTGTCATTAGCAGGACCATACTCAGGGCCTCCGCTATCTTCACTGATCCTGGAAGCTTTAAGCTTGACCCACATAAAACATTTTGAAAAGTAAATATTAAAATGCACATCGGATGAATGAAACAGTGATTGTGTAAAATAAATATATTGTTCTGCATAAACGATTGCAAAACAAATGCAGTTATGTGGTAAATTTAGTTGTACATTTAAGAAAAGATTTTTCAGGATTTCCAGCAAGCTAAATTACAAAAGTTTTTAAAGTTATAATATAATTGAATATAATCAAATATAATGAAGTCGCAATGACAAGCACATTTCAGCACTTCACGATTATAGACAGTGTCTCTCTTAAGTAGCACTTAAAGCGCGTCCTTGCACGTCCTCGAATGTTAAGTGTAGTTTTGTGAAACGCACTTAAAAAATAACTAATGTTTGTCAAATCGCTCGTAGAAAATGCTCTTAATCACTAAGAACAATTGTTATTGGGAAACGCAACCCAATTAATCAAATTATATTTGGCCATTTTGGCAAAAGGACAGAATAATTTTTTTATTTGAACAATTTACTTTTAGTGACAAAAGTGAAAAGTGAAAAAATATATATAATATACTAAAATATATTAACAGTCATTTAACAGTCGGGATGACTGTTAATATATTTTAGTATATTATATATATTTTTTATTAAGTAATGATGGACCGATATATCGGCCAGTCCAATTAATCCAGTGGAATTTGGCCATTTTGGCAAAATGACAGAATATTATTTTTTTTTTTAACAATTTCTTTTTAGTGCCAAAAACATCCTGACTCTTATATTGCAGTATACAATATATAGTTTTATTATTAATTCTTTGTAATGATAGACCGATATATCGGCCAGGCCTGTTAATCAGGTTAAATTTGGCCATTTTGACAAAATTATGAAATAATTTTTTTATTTGAACAATTTATTTTTAGTGATGACAATTTCAGCTTACAATATAATATTCTATTAGTTCTTAGTAGTGATATACTGATATATCTGCCAGGCCGATTAATCAGATGATATTTAGCCACTTTGAAATGATCTACATCGGCTAATAACCGCACTCAAATCTCAAATCTAATTATAAACTTGTTAATGGGTAGTGCATATTTTTTTGTTTTCAAATATATTTTTGAGAACTTTAAGTAAAAAGTTAGTAAAAGGGTAGGTACATGGACAATTGTGTAAATGTAAAATTGCCATTGATAAACATTTATCGAACAATCACTATTTTTTGTTAGCAATTAGCACGTAATGAGCTTAACAAGAAATTTTGTCCTTAATAGTAACAAATACCCAATATTTATTGTCCGTCGTATTATTTGGGCTCTTCTATGTTTATTTTTATCAGTTTTGTGGTATACTGAACGTTTAATTTGTCGTTTCAGGCCAGCACTCGCTGACTAACAGCCGTGATGTCAGCACCATGGACACACTCCCTCTCAATGGCAACTTCAACAACAGTTACTCACTGCGTGAGGACGATTACGAAGATCCTGCATTGCATTGCCCAGCTGAGTGCACCAAAGGCCTGGACGACGCTGCTTTTGAAAAGATGATCATCTCTGAGCTGGTCCACAACAACCTGAGGCCTCGCGGGCCGCCGCGGACCCAAAGCAGTGCAAAATGCGAGCAGGGCTCCAATCACAACCTTGAAAGAGACCCAGCGCCGCAGCAGATCCGTGTTAGCATCGGCGGGGGTGTAGGGAACAGCAGCTGGAGCGAAGACGACGCCATAGTTGCTGATGCCGACACCTCCGCCTTACCACCATCCTCTAGCCACCCGACGCTGGAACTTCTTCTCCTTCACCCGAACCACCGGGAAGCCCTTGAGGCCCCGCTTTTGCCCCAACGGACTCATTCGCTCCTTTATTGTGCTGAAAGGGCTTCTCGGCGGACGGCTAGGCCACAGGACGAGAGCAGAGAGGTGGAAGAAGAGGAAGAATGGGCAGGAGAGGAAGAAAACACCCCCTCACCAAATAACAGGGACTCGTTGTACACGAGCATGCCCAATCTCAGAGACTCTTCCCCTTTGCCCTCAGAATTGCCTGACCCTACCAGCGGCGAGGACGACGGGTCCCCTTGCCCATCCAACCACAGCGAGCCTGAGGAACTCTGCCACAAGAGCTTGCCTGACCTGGGCGACGGGACCCAACAGCTTTCCTACTATCAGATTAGCCGACGGGGCACCAGCGAGGGCTGTATTGGCCTCGGGCTCCCTGACGGCTGCCTCCCACCCGAAGGCGAGATGCAGCTAATCACCAGCCTTTGAGCCGCAAATGTTCCCTTTCATCCGTTTTCTTCGGTTGCTTCTCCCCTCTCTTCATTCAGCCACAGACTAGGGGATGAGAGGAACTTGTCAACGGCACAATGACTTTTTTTAGGACACGATTGACAGTCTGTTGAAACTATTTTGTTGTGCGAGTGCTGATAGAAGTGTCTGTTTTAAGACTGGCATCATCCACATCTGCCAAAAGCTTTGTACAATATACTGTAAAAAAACAAAAAAAACTAAACCTAATGCCAATGTCTGATTTTTGTAGAACTTTGAAAACTCTCCAGACCAGTTCACAGGTGAATCTTCCAGTCTTGGAAACACAGGGGTTCTCTAATACGGAACGAAGAGTTGATCTAAAACATATGAGAAAGACAAGGGGGGGGAAAAAAAGAGAAAATCGAAAAGAAAGAACCACTATTCCAGACTCAGGCCTTATATTTACTCTATTGCACATACAGTATAACTGTTGTACGAATGACAGCCGAAGAACATATATTTTGCAGTACCATGAGTGTAAAGCAGAAAAAAAATGTCAATCAAAAGAAACGATGACCATATTAGAAACATTTCAGACAAATTATAGGAAAGTTGTTACACATTTTTTGTTGAAATGCGTGAGATTTTTCATACAATTCATATTTCGCAAAAACATTTATGAAGGAAGCCAGTTCGACCCATAATCACATCTCCACTTGTGAACAGTGCGTTCAGTTATGGGTTTTACCATTCAAATTGTGTTTGCCAATGTATATGTACAAAAAGAAGCTTCCTTATTTTTTCAACTGAACAAAAGCTGTATCTTGCACAAATTTGGAGTGAATTGGATGTAATTTATTTTACTTAAAAAAAAATGCTTGACAGTATTTGTCAGGGATCAAAAATATTCACAAGTGTCAACATATCTCAGTATTGGACACTAAATAATTTATTAGATGAAGTATAAAATATGGAATAAAAGGGTTGGATCGGACGTGTGAGTGACGTAACACTGTTGATATTCATTTCAATCTTTTCTAAGAGCCCATTGTCATATGCTGATGTAAATTCAACTCTTGTTTGATATCAAATAAATGTGATGAATTTTTCTTGTTTACAAATATATCACTCTCAATCAGTGAGTGCTGCAAAAAAATTTGTTTGAATGGAAGTTTGAACGATTCAAAATTAACATTGAAATATTTGGAGTTTACCTTCTTGTTAATGAATGTATCTGGAACATTTTGAAGCCAATATGGAATTGCGTTCACAACCCATTTTACTAGTAATTCAAAATATTACTGAATGAAACAAGATGTTCAAAGATGGACAAATGCATCTTGATGTAATCCAATACTACAGTTAGACCCGGAACATATATAAATATATATAAAAAAAATCTTTATAAATATATATATATATATATATTATGTTTAGTTAAATAACTCACCTTGAAGTGTACACTGAATTAAACAATGTAATCTATGCCATTTTCATTCAGTTAGTGTATTAACGAGTGTCTTTTAAAGAAACCCACATCCTGCTCTTAAATAGAAAGAACAGATGGTGTCTGTAGGTGTGTGTCAGAGCGTTTGCCATATAAAAGATATTGACTTCCAGAATTATCTACCACACATTTCTGCTTCAGTTCAAACCACCATTATAGCAGAAAAGCTTGACAAAGTTGTGTACTTCATGTTATGAACTCATTAGCTAAACAAAGGTTTAAAGATTGATTCAGAAGAAGACTGGGGCAATACTACAACTGTTTTTGTTTAGTCTCTCCAGAAAGTATGAATAATATTAAGTCAATTATTATAGCCGGTGGTTATTAGGAGACTGTTTGTAAAGGAGAAACAATGTAATTAAAAACATTTGCTTTTCCAAGAAAGTGAATTTCTACCATTTACAGGTCTAAACTGAATAAGTGTTGGGAAAATTGGTATGCACTCTATTGCTGAAGAGATATATGATCTTGTATGCACTCTCGCAGACAACAGAAATGTTTGTTAATAGTTTATCCTTTTTGTTTTTGACTTTTTTTAACTCTCCATATTGTGTTCCACTGTTTACAACTGACAAATCAGGCCTTACATGATATAGAGTCATAAGCACCATAGACATCAGGGGACTATCATAGTAAAATCTTAATGGAATTATTTGGCAGCAAATATGGGTTTATCAATACGAGCCCTAATCCCAAATATGTGGTTACAGCTTAACACCCTAAAGTGCATCATTACCTTAAAGGGATAGTTCACCCAAAAAATGAAAATTCTTTCATCATTTACTCACCCTCATGCCATCCCAGATGTGTATGACTTAATTCTGCTGAACACAAATGAAAATTACTAGGTAAATATCTCAGCTCTGTAGGTCCATAAAATGCTATTGCATGGTGACCAAAATTTGGAAGTTCCAAAAATCACATAAAGGCAGCATAAAAGTAATCCATTCAACTCCAGTGGTTTAATGTGTCTTCTGAAGCGATGCAATCACTTTGGGTGAGAAACTGGTCAGTATTTAAATCCTTTTTTGTACTATAAATCTCCACTTTCACTTTTAGAATGTGAAAGTGAAAGTGTAGATTTAGAGTTAAAAAAGGACTTAAATACTGATCTGTTTCATAATCACACTTATTTTATTGCTTCTAAACATATACAGCTCAGGAGAAAATTAAGAGACCACTGCAAAATTACCAGTTTCTCTGGATTTACTATTTATAGGTGTGTGTTTGAGTAAAATGAAAGTTTTATTTTATTCTATAAAGTACTGACAACATTTCTCCCAAATTCCATGTAAAAATAATGTAATTTTGAGCATTTATTTGCAGAAAATTAAAACTGGTCAAAATAACAAATAAGATAGTGTTTTCAGACCTTGAATAATGCAAAGAAAACAAGTTAATATTCATTTATAAATAACACAATACTAATGTTTTAACTTAGGAAGAGTTCAGAAATCTAAATTTGGTGGAATAACACTGATTTTCAATCACAGTTTTCATGCGTCTTGTCGTGTTCTCAACCAGTCTTTCCCATTGCTGTTGGGTCACTTAATACCACTCCTGTTGCAAAAATTCAAGCATCTCGGCTTTGCTTGATGGCTTGTGGTCACCCATCTTCCTCTTAATCACATTCCAGAGGTTTTCAATGGGGTTCAGGTCTGGAGATTGGATTGGCCGTGACAGGGTCTTTGATCCGGTGGTCCTCCATCCATACCTTGATTGACCTGGCTGTGTGGCATGGAGCATTGTCGTGCTGAAAAAAACAATCCTCAGAGTTGGGGAACATTGTCAGATCAAAAGGAATCAACTTTTCTTCCAGAATAACCTTGTATTTGGCTTGATTCATGCATCCTTCACAAAGATGAATCTGCCCGATTCCAGCCTTGCTGAAGCACCCCAAGGTCATCACCGATCCTCCACCAAATTCACAGTGGGTGTGAGACACTGTGGCTTGAAGGCCTCTCCAGGTCACTGTCTAACCAATAGTCGACCAGGTGGAGGATCGGTGACAATATTTTTGCGTTGCCTCGCAATTGTTTGTGTTCTTTCGAAATAAGTTTTGCGTTCCCTCGCAATAGTTTTATAATTGCGTTGTTGTTCGTCGATGTTTCATGTCCTCATTGCGAGATCATGTCCATGGCAGCTTTGCGGTCACTGCTTTCTTTCGTCAGAGGGAAAGCCACCCAAGCGGTTCCCCACCTCGGTCCTTCTACCTCTCTATGGGTATGAGGCAGATTCGGTTAACTCTGGGGTCGATTTGGGAGCTTCTCCACCAGGAACCCCCCAACCCCCCCCAATACCCCCCCACCCCCCACACCCCACGGACCTCCCATTCCCCAGCACAACTTATATTTGTAGTAAAACCATAATAACCACAAAATTATCATTTTTATTACCATAGTTCTCATTTTCCTGTATTATTACTATGTTTTTACTATTAATAACAAGGTTAAAATATGGTTACTGTAGTAAAACCATTGTACATTTTTTTACCCTATCCACTGAGGGATTCCAGAATTAATGACCTTGACATTAGCAAACTTAATTTCACACACACACATACACACACTTACTAGACATGGTATGTAAAAAAAAACTATAAACAAGACACAACACCAAACTTAATGAAAGTCTTAAACACCTTCAAAAAGCTTGGCAGGGTTTTATGAATTTATATTGGCTCATTGTTGTTGAGAAAAAACTCGTACCGTCCTATTTCTATGTAATTATCACCCTTCAGGTGGAGCAGAGGGCAAATTAACTGCTGGCTGCAAACTGCTGACAGTGTTGTAGTCGGATCCATTTTGCATGATGACAGTGTTAGTGTTTTTATGCACATCCTGATTACAACAATTTTGACAGTGGGTGGCTGCTGTCAGGGACTGTTAAGTAGGGAATGATTTCTGGAGGAACTCTGAGCTTGCTGTTTTTTATTGCATGATATAAACACTCTGCATCTTGAAATTTGTTGTTTGCATAAAGAGAGTTCATTAGTATCGATTGTTTTTATGGGCCACAAATCAGTGCAAACACATTGGGAGAGAGAGTTTTATCTCCATTTTTCACAGTTCCCATTTTTGGGACATCATTTTGTTTTTACATTAGGCAAAATAAGTCTTTGTGTAAGGAAATTGCTTCATTATCTGTACAGTACTGTATATACAGGCAATGAGGTCTCTTAGGTATTTACATTGAATGTGTTTCATTATATTTCATATTAGGAAATATTTGCAAATGACTTTACTTCTACAAGTCCCATCTGGATTTAATTTCTAAAAAATATTCCATTTACAACGTCAATCTCTGACAAAGTTTCTCCATTCACTGATAATGAACTCTTGAGTATTAAACTCTGTCACCTGCAGTGGTACCATCATAAATGACCAAGCCTTCAGAGTATTTGTAAATATTTATATGTCTCTAAAGTTGTACAAACTGTCAATACATAGATATTGTACATTCAGTGTCTATCCAAGCTTATAGAAATGTAAAATACAGTATGAATACCTATGAAAGGGATCATCCTGAACAGACTGATCTCACAGAATATTCGGCAACAGCAAGTCGAAAGTTGTGCTGCAGAAATTGGTCTGGGTTTACCAAAATTCGAACCACTGTCCCCAGTGGCCAGAGCTGGAAATGTTGTTAAGAGAACACCTTTAAACATGGTTAATTTAGTTTTAAAGGTCTCACACAATAGCTTTACATGTATCTAAGGTCAAAAAACACTTTAATTTCTCATAATTTAAATTGCAGCATTACCTTTTTTTCCCCAGTGACAAAAATAACTGATTCAATAATTCGTTCTAAAGCGTTCATTCTGAACTCCTCCTTTCAGTCAGCCTACTCTGCTCTGATTGGTCAGATGTCCCAGTCTGTTGTGATTGTTCTACCGCTTAGTGTAGTGTTTGAGGGCAGGTCAAAGCTGTTCGCGGGCAGCCAATGGAGACCAGAGGCGGGTTTTTGTTACCAAATTACGTAGGATAATACAGGAAGTAAGTCTGGAATTACTGACAACTTGTTTCAGGTGTTCAGAATCGGTCTTTCTTTTGGGAGACAATAACTCCATTTGTAGTGCACTGTGTCAGCTTTGCAGACTTTTTTACATTCACAAACATCTATATAACACACTACATGAAAGGTAATATTTGAAAATCCACAATAGGTGCTCATTAATGTGAAATGTCCAAAGGGTGGCGCCAAAAGGGAGTTGTATTTCTAGCAGTAAATTATGTAGGACAGTCAACAGGAATGCAGAATTGATTTACCATATGCCCTAACCCAAACCCTAAACCTAATCATCAGTGGAGTAAAAATGTTATTATAGAAATAACAATCATGATCACTATTGTTTATGTGACTGCGATTACTTGCTGGTTTCCATGGGACCAGAACCTGTGTGTTGATGGTTGCTCGCAAAATGCCAGAGGGAAAGGTGAACACATTTGAACTGATGCAAAAATGTCGGACTGAGTATGCCGCTTATAAATAATTCATCAGAATGCGTTCAATTTCAGGGAATATGAACATTCGGAAGCAACATGTTGATATCACGAATGATCTACAAATAAACTTCAAATGTCAAAACATTTGTTCAATTTTGGTGCATCCTACAACAACAAAAAAACGTTGTCTTAAGTTGAATTAATGTTATATTGTGTTATAAAATCTTGTGACTATTTGTATCAAGTTTAAATAGCAGTGGCCACACAGCAGATCCATTTACATCCCATTTCATTCCATGCATTATAACCAAAAAAAACTATTAAAAATAAAGGTTAATTCCATGTCATAATTAAAAATATAGCAATTAATCAAATAAAAAAATGCTTCTTTGAATTTGATTGCTGGCCTACAAATAATCATAGCGAAATATGGAAAATCAGTACAGGTATACATCTTTCAACATGCCTGAGCATTAAGTTATAACTATATATTCAGAGTTACATTTATATATTCAAATTAATTTCTAGGCATATATTTATTTAGATTTACAAATATATATTTACATTTATAGCTACTGTAGATATTCAAAATTTGTATTCAGATTTACTGTATATTTATATATTAAGATGTATTACTATTATTTTCGAAGTTATATTTAAATATTAAAAATTTAAATTTACAGATTTAGAACTAAAGTATGTATTCCGATTTACAACTGCATATTCAGGATTTCTAACAACATAAATTCATATTTACAATTATGTATTCATATACAACTACATATTTTTTTTTAAACTACATTTGGATTTCTAATTATATTTTCAGGATTTATATCGTTTGGTTACGTATGTAACCTCCATTCCCCGAGGGAGGGAACGACACGTTGTGTCGGAGAAGCGACACTAGGGGTCTCTCTTGAGCGCCGATATTCACCTCTGATCTATTGAAAAGGGCCAATGGGAGTTGGCAGTCAGTATTTGCATACCCCGCCCCCGGACATACGGGTATTTAAGCGGGGCAAATATGGGAGTTCATTCAGGATTTTTCTGAGGAGCCGGAAATGGTCCGGCCACAACAGTGGCTCGGTTCAGCGACATGGCAGAGGAAAGACACAACGTGTCGTTCCCTCCCTCGGGGAACGGAGGTTACATACGTAACCAAACGTTCCCCTTCTGTCGCTCTCTCCACGTTGTGTCGGAGAAGCGACACTAGGGGACCCATTCCAATCTTGCCATGCGCTGAACCGTGTACGTGAACCGCCGATACAGAGGCGGGCAGGGATTTCATCCAGTGCCGCACATCGTCTGTACCTGGCTGCACGTACCCTTCCCCAATGCCCCATAAGAACATCGGGATCCTTCTAGTTACCCTGGGAGGGGAACAAGGCGATGTTTGCCAACATGGGAACGGGCCAGCCTGGCTGGGCCTCTTTTCTCTCTATGTTTCTCGCATAGAGCAATCACGGCCGGGGCCCTTACACGCATATAGGGAAGGGGGTCTTACCCAGACCCTGTGGAGACCACACCTGCCCTTTTTCTTGGGGAGGAAAAGTGGTAGACACGTCACACAGCCGTCTTAGGGCTCGTGTGGAAAGTATGGCGCGGTGGTAGATCCAGCCTCGAAAGGGGGGAGTTGCTACAGCACGGCGACCGGGGCAGCTGCAACTGCCAAAGGGAGACACGGGGGTCCACTCGTAAGGGGACAGAACCGTGGAATTACACACAGGGGGAGTCCGAACAGGAGGCCTTCTTATTTTACCTGTGGAGCCCCTATACCAGTACAGGGTGGCCACCAGGGTACCCGCAGTGGCTTGGGTCGGCGAGTTCCTCCGCTGAACCGCGGACCCGGAGGGCTGGGGAGGAATCGACCAGGGTCCCGACTCGGAGTGGGGCGCCCTGGGAAGAAGGCGCACTACTTTACCTTGACGTCAGGAAAAGGGCGCTGGGCGCAAGCGATCCACCCGGCCGGTCGGTCTACGTGTTACCGAGTTCTACGGGCTCAGACCTGAGAAAACACGAGACATAACCGACTCAACGCGGAGGTTGTAAAACCTCGCAAAGGTGTTGGGTGTTGCCCAACCCGCGGCTCTACAGATGTCTGCTAGGGAGGTGCCCTTGGCCAGTGCCCACGAGGACGCAACACCCCTAGTTGAGTGAGCTCGGACCCGCAAGGGTAGGGGCACGGCCTGGGTGTGATAAGCCAGTGTGATGGCATCGACAACCCAGTGGGCGAGCCTGTGTTTGGAGACGGCATTCCCTTTCTGCCGTCCCCCAAAGCAGACAAAGAGCTGCTCAGAGCGTCTGGTGCTCTGTGTGCGGTCCAGGTAAATGCGCAGGGCGCGTACTGGACACAGCAACGAAAGGGCTGGGTCTGCCTCCTCCCGGGGCAGCGCTTGCAGGTTCACTACCTGATCTCCGAATGGTGTGGTAGGAACCTTGGGCACATAGCCCGGTCGCGGTCTTAGGATCACAGACGTATCTGCCGGACCGAACTCCAGGCAAGTGTCGCTGACAGAGAACGCTTGCAGGTCCCTGACCCTCTTGATGGAGGCGAGCGCGATCAGCAGGGCCGTCTTAAGAGAGAGGGCCCTGAGTCCAATTGATTCAAGCGGCTCGAAGGGATGTCTCTGGTGTCCCCAAGACTACTGAGAGAACCCAGGAGGGAACTAGGCCTGGCCGGGAGGGATTCAACCTCCGGGCGCCTCTCAGGAACCTGAGGATCAGGTCGTGCTTGCCCAAAGACTTGCCGTCTACAGGATCGTGGTGGGCGGCAACATAAACCTTGAGGGTGGACGGGGACAGCCTCCTGTCCAGCCTCTCCTGTAGGAACAGGAGCACTGAGGCTGCTTTTCAGCCTCATGGACTGGGCATATTTTTAAAACAGAAGGAAGAATAGGTCTACAAAATGCAAAGAAATTCTAAAAAAGCAAACAATCCTTGAAGTTAAACTTTGTGCTAAACAAATTATCCTAAACAAAAGGCCAAATTATCACTAGAGTGGCTAAATGTCCTATTATTACCAAGTTAAATCACTGATCTGAAGTCCATTGTTCAGTAGCATGACCGTGCAGCTAATCGGCATGGAAAAATGGGCCAAAATCTCAGCTAAACTAGACAAAGCTGCTAGTATTGTTACAAGCTGATACAGATTTTAAGTGTCTAAATACTTTGGCAAGGCATTTCAAACAAGACTTTTACTTTATGCTGTTGGTCTTTGAGAATAAGTTCGGTCCAGATCTGCCATTCTAAATATCAACATTTTATGTTCACAAAATGTGCAGTCTCTATAATAAGCTTAAGGAGGCCAGACGCCTGTTAAATAAGATAAACAATTGTGATGTGATTTTAATCATAATTACACTATGTTATAGCACATATTTCGTGTCTCAGTGCTAAAGCACCATCTGTGAGTATGTAATATTTAGCTTTGAGAATACTTAACAGAAAGACATTCATTAGGAAGCCTCACTAAACAAACAGAATGCAATATCAACTTTTACCCTGCTGCAAAACTGCTTGATTGTTTGGAAGTCAATTTAACTCTAACAAGCATGTATCAGGTGAAGACACTCAACATGGCTTTGATCTCGCTGGTGAGCTCAAACATGTTTTTCTTCTCCTCATTAATTCACGTCCATCTTCAAACATCAAACAAAATATTCATGACCGCTCAGGTGTGTGTATAATATTACTGGAGTTTCCTAATTTTAGAAAATCACTAATATAATATAAAATGAATAATAAAAAAAACATGTATTCTGGGGCTAGTTGTCACACAAGGAAGTTGTATCCCGTGGAGCTGTATCTCAGTAACTATGAGGTTTTGAGTCAAAAGTCCAATTACACATAAACCCAGCAAAGAAAGAAATATCCTCTTACTTTCAACTGCTTTTATTTTCAGCAAACTTAACGTGTAAATATTTGTATGAACATAAAAAAGATTCAACAACTATAACATAAACTGAACAAGTTTCACAGACATGTGACTAACAGAAATGGAATAATGTGTCCCTGAACAAAGGCCCAAGACCACGACGGACCGTCCACCTCCAGAATACAGACCTTGGTGTAACGCCCATTCCTTTGATGATAAACGCGAATCCGACCATCACCCCTGGTGAGACAAAACCGTGACTCAATTATTTGAGTTGGAGCGAAAAATTACTTGAATTTGAATGAATTTAGTAAATAATGACAGTATTTTTTATTCTTACATAAACTATTCTTTTATAAAAGTATATTGGAATCAGTTTTGATTTCATGTTTACTCTACCATTTTACCCTTTGGAATTAGCTGGTTTTCTGCATTAATTGGTCATAAAATATGATCTCATCTTCATCAAAGTCACAAGTATAGATGAGCACAATGTGCTTAAGCTAGCAACACACAAACAAATATAATCTTTAATTTCTTTATTGAACACATACCATTAAACATTCACAGTGCTGTGGAAGAAGGAAGCAAACCCTTGGATTTAATAACTGGTCGAACCTTTTTTGGCAGCAATAACCTCAACAAAGCATTTCCGGTAGCTGCGGATTAAACCCGCACAATGTTCAGAAAGAATTTTGGACAATTCTTCCTTACAGAACTGCTTCAGCTCAGTCATATTCTTAGTATGTATGGTGTGAACAGCTCTCTTGAGGTCATTCCACAGCATCTCTATTGGGTTAAGGTCTGGTCTCTAACTGGGCCACCTCAAAAGGTGGATTTTATTTTTTTGAAGCCATTCTGAAGTGGATATACTTAGATTTTTAGGGACATTTTCCTGCTGCATCACCCAAATTTTACTTAGCTTCAGCTGGCGCACAGCTACCCTTACATTATCCTGTAGGACATCTTGATAAACTTGGGAATTAATTTTTCCCTTGATGATGGCAAGCGGTCCAGGCCCCGAAGCAGCAAAGCATCCCCAAATCCCTCCACCGAACTTCACTGTTGGGATGATTTTTCATGTTGGTATGCGGTTCTCTTTTTTATGCTATATATAGTGCTGCGTTTTCTTCGCAATAATCTTCCAGTAGCATTGTGGAGTGTCAAGGTGGTCTTTGGCAAACTTCAGGCATGCAGCAGAGTTGGAAAGACGTGGCTTCCTTCATGGTGGCCATGGACACTATGCTTGTTTAATGTTTTCCATATAGTAGACTCATGAGCAGAGATGTTAACTGGTTCCAATGATTCCTTCAAGTCTTTAGCTGTCACTCCAGGGTTATTTTGATCTTATTGAGTATTCTGCGGTGTGCCCTTTGAATCATCTTGACTGGATGGACACTTCTAGAGAGAATAGCCAGAGTACTAAATCATCTCCATTTATAGACAATTTGTCTTACTGTGAACAGATTCATATTTAAGCTCTTTGAGTTATTAGAAATTAGATATGTTAACCCTTTCCAGTTTTATGCAAAGCAACAATTCTTGATCGTAGGTCTTCTAAGATCTCTTTTTTGCAAGTTATGGTCCACGTCAGCAAATACTTATTGTGAATAGCAAACTCAAAATGTTTGAGTTCATTTTATAAGTCAAAGTAGCTCTTACCCACACCTCAAATTTTGTTTCATTAATTGGATGCCAGGTTTGCCAACTCCTGACTCTAATTAGCTTTTGTTGACGTAATTAGACTAGGGGTTCACTTACATTTTCTGCAACACTGTGGATTTTTAATGGGATGTGTTAAATAAAGAAATGAAAGAATATAATTGTTTGTGTGTTGTTAGCAAAAGTACAATGTATTTGTCAACACTTGTGAGTTTGATGAAGATGAGATCATATTTTATGACCAATTAATGCAGAAAACCAGCTAATTCCAAAGGGTTCACTTAACTTTTCATGCCACTGTAATTTGTTTGAGCAGGACATTGCAACTTTGGCTCAATTAATGGTGTGTGAGAGAGCGCAACTACCTGTTTGTCCAACCAATGAAAGATGATTTGTCAAAAAAGTTATTTTTTTTATTCCATTAGTGGTACAGAAATGAACCATTTCACCTTTAATGATCCATGTAAATCTAATTTTAAAAAACCATTGTTTGTTAAACTCCAATTTATACTACAATATGTGATATTCAGCCTTTATTTTGTCAGGATTGTTGTGTTAATTCCTGTTGAGCAGATGCTTTGGTGGCTTGGCCGTTATGTTATAGGATAGCAGTCTTGGAAAAGAGTAGAAATGCACATAACTGCATTATGAGAAATGGTGCACAGAAGGGGTCCTTTACCATCTCAGGCGTGTGTGGGGTAGAATGTGTAGAAAAGTGGGGGAAGAACGATTTTGATGGAAAAAGGGAAAATGTATTGTGGACATGGGGAATGTATAAACAATACCACAAATTCCAGAAGTGACAATAAGTGTGAGAGTACATGTGTTTGAGGGGGAGTCATGTGATTTATGTTAGAAATATAATTTAGGCAAGTATGCAGACGCGAATGCTTCGCCAAAGCATTGAAAGTATAGTCCCCTTGCACAAACCTCAGTTCTCAGGGGGCGATGAGTTGCCTTCAAATCTTTGTGCAATTAAACTGGATTATTTATGTAGCTTGCATTGAACATGCAATATTAACTATAAAACTGTTGCTCTACCATGTCAGTAGTTGATCTAATGATGGTTTAGATGATGTTTTCAAACTGGGGGCCGCAAGGAGGAGCTAGGGGGGTCTGTAGTTTTATTGTTTGGTCTTCTTGTTTAGTTTTTTTGGCATTTCAATTATTTTGAGGGTGCCTTGTTTGCATTGTCATTCCTTATAAGCAGGGTTGGGAGGGTAATTTTGTAATGTAATCCATTACAGATTATATATTACTTAACAATAACTGTAATCATTAATGTAATCCATTTACAGCAATATGAAATTAATGTAATTGGATTACTTAACATTACTATTAGATTACACCAAGGGCACATATGTAAATAAAATCTAGATAAAATCAATATGATCTCTAAAACTTTAAATTATGCAGAATGCAAAAAGAACATGTTTGAGTAATATTATGATTACTGTTGTAGCTTTTATTATATCTAAGGAAAAGAAACATGTACACTGCACCCCACCAAGAAAACAGAAATGAGCTGTAAATGTAGAAAAACTATTCTTAAAGAAATCAGGTGAGTTCTCTGTCTGCTACAGAAAAATACATTTCTCATTGTGGCATGGGGGCATGGTCATGTGTCTGTCTGCGGGAGAGGGAGAGCGGTAAGGCTCGTCACCAGGGATGTGATTACTTTAACACCATTCTCTCAGTACAGTGATGGCAGAGGGAGACCTGATAAGGCATGCCAGAGCGTTAGTGTGGGGGAGAAACAGCAGAGATTCCAAGTGTGCAGCAGTGGCATGTTCGTCAGAGCATTAAATCTAATGAGTGTTTTCCAAGCCTTTTATGTTGAAAGTGAATTATTGCCTGAGTGAGACAGTTGTCAAGTCCCTCGCTAGCATCCAGGAAAACCAACATTAACCCCTGATTATCATTATACAAATGATGACACAGAGGCCTTCCTAGATTTATTTGAGAAAACGACCGAGGTATGGAAGTGGCCTCCCGACCAGTGGATGGCCCACTTATTGCCCCTACTCTTCAGGGAGGGTCAGTTAGCATCTAACATCTGAGGAAAGCCATCCAGCAACAGGTTGGTCTTACCCCTGAAAAGAGTCGTCTACTGCAGGATGCTGGCCGGAAATCGTTGCTGGCATAGGGAACCCGCTGTGCCTTAGATATCATCGATCTGGTGGTACTGGAGCAGTTAGTCTCCCAGCTTCCTCAAGGTATGTCCGAGTAGGTCCAGTGCCACCGCCCGGCATCGCTGGAGGAGGCCATCCAGCTGGCAGAGGACTACATGGCGGGATTTTCAGAAGCCAGTGATGCAGTGTTTTATTCTTCTCTTTCTTCTCTCTCTTCTCCCCCCGCACATCCCTCGCAGTTCCACCCTGTTCCGACTCCCCAGAAGAGGGGAGGAGCTCCGAAGGCCACCCCCGATCGGGCGGGAGCATTTCGGATTCCGGTAAAGGTAAAAGGGGATACACATCAAGCTTTGGTGGATTCGGGTTGTTCCCAAACCTCTATCCACCAACACTTGGTGCAAGGTAGGGCATTGGATAAGAATAAACGGTTGACGGTGAGGTGTGTGCATGGTGATATTCACAAGTTTCCAGTGGTTACCATTGAGATGCTATTCAGAGGAAAAAGGCATAGAGTCGAGGACGCGGTTAATTCCCACCTCATACATCCACTAATTCTGGAAACCAATTTTCCCGGATTTAAAAATGTATTGAGGGTAATGTGTGTGGATGGGTCCTGCAAAGAGGTGTTGCGGTGTGTGACATGCAATGCTATGGCTGGAGAGGCCATACACAGACCTTGGTGTAACGCCCATTCCTTTGATGATAAACGCGAATCCGACCATCACCCCTGGTGAGACAAAACCGTGACTCAATTATTTGAGTTGGAGTGAAAAATTACTTGAATTTGAATGAATTTAGTAAATAATGACAGTATTTTTTATTCTTACATAAACTATTCTTTTATAAAAGTATATTGGAATCAGTTTTGATTTCATGTTTACTCTACCATTTTACCCTTTGGAATTAGCTGGTTTTCTGCATTAATTGGTCATAAAATATGATCTCATCTTCATCAAAGCCACAAGTATAGATGAGGAATTGCGGTGTGTAACATGCAATGCTATGGCTGGAGAGGCGGTGCCAGAGCCGTCGATGTCTGCTCTGCATCATAATGCACAGATGAGGGAACTCAGGGGCTTTCCCTCTGGAGCAGTTGTATGGTGAGACCTTCAAGCATGCCTTTGACCAAGTGAAAGAAATTGACAGACAACAGCTCCGGCCTAATGTTGCACTCACATACCCGTACTTTTCTATTAGTAAAGAGTAATTGTATCTAGTGACGCTGGACACTCAGACCATAGAGAACACAACTCAGCTATTAGTACCAAAGAGCCATCGGGAAACACTCTTCCAGGCATTTTACAATAACCCAATGGCTGGTCACTTAGGTCATGAAAAGTCTTTGAACAATATAATGGCCCGTTTCTTTTGGCCGGGAATTCAAGACAATGTATGCAAATGGTGTGCAGCGTGTCACGAATGTCAGTTGGTGAAACCACCGGCCATCCCAAAAGCGCCATTTCGCCCTCTGCCATTGATCGAGGTTCCCTTCGAGAGAATTGACATGGACATCGTTGGGCTCATTAGAGTGGACTGCATGTGGCCATCGCTTTGTATTTGTTCCGGTGGACTATGCAACACGATATCCGGAAGCAGTGCCCCTGCACAACATCTCAGCACGTAGTATTGCAGAGGCACTCTTCAAAATGATCACCCGAGTGGGAATTCCAAAGGAGATCCTCACTGATCAAGGCACAACTTTCATGTCACGGCTGAGTCGGGGGTGGGGGTATGTGGCATTGGGGCGGGGGTCATGTGTCTGTCTGTGGGAGAAGGAGAGGAAAAGTGGTAAGGCTCGTTACCTGGGTTATGATTACTCTAACACCTGTCTCTCATTATAGTGATGGTGGAGGGAGACCTGATAATACGAGCCAGAGCGTCAGTGTGGGGGAGAAACAGCAGAGAGACCACGTGTACAGCAGTGGCATGTTCGTCAGAGTATTAAATCTAATGAGTGTTTTCTGAGCCTTTTATTTTGAAAGTGAATTATTGCCTGAGTGAGAAATTAACAGACTGTGATTATGCTGAACACTAAAGAGTGAAAGAAAATAAAAGACTTACGCTGACAGTTCGCTGCATCGTGACTTCTCCATTGAATTATGTCTTGGTTGACATTAAACTAAATCTGACATACTTCAGATTCAAAACACTGCAAAGAGTAATTCTACCATGTATTGCAGTTAGTGTGTGTAGGCAGTTGAAATGTGCACTATTCATTAACTTCAGACTGTATTCAATAGGTTGAACACACGTTATCATCATCATCATCATTATTATTGTCATAATTAAATGCAGGAGAGTGTCTTTCCTCTGCTTGCTCGTGATCCAAAGTCAAACATAACTATCTAACAGTTTATGGCTGATTTCTGTTTCTTTTTAAAGATTTTAAAGGGGGAACATTTTTGAATCCAAAAAGAATACAAAATCTAGTTTTAAAAAATAGATTAAAACTTGTAATCCCATTTGAAAAGGTAACTGTAATCTGATGTAATCTGTACGGATTACAATTACCTAATTTTTGTATACTAATTCCCTATAGCTGTTACAAGTAATCTGTTACTCCCCAAGCCTGCTTATAAGGTTTGAATCCCACAATTGTTTGCACTGTTTACAATTGAACGGAGTGTGCTGAACGAAGCTAGTAGCAGCTTTACTGCTAAATACATTTCTGTAACATTTTTAAAGAATCCCTCCACTGCAAGCAGTTCTTGTCATTATGATTTAAATAATGCTGAACAAAAAGCAAGAAAATATGATTCATCTTACATGGTGTTTGGTTTTACCTGTATAATTAAGCAGGGAGTTGAGAGACCGCAGTATGTTCTCTGCCATGGGATTCTCTCCAATGAGTGCATGAAACCATCAAAGCTCAAATGCCACCAACAACAGAAACATCCCTGAAAGGCAGGGAAATCCATTGACTTTTTCAAACAACAAGAGATACGTTTGCCCGACAGGCTATTACTTTTCGACAACAAGTAACAATCCCTGAGCGGGATTTAAAGGCATGATTTTTGGATCACTTCAGATCGTGCATGCTAAGAAGCCTGCCCCCTACAATTGGTGAAGCATTAATATTAATGCCACCAAAGATATTGTCAGGGAGATATTTGGGGTGGATGCAGCACAAAAAGTTGATTGTGTGCCTTTGTCAGACAACACATTGCGCAGATGAATAGTTGATATGGCCAACAATGTTGCTTTGCATCTTTTAGAAAAAGTGCAATCCATTGCTTCAAGTTGCAATTGGATGGGAGAACTGATGTTGCAAATCAAGCACAGCTTATGGTCTACATATGTTTCCTTAATTAGCACAAATTTGTTGATGAACTTCTATTCCGTAAACACCTTGAAATCATAACTACGGGTCAGGACCAGAGGTCTGCACAGGCTTTAAACTGAAGCCCGAACCCGGCCCGTACCCACGATCATTTAACCCGACCCGACAATTACATTTCTATATTAAGCCCGAAACCGACCCGAACCCGAGGTCCATTCTGTTTCTCACAGCAAATACCATTTTTGCAATATGCTATGTTGTATTTAATGATTGCTTGACATTAAACAAATAAACATTAAACAAATAGGCTACATGTAGGCGCAGCGGCCCCTATCAGCAGGCAGCACAGCAGTAAGAGAAAAAAACTTACCAATTACGTAACTTTGCTGTGGTCGAACAGGTGTAACAGTCACAAATTTCTCTGGAACTCAAACTTTAAACTTTAAAAAGTTCACGCACTGTTGCAAAACTATTTACACAAACATCCTTCTCAGTATGAATTATGAAGGAAGAGAACAGCATCGACAGTTGATGGTTTCAGCGCCGTCCTCCTCTGATTGAAAGTTAGTCCAGCTGCACTGAAGTTCCTCTCGCTGCTGCTGCTACTTGCAGGGATGCTGAGGATACTACAGGCCAGTTTTGACAGTAAGGGGAAAACACCGCTGTTGTTTTTCCACCAACCCAAGAGATCCCGCTCTTCTTCCATGTCGTGGTTGCGGCTGGAGTATTGCGTAACTTCATCTGCGGTTTCACCGAGGGGCACGTTCACCCACTCCTCAAACTCTGCCACTATCTTGCTTCTTTTAGTGACCGGTTCAGCCACGCGTTCAGCTGGCTCGTTGCCTGTGGTAAAGCTGGCTATCCGAAGCCTGGCTTCTTGCTGGATATCCTCTCTGTCAGGGAGAGACAGCATGCGGAGCTGACAGAACTTTGGCCAAAGGAATATGGCAAGTTTATGTAGTGTCTGGATTTTGATTTTACGGTTCAGCCATTCAAGATGCCGCTCACGAATGATGGCCTGATGAGGACTGTCAGATGCCACAGGTCTGCAGTGGCGCTTAAGCCTCTCGTGCCACAAAACAACCAGGTTAAGTGTGGGGTACTGGTCACCCTCTAGTTCCCTCTGAGCCTCGTAAAATGGGCGAAGAAATTCCAGCAGGAACTCCAAGACATCTGGAGATATTTCGTCGATTTTACGACTTTCCCCTCGGCTTTCAAGTTTTTCTCGAAGCTCAGCGTACACCTGCTTAATTGAATCCAAGGTAAGGAACACTGTGCTAAACCTGGTGTCTGACATTTGCCTGACAGTTGTTGATAACTGACTTATTATACCCGTTTGCTTGACATATCGCACAAGTGCCTTTGCTGCCAGTAAAGTCTGTGTGACCTCTGGTGCGCTGTCTCGTAGTTCGGCAGAATCAAGCGCGTGTTTGAGAACTGTGTTATAAACATGGTCCTGACAATCCAGTCGATGATATGGCGCGAGTGCAGTAATCATGTTTGATCCCTGGTCAGTGACCCAGACGACTTTGTTCATAACACAAGCATCAAATCCTAGTAGAGATACGAGCAGTCTCTGTAATTCTCTCCGTATGTTGTCACCAGTTTTCGCTTCTTCAGGAGGGAACATCGCTGTTGTAAGGACTCTGCTTCGAAGCAAAAAATCAGGTGTGATGTAGTGGCAAGTTATAGTTAAGAAACTGATCTTGCGATAGTCGTCAGTCCACATGTCAGTGGTCATCCCAACACTAATATCAGACATGATCTCCGATATTTCTTTGACCAGCACATGTCTTTTGGAGGCCACGGTTTCCTTGCATCTCCGAGAGATGGTTGTGGGATCAAGTAACACACTGTTCACTGAGACACGGCCATATGTAGCCCCCACATTTATTAGGTCTTGCGCTAGGTTAATAAAACCTCGTCCAGCAACCGTATGAAACGATCTAATATCCCGACAGCAAAACTCCACACATTTTTCTGTTATATTAGATTTTACAGAAGCTGGTACTGACTTGGCTGTTGGAGATAGATAGTCCGAAAGAGATGACTGTCTGTTATTACTAGCGGCTAGGCCTTCTGTTGGACGAGTGCATCCACGGTCAGTGTGTCGCTGTAAAGAAGATGTACCTGTCTTTTTGCTGTCATACGCCAAGACAGCTTTGCAAGCTCTACACTGCACGTAACCACTGGGCTCTTTACTGGTTGAAACAACAAGATCATAATGCTTCCAGATTGCAGCTTTTCCTGCATCATTTGGAACTGTCATAAGTTTTCCCTCAGTAATTTTTTGCTTTATCAGACTCATGGTTTGCTTGTTGTCGTCTGCTGTCTGTCTGTATTGTGACTGAAATAGCGCGTGAGAGCGGTAGCACATGCGCAAAACAGTTTTGTGATATAATGATATGATAAAATAAAACAAATAATTTAAAATATATATATTTATATATATATCATCATATTTGAGAGAGAGAGCCTGCGTGTCTGACTGTGTGTATGCACACATATTGCACATCTGCGCATGTATGTACTTTCTCTCTCGCGCGTGCCGGTCACCACAACACAGCAAGCAGGCAAAGCACACAGCACGCAAACTATATATAGCCTATTTAGTTTTTCTTAGTTAAACCCGAACCCGAGGCTGTTCATTAAACATTAACCCGAACCCGACCCGAAACCCGCACATTTTTCGGGACCCGTCGGGCTCGGGTCGGGTAGCAGACCTCTAACCCGAACCCGACCCGAAACCCGCACATTTTTCGGGACCCGTTGGGCTCGGATCGGGTAGCAGACCTCTAGTCAGGACATATTTCATGTGATAGATTAATACATGGCAGAGAATTTAATCAACTGGTCTCATGTGTTGGAGAGTGTACCTATGGATGTACCCGTTGCCATGACTGGCAAGCACAGTGGTGTCATTGCTCTGATCAAAGAAAAAGCCCCCAATGCAGTTGCCACACACTAGTCAGTTCTCAATCAGAGTATGCATGGGCACAATGTTCACATTTTGTACATGTATTCACATTCTCTATGGCTAGCAAAACTGAAAGGCAGAGTTACAGTAACATTTCCTCCACATATCACCTCCACTGCTGATAAAATCATGCCCATCATCCTGTCTCACCCGTCACTCCTTCAGGGCTATTCTAAATGGAATTTTATAAATTAGGTTTTTATATACACTACATAAACATCGCCAGAGTAAGTGTATATAAACAGCCGCTTATCTCTACATGGCGTCAAGTCTTCCGGCATTTAGCCCCGCCCATTGCCCACAAACAGACCCATGCAAGTGACTCGGATCATCAGATGCAACTTTGCTGCAAAGCCTTCACCTTCAACAGAACAGCTCTTCCATCCAAACAATCTCATTATTCAACAGAAGCTGCAGAACACAGCAGCTCATTTGTTTTTTGACCGCTACCACATTAAGTGTTATATTTTTACTCTGTCTTTCTTTCTATGCTTCATTCGCCAAAGCAGTTTATAGCGTGATGTTGCTTCCACAAACTGGCTGCTTCAGCACTGTATACAAGTCAAACAGCTCTCTATGACAGCTCATACGTTCTCTTATCAAAACTTTCCACCCTGAGTGGTCCATCGCATAAGCCTGGCTCCGTGAATGGGTGCTGCTCCAGCTTCGTGCCACTTGTGTTCCATTACAGCTTTATTTGAATATGTGGGAAACAAAAAATTACTACAGTAGAAGTCAGAATTTACATACATCTTAGCCAAATACATTAAAACTCAGTTTATCATAATTCCTGACATTCAATCGCAGAAAACATTTCCTATCTTAGGTTGGTTAGGACCACAACTTTATTTTAAGAATGTGAAATGTCAGAATATTAGTTTTATATAATTTATTTTAGCTTTTATTTCTTTCATCACTTTCCCATTGGGTCAGAAGATTACATACTTTTTGTTAGTATTTGGTAGCATTGCCAGATTGTCAGATTGAGGTCAGGGCTTTGTGATGGCCACTCCAAATGCCTTGACTTTGTTCTCCTTAAGCCATTTTGCCACAACTTTGGAGGTATGCTTGGGGTCATTGTCCATTTGGTTGACCCATGGGCTCCAGAGCCAGAGTCAGCTCCAGGCCAAGTCGCAGCCAAGCCAGAGTCAGCTCCAGGCCAAGTCGCAGCCAAGCCAGAGTCAGCTCCAGGCCAAGCCAGAGTCAGCTGCAGGCCACGTCGCAGCCAAGCCAGAGTCAGCTCCAGGCCACGTCGCAGCCAAGCCAGTGTCAGCTCCAGGCCAAGCCAGAGTCAGCTGCAGGCCATGTCGCAGCCAAGCCAGAGTCAGCTCCAGGCCACGTCGCAGCCAAGCCAGTGTCAGCTCCAGGCCAAGCCAGAGTCAGCTGCAGGCCACGTCGCAGCCAAGCCAGAGTCAGCTCCAGGCCAAGTCACAGCCAAGCCAGTGTCAGCTCCAGGCCAAGCCAGAGTCAGCTGCAGGCCACGTCGCAGCCAAGCCAGAGTCAGCTCCAGGCCACGTCGCAGCCAAGCCAGTGTCAGCTCCATGCCAAGTCGCAGCCGAGCCTCAGCCTGCTCCATGCCACGTCACAGCCGAGCCTCAGCCTGCTCCATGCCACCTCACAGCCGAACCTCACTCTGCTCCATGCCACGTCACAGTCAGGCCCCAGACTTCTCCATGCTATGTCACAGCCGGGCCTCAGCCTGCTCCATGCCACCTCACAGCCGAACCTCAGTCTGATCCATGCCACGTCACAGCCGAACCTCAGTCTGCTCCATGCCATGTCACAGTCAGGCCCCAGTCTTCTCCATGCCATGTCACAGCCGAACCTCAGTCTGCTCCATGGCATGTCACAGTCAGGCCCCAGACTTCTCCATGCCATGTCACAGCGAAGCACAGTCTGCTCCATGCCATGTCTTAGGCCCACCTCTGCTCTGCTCCACAGTCTGCTCCATGCCATGTCTTAGGCCCTCTATTCCACCTTGGTTCTCAGCCCCGTCAGCTCTGCCCCTCGAGCCTCTCATGGCTCCATGGCTTCGGGAGCCGCCCCTTAGAGGGGGGGGGATGTCATGTTAATTCTGTTAGTACCTGTTTTTCATGTCTCTTATTTTGAAAAGTTCATGTCATATTTTGTACCTGTTTCCTTGTCATGTGATCTTCCTGTTTCCCTCCATGTTCACGTGCACCTGAGTGCATAAACTGCACTTGGGTTCTTCAATTCACATCATCGTCTTCGTCATTGCCATTGCCAGCTGCATTGTTACAACCATTGCAGTTCATTGTTCATTTTCATTTTTAGCAACGAAAACTGATCCTTTGCAGTCTCTACAGGGTGAAAACTCAAGGGTGGTAAATATTATGCGACATAGAAAGACATAGCCACAAGACACACTGTTGTCAATCTTTCTTTTTGTCCAAATATGCTTGCCATTTAATCATGTGGGTGAAGCAGGCTTCAGTCCTCCTCTGACACTGCTAAAATAAAGGTGTTGTCAAACAAATAAACTCTGGCCCAGCTGGAGCAAATGTTGATCACTCGATGAAGAGGTTTCCAGCAAAAAGAGCACAAAAATAAAATATTATTTCACCCAAGAGTTTACATTTGAGTGTGTGTGTGTGTGTGTGTGTGTGTGTATATGTGTGTGTCAGGATTGCACTTAAGTCTTGTAGTGTCAAATATGAGTTATTTCTGTACTTTATTATGTATGTTTCAAACTAGAAACACAAAAGTTAGTTTGCACCCAATTAGCATTTGCAAGGTGAACATTTTGAGCCTATTTATACACAGTTCATGTGTCTTGATTGATTTAATTGTTATGCACATTATTTTTACACTTGGCAATATTCTGAAAATGTGTCTTCACAAAATAGATTCAAATCTAAATCACTATTCCAGAGGTATATGCTAATACAATGGAGTTCAGTTTGGGGTTGATAAGGGGGCAGAAGTTATTACATTTTCATAAAAGATTATGAAAACAGAATCTTTTTCACTAGAATAACGTGCGTTAAGAAAGAAAAAAGCTCAATTTTGATTTAATGTTGACTTTAAAATGAATCCCAATTTTATTCCAGCTCACAGGGTTTTGAGTTTATTACATTATTGTTGTACATGACATGATCAGGGGGGGTCAACATTAGTTTCAGTCTCAGGGGCGTCTGATTTCATATTAGCTTGATCTGCAGTGTTTTATTTCTGCTGTTCAGGTGAAAGGTGACGGGCTGAGCTGTTGCAAGCCCAGAGCGATTGATGAACTGAATGTGCTGACGAAGGGCATAAGAAAATATTACTTGGCCCAAAGTCCCATTTGACCACTGCATGGCCCCTGGCAACCTGCGGGATTGATATTCTGCTTTATTTTGGCTGCGGAACAGACTAGATTTAATTTGAGATCTGTGTCAGTGAATTAATAGCTTGAACATATAGCATAGAAATATGTAATTCAGTCTGTATCTGTGGTGGTCCGTGCATTTAAAGTCAAGGCCTTCAGTGTGACATATGATCAGATGTGGGTAGAGTAGTCTAATTTGTACTCAAGTAAAAGTACAATTACTTTAAAAAAAATAATTACTTAAGTTGAAATAAAAGTACTAACTTAAATAATTACTCGAGTAAGAGTAAGAAAGTATCCAATTAAAAGATCAGAAATATGTATTCAAGTTCTTTTGTGCATTAACTGCATCCTTGTTGCATATTACTATGACAGTGACATGCTTTTTTTATATGCACGGAAAACGTGGTTCTTGTCAGGACTTGGTTCCGTTAAATGATAGAGAATGTAGATATTATTAATCATATTGATTAAGTGACAGAAATCATGGCTAGAATTTACAGCGATTAAATCAGCCTTCCAGTTGAGGCTGTGGATTTTTGCAAGCACTTCACTTTTACCGGTCGATTTTGCTTTAAAGAAAATGCACATTTATTGAGAAAAAATTTTTTTACCCAAAAGATTTCTAAATTCAAATTACACTGCAAGCTAAACTTCAAAAATTGTATCAAAATAATTAAGCTCCAAATTTTAG
This sequence comes from Xyrauchen texanus, assembly GCF_025860055.1. Taxonomy (NCBI): domain Eukaryota; kingdom Metazoa; phylum Chordata; class Actinopteri; order Cypriniformes; family Catostomidae; genus Xyrauchen; species Xyrauchen texanus. Next base: position 7,358,153 of record NC_068284.1, on the reverse strand, counting down.
AAAATTACTCTTAGTGAGGCTGCTGAAGTGCCCAAGGGCGTTCTCTGCACTTATCTGTGCGAGGAGAGAGAACCCGCTGTGAATGCGCCATATATCCAGTAGCTTTAAACACTCTATGAGGTGAATGGAACGCCAGTGGAATGCTCTACACTGATCAGCTCCTAAGAACAAAAATGGGTGAAAGCTCCGATTTGCCCACGATTTCAGGCTTTTGTCAGCGATCTCCACAAAACTGTCGGTGAGTGAAAATCGGACTTAAAATCGTGTAGTGCAAACTCGGCATAACAGTCCTAGAAAATACGATTGTAGCTCAACTTCATCCATCATGTATACATGTTAATCGGACTACAATTGGCCTCGCCGTTGTGCGCCTGCTCAAAAAGAGGGCATTTTCATGTTGACTCGAGAACTGACATATGCACGATACAACTGGAAGTTCTTGGGTGAACATGCAAATGCATATCTCATGAACGCACATATGAAAGCTGGGTGGAAGTAAAGCTTTTTATTCAATAAGGTCAGAATTTTTGGTTTGTACTGTTGTATCTCTTCTGAAGACAAGGATTAAACCAATGTTTCACAATCTTTTTTGCCACAAGTACACCACAACACCATCAGTAAGACTCAAGTACCCCTTCATTGATACAAAATTACATTTATGTGTGCAAAATACTAACCATCATTAAATGTATCATTAACATTGATTATTATTGATCAGTCAGTATTGGTTCGATCTATTGGCCTTCCTATTAGGGCTAGGTATCGATAAAGATTTCCTGATTTGAATCCGATTTGGAAGCTCTTGGTTCGATTCGATTTCGATTAAATTCTGATTAGTCTTGGTATATTTCAATTATAATGTCCATTTTTCTTACATATGAAAGACATTCTCGCTCTCAGCTAATGCTGTTAATTATACAGGAGACCTTCTTACTTGGTACATCCATAACGGTTAGAAACCTAGGGGTACCATCGACAACCAACCCAGTTTCACCGACCAAAAGCCTGATCATGTAGATTTGCATTCTACAACATTTGGACAACAGTTAGGCCTCTGCAAATGATCCAGAATGCAGCAGCACTTTTCGTGTTACTGTCTCCTTATGATAAATCACAATGTTGTGTCCTTCCTCATTTTGTAAGTCGCTTTTGATAACAGCATCTGCTAAATGTAAAATGTACATTATTTAATTTTATGTTATCCTTAGTTTTCATCCTTTTTGGTCACGTTTTAACTTTTACTCTTAACACACATTGAAAGGATCTCGTTTTGAAATTTGCATAGAGTAAATTAAAAGACTGATCTTGGAATTTTAAGAGTCGATAACAGGATTGTTTAAATGAAGAATGAAAATTCTATGAAATCTATGAAAATCTATATTTTTTCCCACTAATCACTTTTATTTTTATTTACATACATTTTGTTTTATAGATTAAACATACCTAAATCCAATTCTTTTCATGTACCCCTGGAATCTGATTATGAACTCCTGGCTGGGAATCACTGGATTAAATCACTCATATAAAATAATTATATGCTGCCTATTTGTCCTTGGATCTTGGAAGTGTTAGACTCCGTTAACTTACACTACCATTCAAAAGTTTATGGTCATTCTTTATAATTTTTTAGAATTTTTTTTCACATTTCTAATAATAGTAAAGTCATCAAAACTATGGAATAATAGAAATGGAAATATGGGCATTATGTTGTGACTAAAAAAATCCAAAATAAATCAAAACAATGTTATATTCCCTGTCTTTCACTCACTCGACGTTGTGTCGATGAAGTGGCAATAGTTGTTCGCTCTTGAGAGCTCCGATCACCTTTACTTAATTCAGAAAAGGCCAATGAAAATTGGTGAGTGGAATTTGCATGCCGCTCTGCGCCCCTGACATACGGGTATAAAAGGAGATGGCGTGCACCACTCATTCTGACTTGTTTTTTGGAGCCAAGTGCATGTGTGTGTTCCTCCCGTCACTTTGCTGTCTGCTGCTGGAATTATGGCACATATCAGCTGTCACCCTCACACGGTCTAGTGTTGTGCTTCCCCTGGGCGCTTCGTCAAGCTGAATTTACAGGTGTAAAAGATTCTATATTCTAACAGAGTATATTTTCTCTAAAAGAGCTCACACAAATGATTGCCGTCTTTTTAAAGATGTCCTTTCACCTTTGTTCAATTGGGTGTGGCCATTATCTCTCCCCACCGGGAGGCCATGAAATCTGTCTCGAGTGCTTGGGTCAGCAGCACGCCGATGCAGCTTTTGTGGAGGGGTTATGTTCTCACTGTGAGAACATGCCTGTGAGAATGTTGCGATCATGGCTCTCTTCCTTCATTGTGAAGCAGAGAGCCACCACGGATGCCTCCCGACACGTCTGTCCTGCGTTGAATCTCAGGCGGCTGGGTCACCGAGCGCCGTGGTCGATTTGGATGTGGATATGGGAGTTTCTCCACCGGATCATTTCCCGTGGACCTCCCATTCCCCAGCATGCTGGTTCTGCCCGGTAGAGTTCTCGAGCGGGGTAGGTGGTCCGCCGCCTCAGGGTGGATTAATTGTCTCATTCGAAGCTCGCGATGAGGATGAGTTGTTGGTCACATCATCAAAGGGTGGGCTCCTGCTTTCAGAAGTGGACGAGTCTACTGATTCCTGCTCTCAGAAGGTAGAGCTCAGGACGAAACGGAAGCTAAGTTGGCAGCCGTGCTTGCCCAGGCGACTGCGAACATCGGGCTTGAGTGGAACCCTCCGCCCTGACCTGAGCGTTCAGGGCTGGGTGATTGGTTTCTGGGTTCGGAGCTTGACTCACGGCTGTGCCCCGCCCGGTGCCTTTCCTCACAAGGAGCTTGCGAAGTCATGGAAGGTGCCTTTCTCCACCCGTACACACTTTACAGAGAGCCCCATTTGAGCCCCTGGAGCATCTATCTGGACCACACGCAAAGCTTTAGACGCTCGGAGCAGCTCTTTGTCTGTTTTGGAGGACAGCAGGAGGGGAAAGCTGTCTCCAAACAGGGGCTGGCCCATTAGATTGTGGATGCCATTTCTTTGGCTTGCCAATAACAAGACCTGCTGTGTCCCTTGGGAGTCTGGGCACACTCCACTAGATGTGTTGCGTCCTACTGGGCACTGGAGATGGGCACCTCTCTAATAGACATATGCAGACTTTTCAAGGTGATAATGTGCGCTATCTTGTCCACAACAGTTCCCCGCAACTGGTGAACATTGGACACCTCTTTCATTTCTTAAGCACTATTCTGTGACGAACTCGACAGAGGAGTAATGCTGCTAGGCCCGGTGGTATGCCCCTTTTCAGGTGAGTCCGAATACTTGGGCTCAGTGCTCCATACATGGTGATTCCCCCCTCGCTAATCCTGTAAGATGTGTTTCCACTGTTCGGTTTCCTCTCAGGTGAACCCTGTGTTTCCCCTCGACAGAGCTTCGCTCTGCCTCGGCCACTGTTTCTGTGTACCCTCTCCGTGGATAGGGTCCTCCCAGTAGTATCATTCCATATGTGAACTTCCCCGTCAGTAAGTCCTTGTGAGGTATTCTCCACATGTTACCCTCCCTCCGGTAGGATGTTGTCTCCATAGTACTCTCCCTCCTGAAGAGGGAAGAGCACTTCCCCAGCGCTATTCTAGCAGGTGCTTGTGGAAAATTGCTTACATTTACATTTATTCATTTGGCAGACACTTTTATCCAAAGTGACTTACAAAAGAGGAAAACACAAGTGAATCATCTTAAGCAGACAATGGTACCAAAAGTGCCATACTACAAAGTTTCACTCAGAATAATATTCAAAACAGATTAAAGTGCAACAAGAGTTTTTAAAAGTGGTAAAGTGAAAAGATGTGTTTTAAGTAATTTTTTGAAGACAGAGAGTGAGTCAGCTTCACGGATAGAGTTGGGAAAGTCATTCCACCAATGTGGTATGATGAAACTGAAAGTCTGGGAAAGTTTTTTGGTGCCTCTTTGTGTTGGTACAACAAGGCGACATTCCTTAGCCAACTGCAGGCTTCTGGTGGGTGTGTAGCTCTGCAGAAATTATTTTAGGTATGCTGGAGCAGACCCAGTGACTGTTTTGTATGCCAGCATCAGAGCCTTGAATTTGATACGTGTATCAACTGGCAGCCAGTGGAGAGAGAAAAAGAGTGGTGTAACATGTGCTCTCTTTGGTTCATTAAAGACCAGACGTGTTGCTGCATTCAGGATCATTTGCAGAGGTCTAATTGCACATGCAGTGAGGCCTGCAATGAGAGAGATACAGTAGTCCAGTCCAGTTATGACAAGTGACTGAAAAATCAGTTGTGTGGCATGTTCAGAAAGGAAGGGTCTTATCTTCCTGATATTGTAGTGTAAATCTACATGATCTTGCGGTCTTTGAGATGTGGTCTATGAAATTTAGCTTGTTATCGATGGTTACCCCTAGATTTCTGACCGCTTTGGGAGGCGATACTGTTGTTATACCCAGCTGCATGGTGATGTTGTGTTCAACAGCAGGGTTGGCTGGAAAGACAAGGAGTTCGGTCTTGGCTGAGTTGAGTTGCAGGTGGTGTTCCTTCATCCAGGCGGAGATGTCTGCCAGGCAGGCAGTGATTTGAGAAATCACTGTGGTGTCATTGGGCTGGAAAGACAAGTAGAGTTGCATCTCATCAGCATAGCAGTGTTAAGAGAATCTCTGAATGATGGGTCCCAGTGATGTTGTGTATATAGAGAAGAGAAGTGGCCCAAGCACTGATCCCTGAGGTACCCCAGTAAGTAACTGATGTGGCTTGGATACCTCAACTCTCCAGGCTACAGGAATTAAACCTGTCAAGCACAGTTCCTGTGATGCCCAGTGAGGAGAGGGTGGAGAGTAGGATCTGATGGTTGACTGTGTCAAAGGCTGCAGAAAGGTCTAACAGAATCAGGACGGATTATGTGATTTCAGCTTTCGCCTGTCTCAACGACTCAGTGAAAGTCAGCAGGGTAGTCTCGGTGGAGTGTTCACTTTTGAAGCCTGACTGATTGTCATCCAGCAGTTTGTTCTGTGAGAGATAGGCAGATATTTGATTGAAAACTGCCCTTTCAAGTGTTTTTTGCCATGAATGGGATGAGAGAGACAGGTCTGTAGTGTTCTATTTGTGTGGGGTTAAGAGCGGGTTTCTTCAGCAGCGGGGTTAGCCTCAAGCCTGCTTGATTGTAGTGGGAAAATTGCCTGTAAGTAGAGACGTGTTAATTATGAGTGTGAGTCCAGGTAGGATGGACGGAGAGTTGGAGAAGGTGAGAAGGAATGGGGTCAAGGGAACAGGTGGTGGGGTGGTTGGAGAGGAGGAGTTTAGAGAACTCAGTGTCAGTAATGGGAGAGAACATAGAAACAGTAGAGTTGCATACAGGAGACAGGTATTTGACAGTGTGTGGTGCTAAGAATGTATTGCTGACGGTTGTAACCTTATTAGTAAAAATATGTGGTGAAGATATCTGCTGTCAGTGATGTGTCAGGTGGTGGAGGGGGAGGGCAAAAAAGTGTGTTGACTGTTCTAAACAAGCTGCAAGTGTCTGTGGTGCTATTGATCTTGGGCTATTAATAGGAGTTTTTTGCAGATTTAGCGTTATCTGATGACAACAACAAGTATTTTTGTGGGTTGCATTGTAGTAATTGCATGGAATTCAAAAGATGTATTGTTACACAGTGAAGACTGTGGTGAAAAAGTCCAGATGTTATGAATGAGCAAACCTGTTCCCCCACCCCTACAGGTATGTTGAGGGGTGTGAGAGAATGAGAAGTTGTTGGAGAGAGCAGCAGGAGTTGCTGTATCCTCTGGACATATCCATGTCTCCTTCAGTGCCAGGATGATGTGGGTGGACTGTGTGGCAAAGGCTGGAATGAAGTCAGCTTTGTTTATAGCAGACTGGCAGTTCCAGAGTCCCACTGAGAATGAGAGCAGAGAAGGTGCTGAAGTGCAAAGTGGTCTTGCATCTATATTGTGTAAATGGTCTGTAACAGATAACAGGGATGTGCTTGAATGCATGTGTTATTTGTGAATTAGACATGTTAGTTTATAGAAGGAAAATAAGTGTAGAGATAAAAGCAAAAGATATTTAAGTTTAATGGTGAGTGATGCCTTGACGGTGTCCTTGCTTGGTGGACTTGCACAAGAAGACTCGCTTGTCTTTACACAAAAAGGTCTTCACACGAGCAGGGCTTTATACAAGGGCTACCACTTCTGCTGCCGCTTCTGCGTCAGCATTCAGTCAAATATATACATGATGCTTATTACAAAAATCAGGAAAGGTCACCGTCTGTAGCCTCCTCGGGTAAGTGCCTCCTGCCACCCTTAATGGGACCAGGGAGACCTTGCCTAACTCACTGGAAGGTCACGACGAAGTCAATTTTCATTGGCCTTTTCTGTATAAAGCAAAGGTGATTGGGGCTCTCAAGAGTGAACCCCTAGTGTCACTACATAGATACAACGTCTCGTTCCCTCCATCAGGGAACAGAGGTTACATCAATAACCGAGACATTTTAGCATCTTCAAAGTGGCCACACTTTGCCTAGATTTTGCAGAAATGTACTCTTGGCATTTTCGCAACCAACTTCTTGAGGTATCACCCTGGGATGCTTTTTAAACAGAATTGAAGGAGTTCCCATCTATATGCTGGGGACTTAGTGGCTTCTTTTCGTTAATTATTATGCCCTAAATCATCCATTTCAAAAAATTTTTTTTAATAACATTTTAGTTTCGTAATTAAATAAATTAATACATTGACACTATTATATTTTTGTCTACAAAACTAATTTTAAACATTTAAGCATATACCTTCAGATCAAAAGGTTTTTAAGATCATGAGAAACATTTCAGGCAAGTGATTCCAAACTTTTGAACGGTACTGTACATTTTATGGATTCTTCGAAATATAATCTTTTGTTATAATGATTTTATTATGTACATCATCTGTACATAAAATGTACATGCTTTTGTACATTAACTCAAGGACAATTAGAAGGCCTTGGCAATGATATTTGACTGACAAAGTCTGCAAATGGACAGCGTAAGGAGTGGAAAACATTTAAAATTTCTTTCAATTAAAAATGAAAGTTTTAGTCATGTTTTGTTTATGTCAAATCTATAGTCAAGTCATGTCAAGGCTAGTCAAGTCATTCTTGTTTATGTTTTGTTTTATTCACGGTTATAGTTAGGCTTTCTGGTTGTCACGATTTATAATAAACTGCTCTCTGGTTCATCATCCTCATCATCGTCTTTGTCATTACTAGCATCAGCATCGTTACATGGAGATGGCAGAGAATTAAAAGCATATTTAGCATTGAGAGAAAGGCCACATTAAAAGGAGATTCTGATAATGTAAGTGAGCTTATATGTCAGAATGGAATATCATATGTATATGCCAAAATTATCAGCTTTAGTTGGATATTCATTTCTGGAAGATTGCTGGAGAGTAAATAAAATGGCTAAGCTTTTTTTGGTGTTATTGAAATGCTTTTTATTTCTGACATCCGATCAGATATGAGCAGTGGTTAAATTGGCTTTTGTTGGGAGGGGGAGCCCTTATTTATGGTGAATGGTCATCATTCAAAATCCCGCCGTAAAATGACTTAGGGTTTTTACACCAAAGGGGCTCTTTTTCTAGTATTAATATGTAAGGAAGGGTTGAGTAGTTATTCAAACAAAGACAAATACTTTACAATTCACTTATTTTATTATATTTTTTTATCTTGAATGTTAACAGGCAGGCAACGTATTTCACCCTCGTAAAATGTATGAAAGGAACATGTTTGAAAATATTGCAAGCCAGAGACGAATATGTAAATGTATTTTTTATTTGTACAATTTAGAAACGTTGAAGTCCCCTCGCACCTGAATGTTAACGTAACTCATGCAGTAATTATTTATCATATTCATGCAGCCTGCTGTTATTCTGTTGAGTGTTGAAAAACCATCGAGGAGAAACGCATCATGACACTTTTAGCATGTAAACAGGTAAAGAAAAAGAAAAAGCGTAAACTCGCCCGCTTTGCGAGAAACATTAAACGTTCTATAAAGTTTTTTTTTTTTTATTATTAGTAAAACTGAATAACAAATGAACAGGGAAGTAGAGTTGGAAAAAAAATTATAATCTCCGCCTTTATTGAGGTTTGTAATGCCTGATAGAAAAGTATCTATCTTTGAGAGCAATACAATACTTTAGGCAATTGCAGAATAGTCCCATTAGTCACAGATACACTTCAGAAAATTGAGTACACAACTATTTCTGGCCTTAAAAGTTACAAAAACCAAATCAATGCAGAACAATGTATCTCAAAAGCATTACAATGTGGCCCCCCCATGCACTACTTAAAACCCGATGTGGCCCCTTTACCAAAATAGTTAAAAATATTAATAATTACACACATCACCTTTACAAATTTGTTTCAGGATTTTACAGTAAAAGTAACTGTTATATTTTGACAAAATGTTTCAGTTTCAAATGAAATAATCTAAAGGTAAAATTTATTAGACATCAACAGTGGCAGTTTAAAGTTTCAAGATATGTTTCAGCTAGTATTTATTTTTTATAAATACATTCATTTATTATTATTATTACTATTATTTAAGACTAGCACACTGACCTAACCATGGTAATGAGGAGCCTTTCCTTCTGTGTAATATGTGTATAAATATTAGGTAACAAATGGGATAATAATGGGCTCATATAAGTACAGACAGGAGCAGTCTGGCGTCACTGTCGTGCACCTACAGTATATGCAAACTGTTAAAAATCAATATATTACTTTAGATGCTCACGCAGCTGATGTTATTCTTCATTTAGTAGGTCATTTAACATGTAAACTAACATGCTTTAGTTATATAACATGTTCTAGCTACATGCTCTTTGTATATTCGATCACTCTAGCCATTAGCGGGATTCCATGGTAACGTCGCTGTCTTAGAATAGTGACAGTTTTCCCTTGATGGTCGTGGGAGGGGGGCTGAACCAGCGATTAATGCATTTATGACGTCTGATAATTCCATGTAGCCTGGGTGTCTCTGTGTAGTCTTGCTAATTATTCAGTCTCATATGCCATGTATTTGCCAGCAGTCAGGAGATGAAAAATAATTTAAGTGGAATAACAATATTTGGTGCTGAAGGAGTCGGAGCTGAGCTCCGGCAGGGTGTGTTGTGGACCTGAGGAGGCGGAGCTGCGCTCCGGTGCGCTCCGGCCCAATTTAACCTCTGGATATGAGTCTTAATGTTTCAAAGTAGATTAAAATGCCAGCAGCATATCTGGTTTTTAACCACTATTTTCAAGATCTTAACGCAGTCAGTGTGTGAATTATTATACAATGACTTTCACAGGGCTAAACTATTTAAATATGAATTTCAATAGGTAATTTTCTGTTGAGGTTTGTCTCATGCATAGGGTGACCATACACCCGGGTTGTGTCCTGCAGTCCCTATAGTTCCCAAATTTTGCCATTAATGTTGCCTGGCACTCTTTGCTGTTGGTCCCTGTAGTCCTATTAGAACAAGCAGCTTCTCATGTTAGCAAAAATGCATTATTAACAAAAAAAGAAGCCTGAAGGTCTTTGCCTACCAAATGCGATGCACATATGAGAGGCGAATCACAGACAAATGGCCCTTTCCCGTAGAAGCAAATGTTCGCTTTTAGAACATTCATACCTTTACAATAGGTGGCGCCAAGGCACTAATTGACAAGCAATTGTGCCTTTGAGCTGATCTGCCCTCCGCCCATCACCAGGTGAGAAGAAATACAGCTGTTCAGCTTGTAATCCAAAAATCCAGAAGATAATTCACCCTCTGAATTTTCCTATGTGTTTTTATAATGGGTTTTGAACTTTATGGGAAAAAATAAGGTCCATGGTCAACATTCTTGATGATATGTGGACATTATTTTCTACAAAATAAATGACTAACAGTTACCTCAAACGTTAATTGAATTGTGATTCTCACATCAAGTGTTGGTGGATTCTCACCGACATAGTTAAATGATTAGATTTTTTCCTAAAAAGTAGTACTAACAAATATTACAAATAGCAAATGATTGGAACTTCACCTATGGTTAGAAGCATAGAGTCTTGTTAGTTTGTTGTTGACATAATTTTAATGGCTTTGCAGTCATTTAAGGGATTTAAGGCTGTTACAAGAAAGCGCTTTAACACATGTGACTTCTGTTGGAGTGCACGACTTATGTGTCAATGTTAAAGTACAAGTGAAGTTCTTATACGTTTAATAAGAGTGTGCATGTGCATATGTGCATAAATACATTGGGTGAACCCCCAAGTCTGATGTAAAGGTAAACCCCACTATTGCAGCGCAATGTATCTGTGGCAATTACACAGATCAAATGGCTTTCATGTCCTCAGCCGCTTTCACGCATTAAACAGCTTTCTGGAGTATGTATAAATTAGCTATTATAATTTGATATGCACAGAAGTTATCCATCCCAAAGTAACGTCATCAATGACAAATTTATATTGTTAAACCAACGTAATTTGAACAATGGATGTGCAACATAGTTACGGTTTCTGGAAACAGTCGCCACTAGCTAGTTGATTTCTCCAACGATGCATATTACTATGTTGTGAGTTACGCAATTGTACAGGAAACACACCCCTGAACATTCGTACTGCATTGTAAAATATACTTTGCTGCTAAACTCGAACATATTTCACATAGGTATGCATTTAAACACAACTTATGATTTAAACTGAGAAAATAATGACTGAACCTGTGCAACATTGTTATGCTATTAAGTTAAACCAGTTGTACTATAATTATATCAAATGTCAAATGCCAATTGTCAACATGTAAATTTTTCACAGTAGTAATTTTTCTCATGTGATATACATTATACTTAAGTATAGTTGTTCCTATAATATAGCTATCTTCTAATAGCATGAATATTACTTAACATAAGTACAATGCTTAACACATTATAATGAATTAGTTCATGTATCATTTTAGTACTAATTTCAATTTTAAAGTTTTTCCAGCATTACTACTAATAAAAAGAACATAAGCAAACCTTTCAATTTAAATGTATTTGTTGATTTAAAACTCAATAGAGCATTAACCCTGAAAAAACTCATATGTTTGGAGAACATTTAACTCACTTTTAGTGCCACACATGAACATTTAATTTTGTAACTGCTGTGATAAATGGAAGGAGTCATGTAATATAATTTTGCAAAAATTGTGCCAACATCACAACATTTTCATAAGATCAAGCTGGAACTGCTGCAATATTTCCGGTTATTACACATGTTATATCTGCAATCTGTTCCTCACTCAGAACAATCATATAGCTTCAGTAAACCTGCAATATAGATTTGTGTTATCCTTTTTTGGAGCTAGCTGTGGTCATAATGAGCTGTCATTGTGTTGAAAAAACCTGCTTAAAGATTCTTCAAAATTTCTCACTTTGTTTTCCATAGAAATATAACAGCATATAGGTTTGGAACAAAATGAGTCCGAGTAAACAAAAACACTGATCATTTCAATTTCAAAAATGAGTAATTTCATTTTTGGTTGAATTAATCCTTTAAATACATTTCGTCACACACAGGCCAGTCAATCAGATATTCAAACTTGATATCTGGTGTCTTGTAGCACTTCAAAGGCAGGCGTGAAAAAGAGCATGTCTAATGGTTCGGACCAATCTGCTCCACATCATTTGTAATCAAAGACTTTTTGCAAGTAATTGCTGCTTGACAATGGTCTTCCTGCCTCGTACTCGGCAGATGAATTGAAAGTGGAAGGATTGTGGCTCACAGCCGCTGGACAGCAGGGTGTCGTGGATTAATGGTGATCTCCCACTAACACTTATTCAGAGCTAATTTACTTATGCCACTGTTTCCAGTGCATAGCGATAGGGTGCTGTGCAAAAGCACACACGCGCAGCCAGTAGCATATGGAGATAATCAGGGTGATTGAAAATTGATGCTACTCCAGAGACCCACTGTGAGTAAAGAACTGCTTTCCACGTCTGAGTGGGTGGGCCAGGTAATCAAAGTGACAATTCGGCTCCGACCGAGGACCGGTGGTCCTGGACTGCTGTCCTGAAATCCTTTAAAAACTGAAGTTTTGATTTTAAAAAAGTGAATTGAAATTTTATAGTTTTGTGTTTTCCATATTACTGTCATACTCAATCATATTAATCTACAGATGGGATTGATGGTAACACTTTATGACAGTTGTTCTCAACTGATATCGCCGGTCTATTCTGATGGGGTCGTAGACTACAGTTATACACAATCCAAATAATACAATTTATATAAACAAATACAATATATAAAAATGCTAATAATTAAACTTGGTTACACTTTACATGATTGTTCCCTTTGTTGAGGGTTTATAAAGGGGTTTGTTGATGACTGAGAAGTAATTTACAAATTATTTATAAATTATGTAAAAGCAGTTATAACAAAATGAGTAAACACTTTCATGCCATACTTGCCAGAAAGTGAGAATTTTACATTTAAAATGCTCACTATTTATTATAAATGCTTAATAAATACACTTATTCATACATATATGAATCAAACATAAAATACCCTAATTTTTGTCACAATGCAGCAAAAATAGACTACTATGGTGGAATAATGTCTTGACACTATTATATTGTCACATTCCTTGTCAGGTTGCTGCTACTCCAAGTGCTGTCCCAACTTACCTTGTCATGGTTACCTAAAGTTCTCTGCAAAAACACTTCTCAGATCTTCATGCTCATTCGCAGCATGTACAGTATCATATAATAACATACCTGTCAACATTTTGGTACCAAAATCCAGGAGACCTCTGAGCGGGGGGTGGGGGGGTTGATTGATGGCAGAGGCAGTCTAAATACATATATATTGTGCCCTTGTGATTTAATGTGTTGAGTAACGTCATTTTTCCCAAAGTGTCCGATATTAAAATCAGTGCAACACACTTTGCAAAAGGCGTGGGTATTGTCGATATGGCTTAGAGATATGAAATTAAATTCTTCCGTCCAGCTGTTGTTAAATTTACATGTATATTTTGTTTTTTTCGGTGGAGCACCAGCTGAGTCTTCTCCTCCCATCTACCTTGATTCAACTTCCCACGTCTACTACCTGCGCAGATATCAACAGCACAGCTGGGTTGTAGGTTGCCTGGTTGAGGTCACAAATGGGTTAAAATTTGTACGATGTGTCGATTGTGTGAGTAGGATGCGTTTCATACAAGATCTGGCACCTGGACAACCTTGGAATAAAATATTGATGTGATTATTCATATAACGAGATTTGGGCCTTACAAATTACGGGAGTTTCCCGGGAGAAAAAACAAAACGGGAGGGTGGCGGGAGATGGGTGTGAAATACGGGAGAGTTCCGAGAAAAACGGGAGTGTTGACAGGTATGTATAATAAAGCCTGATCATTTAACCATACTATGTACATAAAGTTTATAATGTTGGCAACTGCTTAATAAATGCTTCACAGCTGTCCACTTTACAATAATATACATTTTCATAAGTTACTAATATTTAATATATGTTATTAAACATTTATAACATGTGAGGTAAAATGACACTATTTAGCTGGTATTTTATGAAAGTTAAACTTTTTTTACCCATGTTACACATGTTGTTATAACCGCATACTAATTATTTATAATACATTTATAAAGTAATTATTACTAAATAACATACCCTTTTTAAACCCGTAACAAAGGAAACATTAATGTAAAGTGTTACATAAAACTTAAAACTACTGTTGTTTTACAGAATGTTAAAATTTTTGTCATGTTAATAATTTAGCATTTTGTTGGACCTTAACAGTTCATAATAATATCAAAATAGCTCATTTAAAAAAAGTTTGATTTTAAGGATATTTTTGGTTACTTTTATAGAATAAACAATTTTGGTGTTGTTTTTGGTCACCACTTGATGTCTAATATAAAATCTGTGCCCTGAAGCAAAACCAGTTGAGACCACTTCTTCATGATACCTTTAGTTTATATTGTTAACAAACATTGTACTCAACACAATACACTTTACAGACTAGTTATGTACATTCACAGAGTTGGAAATGTTATTTTCATATACAGTATGTACTTTAGGTGAACCGCTTTTTTTAAGTCAGATATTTTTGTGTTTGTATGCCATTCTATTTGTATTTGATATCTTGATACATCCATGTAGGTTTTCAGTCATTAAAAAATACAATTCAGGACCATTTTACCAAGGAGTAGCTTACCTTTAAAAATAACCCAGCTAACATGTATGATACATTATTAACGCTTTAACTGTATTATTTTATGCATATTGTTCTGGGAGCAGTTTTGTACCTTTGTTTATTTGTCAATGTTTCTTAATCCTTTCCTGGAGTACAACTAACACTACTGGTATTGGATGTCTCCTATACACACCTGATTCTACTGATTAGCTAATTTGTAAAGTGCTACATGATCTGAATTGAGTGTGTAATCCAGTTAAGAATTGAGAAACACTGCTCTATTGAAATCAGTTGCATTAGACGAAATCTTCTGTATACTTCATCTGAGGAGCACTATTTGTATGACAGTGTTATAAAATCAGTCACTAATGAGGTTCCATTTGAGTTGGATGTTGCCTATGAAAGTAGCTCCCTACAGACAGCAAGACAGTTCACTAAGGTTTGTAAGAGAACTAGTGTTTATTATAAAGTGTAACCCCATTGTTTCCTGAGATTGCAGAATCCACAAATACATCTAAACCATATTGCTGGCACCTTTTGAAATGAGGTTATCTAAGCCTGCAATAATATTTTTTTACTTTCTCACACTCTATAGAAAAATATACAAGCCCTTCATATGCTTACAGCGGTCCAATTTGTATGAAGTAGTTGTGTTTGCAGCAACTCACATTTTTGAACTTGACCTTGAGAGGAGTCGTTTGCTGCCTCCCTCAAGATAAGGCAGCCGAGATTGTCACACGTTACTTGGCAACAAGTTTTGTGTGCTGTCGACAGAGATGCTCTCTCCATGCATTGAGTGTACAATTTTGTCATTAGCTCTTCATCCGTGGTATGTAAATCGATTTATTCACAATCCACTCCAATGAGTCCTACACTCAGCATACTTCCCATGATTTTAATAATGTTATCTAGTTATTTCTGTATTGCACTTTATATTTTAGGTTCATTTATCTACATGTTTGTGGTTTTTGCTTCAATATACACAATTAAATCATTCCAAACAACACATCTGTGGACAAGTATAAGAATAATAGAACAATACAAAGCATGTTATATACAGTACAGTACATTCACAGTTTAAATGTGTTTTCAAAAGTGCTGAAACTCAAAACAAGGTTTTGGATAAGTTTGAAGACATTGTAACATGCTGATAAACGCACACCTGTGACCTCACATTCTATATTAATGTGCCAAGCCGCTATTCATTTGCATATGAATTTAATTTCCTATTTTTTAAGTATTCTAGGTGAAAACTGACCACAGAAAATCTTAATTCTTTAATGGCCAAAAAGAAACATTGTAAAAACTTGATGTTGAGCAGCCAACTTTTCGCATGAGTCCAAAAAGGCCAGTAGAGCATCTGGACTTTATTGCACTAGTTATTGAAGAAATCTGATACATATCACACACCCAAACTCTTAAGCATGGCTTGTCAGCCTCTACGTAAACCCAGAATTAGTGTCAAAACAAATATACATTCCAATCTTACCAGGGGAAAAAAAAATTCACAAAAATCGGACCAAGACTGCAGATTGTGTGTTTTTTCTGTATCCATGAAAACTTCTGCTTTGGTAAGATAAATAAAATGGAGGATGTTCTGTCACATTTCTTTATTCTGAGCTCTGTATTGAACATTCACTGAACCCATACGTCTGTCCTATTGAAATGGATATCAGTTTCTTAGAAACTTTCAGCTCCATATGCACGATACAACCATTTGTTTGTGCGATTCCAGGTATCATGGGCCGACAATACAGCAGTGGTGACATAAAGCATTATTCAGATAGTTTTTGAACTCTTTGTTAGGCTTTTCTTGTCAATATGAATGAATTTGAGTTGTTGTAGTCTAAAACTTTTTGTATTGCACTGACAAAAGGTTAATATAATAGCACTGCAAGAAAGGCAAAGAAGATTTTTATATACAGTAGAAAGAGCGTTGACTTTCAATGGTTATGTCGATGGAACTGAATGAAATAATTTATAATAGGTCCACAGACACACCTACACAAGCTCGTTTTCACGCATCATTACATTACGAAATGTGTCAGGCCTTGTTCTCCCAATTTGGAATGTCCAATTCTCACTACTTAATAGGTCCTCATGGTGGCATGGTTACTCACCTCAATCAGGGTGGTGGAGGACAAGTCTCAGTTGCCTGTCAATCCATGCATCTTATCATGTGGCTCATTGTGCATGACACCGTGGAGACTCACAGCATGAGAGACTCATGCTACTCTCTGCGATCCATGCACAACTTACCACATGCCCTAATCACGACCATGAGGAGGTTACCCCACGTGACTCTACCCTCCCTAGCAACCGCACAATTTGGTTGCTTAGGAGACCTGGCTGGAGTCACTCAGCACACCCTGGATTCGAACTTGCGAGTCAATACTGTAATACTGTAATCAAACAATGAACCAATGAAAACAAGGTACATTAACATGGAGGGAAAACAGGATATCACATGACCAGGAACACATTAAACAGGAAATAACTTTCAAAATAAAAGACATGATAAACATGACCAACACATGTCAAGTCAATTTTATTTCTATAGCGCTTTTCACAACACACATCGTTTCAAAGCAGCTTTACAGAAGATCAGGCCACAGGGGGGGTGGGTCTTGAGGTGTGGCCTGGCGAGACAGGGCGTGGGGCATGGGACTAGGGCAGAATCAATGGAAGGTCCCTGAGAGGCTCGAGGGGTGGAGCCACGGAAGGCAGAGACATCAGAGAATTAAAGGGTGACACCAGGGAACTTGGTACCCAGAGAGTAGCCGAAGACTCGAAAGGCTAGGGTGGAGCCGATGGCAGGGAGGACCATGGTGGCGCTGAGGCGCAGCCAGAGGATCGGAGAGCCAAGGCAGAGCCAGGTGTCTGACAGACAAAGGAGGAGCTGGAGGGACGAGGGACCCTGGTAAAGCCAACAGGCTGAATGTCCACAGTGGAGCCAAGGGAACGTAGAGCTGAGGCGATATCAAGGGATCGACAGGCCAAGGTGGAGTCCAGGGCTCGGAGGGTTGAATGTTCCCCTTGTCTGATCATGAGGAAGCATCCATAGGGTGGGTACAAGAATGGGAAACATCTCCAGGTCCAACTGCTCAGATGTGGCCATGACATGGCATGGAGCAGACTCAGGCGTGGCTGTGAAGTGGCATAGAGCAGGCTCAGGCATTGCTGTGACATGACATGGATCAAGCTGAGGCGTTGCTGTGACATGGCATGGAGCAGGCTGAGGTGTTGCTGTGACATTGCTGTGACATGGCATGAAGCAGGCTGAGGTATTGCTGTGACATGGCATGGAGCAGGCTCAGGATCCGGAGCAAAGGATGGCCCTAGCTCAGCAACCATGACGTGGAACTCTGGCTTGGCAGTCATGATGTGGAACTCTGGCTTGGCGGTCATGACATGGAATTCTGGCTTGTCGGCCATGACGTGGATCTCTGGCTCGTCGACCATGACGTGGGACACTGGCTCATCAAGCATGACGTCGGACACTGGCTCGTCGACCATGTCGTGGGACTCCAGCTCGGCATCCGCCTCCCCCACAGTGAACATAGAACCAGTAATCTACAGGGCAAGGTAGATTTACTGAACCAGGCAGAGGGAACTGCGACCGCCATGCATCAAAGTGGAGATTCGGTCACTCAATCCAAAACAGAAACAGTCTTTGAAGGTGACCTCATTAAAGTTCTAGAGTACTCTGACCAGGAGCACAGGGAGATGGAGGAGGCTGGACCAACAACCCTCAGAGAGACAGAGAGCTCAGGAGATATGGTGGTGCTCATGTAGTCAAAGCCAGGTAATGCTCAGTTAGAGAGCATCTGCTGCAAAGAATGGAACGTTGCCATGCCATTGTTGAAAAGACTGTGTGACCTCAGCCCTCTTGTGAACACTTGACAATATACATAATAGTTTTAATAATAAACTGAAACAAAAGACACAAACACACACATGACAGAGCAGCTGCCCATAAACGATCTCTCTCTCTCTCTTGCACCACCATCTGCAGTCGGCCTTTATCCCTCTTGGAGGCTTAATTAGCCTGATAAGGGACCGGGTGTGTAGAATTACCACCCAGCCCCGCCCTACGCCCTGTCACACTTAGTTAGCACATGAATTGAAAAAACATCAACAGTGCGTTTAATTAATGGCATTAACCCATGTTACAATTGACTCAGTCATTGTGTGCTGCGTGTTAGACTAAATGTGTTAGACCTGCTCATGCACGTGATGAAATAGTATTAAATAATATGATTTAAAACAGCAAAATACTATATATGTTATTGTTTTTAAATAATATTCTTTACACCGTTACAGCGGTTGGTGTGGAGTACTTAGAAATTGAAGTTCTTTGTAAGTCACATGTGGACTGATAGCTCATGGACTGTGCACTTGTGTCAACTGTTACTGTCTTTTCCTGCTAATTGTGGGTTCGAGACCAGCTTTACTTATCTTATTGTCTGTTTGGATGTACAAGTAGAAAGTAAACTAATTTCAGCAGATTCACAAAAAAACATTTTGCGCTGTGGCTGCTACTGACACTGTGTCCTGAAAGATCATTGTCAGTCATTTGTTCTTTATATATTTTATTCATGGTATTTAACTTATATTTGTCACAATTATTGTGTTTAAAAGGTAAAATCATTGGCGAAACAGGCGCATAGGGCAGAATTCATGATGACATGAAAAAGTGTATTATTCAGCTTAATTACATTATACAGTAGCCTACAATAGCATGAGTGTGGTTCACGATAGTGTGAAGCATTATTGCATTTTGTCACATTGTATTGCGCATGCTGCAGCCGAGCAAACCGAGACAATGAGCCCCACAACACGTGAAATATAATGAAAACGATGTCTCAGCAAGATTTGTTCTCCTTGCTCCATTCTATTTCCAGTGTTCTACAGTTGCTGTTGCTACACGCCTGCTGCTGCGCTGTAAAAGTGGGGATTCCCTCTCCATCATTCTTCGGTGTTATGGTTTAACTGGGGCTGAATTCTGAACAAACTTACTCCATAATGTTGGCATCCATGTACAGATGAAAATAACTGGTATAATTAGCTCGAGAGGCAGGAGATTCGATCTGGTTCAAAAACAATGTGATCAGCATAATTTTGCACAGCAATATCAGGTTGAGCAATTATATGGCGATAACATCTTTATGTTCAAATGAGGTTTCTTTATTCAGTGTGAAATGGTGCACATTATCAAGCAATGTTAACGCCATGTTAATTTGTGCTTCAAGTTCACAATATGATGGTCTTGTCCGATTATGACATTTTTTGAAATCTGAACAACTTTTTCTTGCTGAAACGCTGCTCCCAAATATTATGCGACATTAAAATCAATCAGTAATTGAATGAACAACAAACTGCTAGAATTAAGAAAGCGCTACTGAGTTAGTTTGTTATTAATGTGGGTATTTTTTCAATGTATGTTGCTAATGTAATCGATCATGTTCCCACTGCAACTTTCTCAGCTCAAACAAAAGATTTAAACACCTCCTCCCCCTGTTGAGTTAAGGTGTGAATCGCTGAAGATCTGGGTGTCCAAAACTTATATCTGTTAAAAAAGTTTCAAGAAAAATGTCTAGAAAAAATTTGTTAAAAGGGTTCAAAGTCCTAAATAATGCACTAAACCGATTGGAACACAGATCTGTTCTGACGTCCTCTACAGATAAAATAGAAATTGAATGGGAAAAATAATATGCCAAATGCAGAACCACACACTGGTCATATAGACATTAGCACACCAAAGTTATGTTCTATTAGGGTTACATCTAGACTATTGGGGTTACATCTGAAAGTAAATAATCACTCTGAAAAAAAGAAATTCCAGGACAACGTTGGTTAATAGCAAATATTAACTACTAATAAAATACTATGATAGATAAAGAATAACAAAGCTTGTAACCTACAGGTTTGAACTGCACAGCGTTTCTAATTATTACATGTGTAGTTTAAAACTCTTAACGCATGTATTGAGACAAATATTGTACAAATAATGTGGTCACAGTACTAACTTCCACCCTAATTCATGTAATGGAAAATTAGCTTAATTTACCCTTACCGCCTCCAACTGAATGGTTGTTATGTTGGGAGAAAAAGCTTTGAGGCATTCAGCTCTGGCCTGTTGAAATTCTATGGTTATAGCTGTAATGTTTAATGTGTGTATTCATGTTTTTAATGTCTTTTATTTTTAAAAGTTTAGTTCCTGTTTGTCATGTGTTCCTGGTCATGTGATGTACTGTTTTCCTTCCATCTTCATGCGTCTTGTCTTCACTGGTTCATTGTTTGATTATCTCTTGTTTGTTCATTGGTTCATGTTCTACCATGGTGGTGGTGTAGTGGTCTAAGCACATAACTGGTAATCTGGTAATCAGAAGGACACTGGTTCTTCTGATTACCAGATTACCAGTTATCTGGTAATCAGAAGGACACTGGTTCGAACCCCACAGCCACCACCATTGTGTCCTTGAGCAAGGCACTTAACTCCAGGTTGCTCCGGGGGGGATTGTCCCTGTAATAAGGACTCTGTAAGTCGCTTTGGATAAAAGCGTCTGCCAAATGCATAAATGTAAATGTACCATGTGTTGTATTTAAACCCTCATGTTTTCCATTGCCCTTGTTAGGTATTGTGTGTTTGGTAACGTTGTCAGTTTATGTCAAGCCATGTGTATGTCAAGTCAAGTTTTATGTTAAGTCAAGTTTATATTCAAGTTTATGTTTATGTTTCAAGTTTATAGTTAGATTTCTTGGGGATTTCAATTTGGATAAATTGCACTTGGGTTCTTCAATTCATCGTCATCGTCTACATCATTTCCAGCGCCAGCCAACATTACAATAGCGCTCCTTGGCAGGTTAGAAATGCTAAAGACCCATTCACGTGGTGATCACAGCAGTAGAAAACCTAATCTGAATGGATACCCACTGTAGAGTAAAATTTCAGCATTTTCAAAATCTGTGATTAATCACAATTAACACAAAAAAATATATTAATCGCAATTAAAAAATGTCCTATCATTCCACTGTCACATCCCATTCAGATGTGTTCAAACCTATGTCTTATTCCCTACAAAGATAATTACCCTACACTGTAAGAGCTACAGATGACTGAAAAAAACTGTTTTTAATGATCCTTTAAAAACTCTAATGCCAAAGACATTGATGGCTTAGACTGTAGTTTCTTAAAAGATAATAAAGATATATTTTTAGCTCCTATCACCAATCTTGTAAATCTCTCAATTAAACAATGTGTATTTCCAAATTTCTGGAAAACAGGGGTAATCACCCCAGTTTTCAATGACGGTGAACCAACCAATTTATTTTAACTATAGACCTATCTCAATCCTATCAGTAGTTTCTAAGATAGCAACTTACAAATTTTCTTAATATACAAATTAATTAATTGTTTCCCATGCAATTCGGGTTTCGTAAACATCATTCAACGGAATCTGCTGTTTGTTATTTTACTGGGCAAGTAAGGTTAAAATTAGATAGGGGTGGAGTTGTAGGTGCCGTGTTCCTTGAACTACTTAAGGCATTTGACACGTTGAACCATAATATACTTTTATCTACACTATCACTTTTTAATCTGTCAGCTGATACAATAAAATGTATTGAATCGTATTTGAATATGAGAAAACAGTGCACCCTTAAGAGACTGTTCAACTGGGGTCCCTCAGGGGTCTACACTTGGGCCCCTACTCTTCAGTTTATACTTGAACGTCCTTCCACATGTCTGAAAACTAATTTGGTCCTTAAAACTACTACATATGGACTAAAAGCAGCAAAACTTTAATTTTGATTTCAGAAAATCTTTAATTTCTTATTGTCAAGCCCTCTTATAAACTAGAAAAGGGTATTTTGGAGCCCTAGGGGTTTGTGAGGGAACTCTATGAGACTTGTGAGAGAGTGAAGAGGTTATTTTAATATATATTTTAATATTTTAAAACATTGATGGATAATTCCAAATCTTGTCTGTTGGTAGACAATTTAAACACCAAAGATGAGCACAACTTCAAGTGTGTTGAATTTTTCACCAACATTGAATCAGTGCAGCTTCTCTCTCTCTCTCCTCACTCTCTCTCTCTCTGCACATGCATCATATGTTGTATGTGTGTGTGAGAGCGAGAAGCAAAAGTAAATTAAGGTATACTCTCTATTCATAGTTATGACATAACATAATTACTTTCATTATCAGCAATGCAATCATGTTTTAAGAGTAATCTTAGGGTGATTACCCTGACATTGTTTGCCATGTAGTCCTAAAAAAGCAATAGGTGATGGTTGTACCTCCTTGGGCTGTACTGTAAACTGCTTGTTTGTTGTTTCAGTTCACTTCCAAACCGACTGGTTGAAGGAGGTTTCTATTGGGTCTTAAAGGGGTTGTTTAGCGGCCGGCTACTATGTCCTTGCACAGCTGCCATAACTCTTAAAATATTATGTATAATTCCTTAAAACTATAAATATAATGTTTCATTTTATAAAAATATATCTAGAGGTAATGGGAACATGTCCCACCACCCAGATTATAATACATAGTTGCTAAAGCCCTGGCTTTGCTAACTTTTATGAAAAGTCACTTTTAATTATTTAAAATGTAAATTTTGGCTCTATTGTTCCAAGATATCGAATGCACAATATATACTTACCAGTATACCTTTACATTGTGCAAAATAGCATAAAATAGGATACCGGCCTTAGAAGTAATATGTGAAAAAAATTAGCAGAGAAACACAGCTTAGAATACAATGTAGTTCAGTGTTTCTGAAGATGTAAGATTTTTCTCTCAGCTCGAACCTTGGGATTTGCTGTAACTCACCACCTTTATTTCTTTAGTCTAAAAAAAAAATGTGGCCGTGAAACAGTGCAGTTATATTCAAAGGTTTTGTTAATTGGTACAGAATGTGAACTCTCAGTGCAGCAAGTGTTGACAACAGCTTCTTTGAGAAGCTGCTAGGTCTTTATAACCATTTTAGTGTTTTTCTGGTAAAAGAAGGGTTTACATCAAAGCCAGAGCTTGAGAGAGGATACAGCAGTGAAAATACAACAAAGCATCATTCCCATGGCTCTACACCTTTAAAGAATCTGTCTACATCTCCAACCAGATACTTTTGCCAAGGGTCACTGTTTCCACCTTTCTCTCCCTTACAACATCATCATTTTCTTTTTCACAGTATCTGCCATTTAGTTGGACCAACAATGTCATGGTGGATGAAAAATGTGATGGGCCATTGGGGGAAATTTTTTTAATGTTTGAAATATTTTAAAGAAAAGATAACTGCCTTAGTTTGCCATTTTCATGGCTGTTTTCATTGTAAATGTTCAAGACTTGCACAGTACACCTACTTAATCATGCGATTATCTAATCAGCGTGTGGCAGCAGTGCAATGCACAAAATCTTGCAGATATGGGTAAGGAGGTTAATTTAACGTTCACATCAATCATCAGAATGGTGAAAAAATATGACCTCAGTGATTTGGACCATGGCATGATTGTTGGTGCCAGATGGGCTAGTTTGAGTATTTCTGTAACTGCTGATCTCCTGGGATTTTCAAGCACAACAGTCTCTAGAATTTACTCAGAATGGTGGCAAAAACAAAAAGACATCCAGTGAGAGGCAGTTCTGAAGACGAAAACACATTCTGATGGCCATTTGTGTATGAGTGTGTGTGAATGGGCGATTGGGACACAGTGTAAAGCACTTTGGTAACCTCCAAGGTTAAAATAGTGCTATATAAGTGCAGACCATTTACCATTTACCATGATGAGAGAGGTCAACTAATTTTACTGCTGTTTTGAAATATGCTATTTGATCGTAATCTTGACCAACAGTTTTGGAGATTTTGGTCTTTCCCCATTCACTGTACTATTATACCACTTTTATCCATTGCAAATGGCTGCCCAAGAATTTCTGATATGGCCACCTAATGGACTGACTTGCTTTGAAAGGGACTTTGATATAACCCCAGGTTGTTCCAGGAGGATTGTCCTTATAATAGGCCTTTAATCTAAATTGATTTGAAAGTAGTCATCTAATCTTGGTATCATCCCGGATTTAAGGCAAACTGAATCGACATTAAATCAACATGATCACACAGAAATCTCTGTGTTGGTTCTGAATGTTTTGCCACTTTTATCCGGACCCAATGTGGCAAATTCCGGACAAGTACCACCATGTTGCGAATATTCATGCCCCAAAAATCGCCGTAATTCATTACACTGGGATACCCAAGTATAGAAGCCCTTGTGACTGAGAGATGATTTTGTATGAGGGTTCAGGTGTATCCCCTGACTGAAAATTTTGAAAATGTAAAAGTCTGAATGGACCATTTTTGTATTTCTAATTAAGAAAGACTAGGCTACAAACTAGTAATTGTATTGTCTTTCCTTGTTATCCATGCCAGATTTGATGACATCTGATTAATTTCACAAAATTAGAACAGAAATCTGTTTGTTTGTTATTAAAGGCTCATACCATGCTGCATAAAGCTAAATTTAGAAGGAAAAAAAAAATGTCCAAAGGCGCTCTGGAACCTCGTAAATTTATGCGACGCCTCATGTCTTGTCATATGCAGGGAAAATGGGCAACGTGTGCAGAGCGGGACATGATATAAATGAAGCATGTTTAGTGCTAGAGATAATTGTTCAAGAATACAGCGCAGAAAGCTCAGATCTGGTGTACAAAGCGATTTTGTTTTGTCACACTGCTCACTGAGACTATGAGAGGGTACAACCGTCATCGTGATGTCTGTGACTTGCATTGCCTAATAGTTAGGAACTTCATACAGTCTGACAAAGGCGAACTGCTTGCGTTTTTAGCGACATGCACCTGAACATCTAGATGTAGAACACAGGCTAAATATCTAAAATTACTCAAAAGCTTATCATTGATATTGTGGATTTTTTTTCAGATATCAAATTATTTGGATGCTTTCTGGTTGTCAAACAATCGTAGTCAAGAGTTAACAGCCCCATATGCAGCAGGGTGCGATGCACTGTGTGCTGTACCATGTTCCTCCCGTAACTATCATTACAATTTTCTGTGACCTATTGGGGCCACAGAACAGAGCATGTTTAAAAGTCTTATAAACAATCAGGGTTAGGTTTTGAATATCTTTATAGATTTTTTATATTTTTTTAATATATTGTATATTAAGGCTAAATACAGAATGCCTTTGTTGCATCATTTGCCAGAAGCAGTGATAGTACTTGTAACTTTTGAAATGAGGGTTTAATGGCACATTTTGAACACTTTTATCTAAGTAGTGATTATTTTTCCAAGCCTCTAATCAGCCATCTGAACGTTATGACTTCATATCAGTTTTATTATACAAAAGGTTTAAGTTTCAATGGCACTATGACAAGTCCTTGTTCTCATCTACAACCTCCGTTGAACATCAAAGTTTATCGTTTCTTAAGTTACAACGCAACGTTTCCTCTTGGAAGAGCTCCCGGTCCTAGAGTCATGCTGTGTTCCTGATAATTTGATCTTGCCCTATCTCTGTCTTTTGCAATGCACAAGACATGTAATTACTACAGAACCTTGGCTTTGCATGCTTATCGATAAATATATAAATAAAAACTCACTGTGACTAAATTAGACTAATCGCTTTTTGTTTCATTTTACCTTGCTCATGCATTACTGACCTCTGTGCCAATAAACCTTCAAGGAGACTAATGTTCTGCATCACTTTCTAGGATGAGTCATTTTCTCTGGATACGGCTAATTCAGCACAAGTAGTTCACATTTCATAGCTGTCCCTCAAAAACGAAGCTTCCTGGAGAAATGAGGTGGAAGATAGCCGGCTCGTACATCCTGCATCACATTATTTTCTTGTTTTTAAAACCTTGTGACTCTAGCCAATTCAGGCTAATCTGTGCCTGATTTTCTTTGTGTCTTGATTATTTCAGTCATAAAATTGTCATGTTGGAGAAGACAAACCCCAGTTTTGGTGGGCCTTTATGCACCACGCCCATCCTTTAATCATTTAAAACCATAATTCATAATTCTTAAAATCATAATGTGCTGCAGGGACTTTACAAAAGTGGCTACATTTGAAATGGAAGTCTTAAAAATATTTTCCTACAAATGGTCAGTGAAAAACGGGTGCTCAACCTCTCAAAAATGTTGATTGTCAACCTCGGGGTGTTCCATAAAGAAATATAAGATCATGGGCTCAATTTTCATGACCACGCCTAGCGCAATACTACATGCAGTGGCCATGCGTTACGTCTTATCAAATTTTCGTGAGAGTGCTAGTGGGCGTGGGTGGGTGCCAGCGCAATTGAGCATGGGTGGGAGTCTGTGGTTGTATGCATGCAAACATGTAGTGTTGTAAAGTGCAAATTGCTAATTTCCTGAGAAATAGGTTATTGCACTAAGATGTTTGAGAAGCGCATCTATTCTAGGCACAAAGTCTATACTCAGTTCTTGCAATTGCGGTTTGAAGATTACACAAGCAGGCTGTAATATAGTTCATTTTAAAAATCTGAAAGTACAGAACATCAAATAATGTCCATGACAATCTCTGGTGTAGCTGTTTTATGAAACAAAAATGTATTTTGACAAAAAAGATTTGTCAAACTATCTAGAGGTCATGGTTTATTTACTTATTCAATTATTATTATTATTAATATTATTATTATTATTACTGTATGTTTAGGCTATATTTACAATTGTATTTATAATGTAATTTACAGTATATTAGTATTTTTCCACCTGTTGTCATAAAGTGATTTTTAAATTACTGCAAATGGGGCCGGTGGAAGAAGTAAAATCTTTGGATTTTGTATGATTCAGGATTTATGAATTGTGAAATTGTAATTTTCATTTAGAAATACCTTTGGTTTCATTTGTTCGTGTTTCAAAAAATTTATAACATTTTTCAATATCAAAATTGACCAGTAGAAGCGATGTGCTTGAAACAAATCCCTCGATTCACAGCCTAATCTTGAAGGTTGATTTAATCCCAATTAATACTTGCCATGATTTGTGTTTCAGTAGCTGAAAATAATTAATAATATTTACATTTTCTATGTGTGCCATTCAACAGGGATGCAGGTAATTCATTGCATACAGACCAGTTACAATACTGACTTCCTATGAATGTGCTCTCTTTGTCTATATGGCTTGTGTTCGACAGGAAATTGACTATATGTATAAAGGCAGTGCAATAACCGGAGAAGAACCTCAGAATTAAATTACACTTGACCCAGCCCTTTAGCACTTTACACTCACAATTTTGCCAAACCCACTTGCGCATGCTTGCACAAAAATAACAAAACTTTGTGGCCATACCCATTGACTTTGCACATATGACTTAAAGCATAGTGCTGTGCTAGCACTCTTCAAATTGGGCACCATATATGAATATTAACTATAATTACAAATGACATGAACTACATGAAATACATAGAGTTATTATATTTGAAATCTCACTAGTTCATACATACATACATAATTCTTATACATAATGAGGGTCCCTACTCAATCTTTTGGTCCACCAAAGGGTTCTTGGCTTGAAACAGGATGAAGATTCCTGCCTTAAACCACGTTTATGGTCAGATCACACCTGACTTACTGCTCTTTAGTCTTAGTATACCAACTTCCTGTGGCCCACTGAAAAGTTGGTCTTCAGTTGGTTTTCAACCCTCCAAGCGGTTTCTTTCTTATTCCCAGTACACCTTACTGCCTTGTTGTCCTATTACTTCTTCTGTCTAAGAGTATTAACAGATGGTGGTGATATTACTCTCTGTTATGTGGCCAGGGTTAAGGTATACACCATTCCCATCTGCTACATCTGCATCACATCTGCTTTTGTACTTTTGCTCAAGTCAAAGTCATGGTTAATGATTTGCACACTTTGAAGCTGCATCTTTTCAGTCACAACCTGCTCCGACCTGACTACATCAATCTATAATATACTACAATTATTCAGCATGTCTCTTTTGTGTGCATGAACATTGACTGCACTGAAGTGGTGCATTGTACTCAGGTTTTGATCAAACTTGTGAAGTTCATGCCAGCTCGAGTACATGCTGTCATGAAATCAAAATGGGTTGAAATATTAAGAAATGTATGAAATACATGTATGTTTTTTGATAACACTTTACATTAATGTTCCCTTTGTTTAGGGTTAATAAAGGGGTTCAATAATGACTAATAATTCATTTACAAATGCATTATAAAATATTGATATGCAAAGAAATGGTGAGTTTAATGTAATACCTGCCTCATTCATTTACAAATGCAATATTTGTAGCTTAAGTGTTCAAATACTTTTTGGGGCCACTGTATGTGCTTTCACTTTCACTTGCAGCCACAATAATAGTTGCTTTTGGCCCCTCACAAACAAGCACACTCATTCCTGCACTCGTCTCGCCAAATCATCAAACATGAGAGCTGAAAAACTGGAACAATTGAGAGTCAGGGTTAAGATTGGATGTGTGCCTCCCAGCCCTTTAGTATCTAATAAATGTGTCATTAGTTACTACCACAGAGGACATTTGTTCTTCATTTAATTAGTTGACAAAAAAAAAAAAAAGCCTGACCACTGGATAAGGCAGGAAGTGGAGCAGGAATTCTTTTTTTTTTTTTCAGCACAGAAATACTGTGTGAACAAGCTTTGCATCTGCTTTAATGACAGTATGCACGCTAGTTGGTATGAACTCCACGTTTGTGAAAAATCTGATGATATTCAGCATGATTTGGATGCAAGGAAAACTGAGCTTTTGTACAAAAGAGTAATGGTTAATGTCACAAATATGCTTATTTGATTAGAGACCTAAAAATAGTGCAGAATCATATTACTACATATTCTCTTTCTATATTTTGTCTGGTCAAACATTTAATTTTCAAACAAAAAAATTGTCAGTATTGATATTAACATTTATAAAATGTACGGTAAAATGCTCATTATTTGGCAAGTATTGTATGAAACTTTTTATGCATGTTGTTATAACCACATACAAATGATTTATATGCATTTTCATATGCATTATTAGTCATTAATGTTATTAAGCATTTATAACATGTGAGTTTATATGCTACATTTTTGGCAATGATTGCATGAAATTCACCCTTCATAAACAATTTACAATGCATTTGTAAATGAATGATAACTCATTAATGTTATTAAGCATTTGTAAATGAATGATTTCTCATTAATGTTATTAAGCATTTGTAAATGAATGATAACGCATTAATGTTATTAAGCATTTGTAAATGAATGATTACTCATTAATGTTATTAAGAATTTGTAAATTAATGATTACTCATTAATTTTATTAAGCATTTGTAAATGAATGATAACTCATTAATGTTATTAAGCATTTGTAAATTAATGATTACTCATTAATGTTATTAAGCATTTGTAAATGAATGATTACTCATTAATGTTATTAAGCATTTGTAAATGAATGATTTCTCATTAATGTTATTAAGCATTTGTAAATGAATGATTACTCATTAATGTTATTAAGCATTTGTAAATGAATGATTACTCATTAATGTTATTAAGCATTTGTAAATGAATGATTACTCATTAATGTTATTAAGCATTTGTAAATGAATTATTACTCATTAATGTTATTAAGCATTTGTAAATGAATGATTACTCATTAATGTTATTAAGCATTTGTAAATGAATGATTACTCATTAATGTTATTAAGCATTTGTAAATTAATTATTACTCATTAATGTTATTAAGCATTTGTAACATGACTTAATTTCATTAAAAATTTTAAAGCACCAAAGCATCTGCTAAAAGACACCAATTTATACTTCTTATCTGCTACGCATTGTCATTGGTTTCTTTGTTATGCACTTTTAACTGTTCACATGGCAAATTTTGTATTAAAGAGATAGTTCACTCAAAAATAAGACATTTATTTACCCTTATGTCATTCCAAACCCTCTGTGAAACACAAAAGGAGCCTCAGTCACAATTCAATTTGATTGCATCTTTTTTTTTTCTCTCTCCATGGAATAAGTGAGTGGTGACAGATATTAACATTCTGCTTAATGTTTCCCAGATTTGGAAAAAATTATGACATCATTTCCATTTTTGGATGAACCATCCCTTTAATATGTCACTGCACACTGCAGTACATCACCTGAAAACCTGATGACATTTATTCCTCTAATAAATGTTTATAAATGTATTTATTTATATTATATAAATTATTTACAAAATTTTAATGTGAATGTACTTTCAAATTACTTATAATTAATATATTAATTAAACATTTTCTAAAATAAACTTAACGTATTTATAAAATGTATAAAAATAAACTTAAAATATATGAATATATACATAAATATTAAATATTAAATTATTTACTGTATATTATAAACATAATATACATTGTCTACATTACAAATATAATACATAAATATATTCATAATTTTAAATTTGTATCTTTAAATTCACCTGGAGTTGCAGCGCAAATCATGTGAACGTGGCTTCACAATTGCGGTAGCAAAGCAGATAGCCACAGCCAGGCGGCTATTATTATTTTTAAGGATGGGGGTTTAAGATGTTTAATTAACAAGTTCTTTCAATTAGTCAAACTTCCACTTAGACTTTGGGAAACATTTAATGTTACTTTGAACTTGTACTAATTTGGTCCATTTATATGTTTATACTGTGGAATGCTTTTTTCGCATAATGTTAATTAACATTTTGTAACATATTGTTTTGTTTTCTAAGAAAGAACTAAATTCATTTTTGACTGGACAAGACGTATATAGAGTGAAATTTCAGCACTTTCAATAAAACTATAAAAAGTCATGCGATTAATCATGAATAAACATTTTAATCGACTGAGAGCACAAATATATGTTTTTTTGATAGAGAGATGTTTTTGTATTGGACAAAAATGTGTTTTTCATGCTAAGGATGTTTAACCATGCAAAGTAACTTTACAGAGATTACTGTAGATGTAAAGAGCGCTGACTGTGTGCTGTTTCTGAAATGACTGCCCAATGCATTCACACACAAACAATGAGAAGAATTTGATGATCAATCTCCGACATGTGTCTCCGGCATTCTGTCATTTCAGGAACTGTCCAGCTGGAGAGGAAGCAGAGAGGGAAAGCTGGAATGTGCTATATGGATGGAGAGCATCAGCTATCAGCTCTCCTCTATGCATGAGTCCATCACTGTCAGAGTGGATCAGCAGAGCACAACTCTCTGCGGCCTCTCCTGCGGACCGCCGGCCACTCATGCAGTTCGGCGCCTCTGATATGAGTGAGCTCCTCCGGCTGCTCCCACTCATGTGCCCTCGGTCACAGCACTCGCTCAGGGCACAGCAAACATCCTGCCAATGTTGACGTGCTTCAAAAGCTGCTCAAAAGTGAAAGGTGTTAGATTTACAATGATAAATACTTTTTCAATCAAGGTTTAAAGGTGCAGTGTGTCATTTCTGTCTATCTATCGGCACCAAATGGAATTCATTGAAATCTTCATACAGGTTTCCTGACTGGCCAGACTGGTTTGAGCTGACAGAGAGGCTTCCATTTGTGGCTCAGGTGGTAGAGCAGGTTGGCCGCTAATGACAGGGTTGGTGGTTCGATTCCCGGCCCACATGACTCCACATGCCGAAGTGTCCTTGGGCAAGACACTGAACCCCAAGTTGCCCCCAATGGCAGCATTGCATGGCAGCTCTGCCACCATTGGTGTGTGAATGTGAGTGTAAATGGGTGAATGGAACACAGTGTAAAGCAACGTTTGGTGTTAAGCGCTTTGGTAACCTCTAAAGTGTAGACCATTTGCCATTTTTAGAAAGTCTCCCAATTGTAATGGATTCCACGTTGAATACAAATATAGAAACTGCAAGTTAAATTGACTTTATGTGGTCTGAAGTTTGTCTTGTAAAACTTTGTATGTTGTCGTGATTGATGCCACACTATGCTAATATAAATGTCAAAGAAATTAAGTGACATCAGCTAAGCTAACTCATCTAATCCATTGTGTGCAGAACATGAGGATTAAAGCAGATGATTCACATTTATCCACTCGCTTAGCTGAATGTGTGAAGGACGACTTTCCTGTCAGGATTTTATGAAGCGCAATATGATAGCTGTCAGTTGCTGCATGCTCCATAAGATAAGAAAAATAAAGCTCTTCCTCGACAACTACTCTTCTCAACTCCTCATCCAATCCCTCAACACTTCACAACAAGACTACTGCAACTCTCAACTTACCAAACTACTGGAATTTAGTTGATGTCCCCTTGAGTACATCCAAAATGCTACTCATGTTACACCTCTGCTCAAGTCCCTTCACTAGCTGCTGTTATTTGCTAGAATTTCATTCAAAACCCTACTCTCGCCTCCGCAGTTGGCCTTATACACAAAAGGACACACACAAACTGCTTCGATCTGCCACATCTGGTCACTGTTTCTGCTTGTTCAAGTCAAGATGGTTTCTCCATCTTTGCAGTTCCAATAGTTTTCAGAAAACTCTCAAGTCTAATTTTGAAATGAAGTCTAAAAGAGTAGTACCCCTAAAATAACAATTCTATCATAATTTATTCACCCTGACTAATTTCAAACCTGTGGGACTGTACATGTTGCGTTATTCAATGCAAATACCATGCATGGAAACTGGAGCTTTTTTAAAATTACTTTTTTATGATATCTTTGTGTGAGAAACAGATGGAAATTAAAGTTGTTATTCATAGAAAATCTTTCCCTCTAGTGAGCTGATAACCTAAAGGTGTCATGTCATGAGGTATAAAATTTTCCTTGATATTTTGACATATAAGAGGTATTCTATAAAAGCATACAGTAACTTTCAGAACTCAAAACTTTATCTCCAATGTTATAAAAGCATTTATTGAAACCAAGCTGCAAACATGCCTCATTCTCTACTTCCTCGACTTCCCTACATCATTTGGGGGCTTATTCCTGAAGACCAAAGGGGACCCATCTGGACCATTTTCAATTAGTTTTGTATTTAAACATGCACACACAGATGTCTTTGACCACTTAATGCATATCTCTGGCTGCTTTTATAAGATGCAGTGTCAAGTTACAACTCTGAAGAGAAGAAGCCATTTGGTTTAATTCAGCTGCTGCCTCTTGCTGTTTTGAGCACAAACGCATCATGGTCTTTCACCCATCTGCCCTATTTTTAATTGTTGGTGTATGAAAACATGCAATAGTCTTTGACCATTTTGATGCATATCTGGTGATGTGCATTTCAGTTTAGGATGATACTGGAAACTCATGTGTATAATGTGTGTGTGTGTGTGTGTGTGTGTGTGTGTGTAGTTTACCACCACATTTGGACTATGTTTGTGGATCATGTGGATGTGTCTTCAGCATATTTCAGTATGGATTGCATGTTTTTTTAGCTATCAGTGTGGATTTCTTGTTAACCAGTCATAAAACGATTCAAGCTTTGCAAAGAAGCTGTTATTGAAGGATGGGGCAGTTAAAAACACTTGGACCTGATGCAAAACAATTAGTAAACAGTTCCATTCATAAATATTTCAAATGTCATGATTGTTTGATAGTTTATGGTGCTGACCCACTGTTTACAATGGGCACGTCCATTGACACTGCCCATTGTAACGAAACGGCTTGAGGCTGACTGCACCAGGCACGTCACCACAAACTTTCTAAACTGTTCATTTGTGTTGTTGGCAGTAGTAGCGGCAGCATGTTAATGTAACGATGTTGACAAACAGGCAGAGACGAAGACGATAAAGTTGAGATGAACCCAAGTGCAGTTTATTCTTAAAGAGTGGAAACCAGTATCCCCAACTATAAATGTGAGTGTGAAACAAAAACAAGAAACCAAGGACCTAACTAAACATGACCAAACTAGACTTGACTTGACAGGACTACGACTAAGACTATGGCTAGACTAGAGCAAAACAAAAACCTCGAGGTTACAAGTACACTGACTAGACTAAACATTGGCAAAACAACAAGGTTACATGTACACGGGCTAGACTAAACTTTGTTAAAACAACAAGGTTACATGTACACTGGCTAGACTGAACTTTAGCAAAACAACAAGGTTACATGTACAATACAAACATGAGGGTTTAAATACACAAGACATGGGTAACAAAGGCCAATGAACAAACGGAACTCTAAAACAAGATAACAAGACAATTAACCAAGACCAATGACAAACTAGAACTGAATTAAAGTAATCAAACAATGAACCAATGAAAACCAGACACATAAACATGGAGGGAAAACAGGACATATGAACACGACTGGGGAACAGGAACTTTAACAAGAAATTTCAAAATAAAAGTACACAAACAAAAGTCAACTGAGCATATATCACAGTTAAGCACAAAATAGAACAGGACATCTGTTTACTGTTGGTGCCACCATGCTTCCATGGTAGACAGCATCATTGATTATAATGGGTTCAATTGCTTTTGACGCGCCTCTCGTGTCCGGTGTAGACAGGGTGTGAATGTTAACAGTTGTGCTTGAGATGAACAGTTTAATATATTCAGATGGATTTGCAACACCTGAAATGTAATTTTATAATGTTGTGGAGATTGTTCATTCTCTTTAGATTGAGTTTCAAATATTTTCGTTTTAGTAATAGTTTTTCAGGAGCTGCACTATGTTAGCCAATCAGAACAGTGGGCGTTTACATTGAAATTTTAAGGAGGTGCTTATGCCAATACCAAGCGTTTAAGACAAAGGGCCAGAGACAGGGTGGAGAATTATCATACAGTATATTGCTAAATTATGACTGTTTTAGTGCAACAAAAAAAAACACCTTTACTAACATTATCATTGGACCTCAGGGAAGATAATAAAACTATATAAAAAAAAGAGCATTTCATGACCCTTTAAGATCCACTGCAATCGGATCATTGAGCTGGGATCAACTGATTAATTGAAAAGCTCTGACTCAAAGAAACAATTTGTTCATGAATTGGGTATCTCTACTTCTTTCATGAATTCTAATGACCATGCAGAGCTAGGGCAGATTTCAAGATTTCCTGGTTTTGACTTAAATTTCAGGCTTCTTCTCACTGAGAGATATGTATGGCTTTAGAAGACTGAAATAGAGTGCACAAGTAATACTATTTTAGCATGCATTTGTGTCCTTTTTGAAGCGTGAAAGCTCCAGATCCGATTCATTGTGATTGTGTGTATAAAAAGCATAGATACTTTATTATTTCTCTTTTTCCACACAAAGTAAGAAAGTCATTCAATTTTGTGTCTGCAACTTTCACACATATAGTGTACTCATTGCAAAAAATTGGTCTCATTTTATAGAACCAGCAAGTACTAGGAAAATTTACTTTTTCTCTATCATCTTCCATCACAATATACAGATCTGAAATGCAGGTGTTGCTCTAACACAGCTGAGCACTCACCATGTGCTCATCCATAGGCATTCAGGCAATTTTGTGGTTCCATGCACCTCCCCCATGGTTTTGTCCTATATCACGGCATCTGAGTGGACTAGAAGTTTAATCTAGGTGTTGCTAGAAAACTGAGATTATAAGGTTTGAGATTATATATAATACTTTATCATAGATAATCAAGAACATATTTTGCCGATGATTTGTTTGACTAGACTGCATATTGTGTTCTGGGCATATGAGACAAAACATTGGATTATTTACTTAAGCAAGCTCACAGATAAGAAAAAAATGACTTGATAGAAAGAATGAAAGAAACAGCTAAAAAAAAGATAGAAGCTGATATTGAGTTTGTGGCTATATAGGGTCTACAGAAGCAGTGATCGGAGCAGACATGAAATGTTTGTCTTTATTGTCTTACAGAGATCCTGTTTCACCTTGTGATTCTTTTGATAATCATTCAAACTGGTGTTATGGCAACACAATTAACAGCATAGTTGGATTTCTGAGAGCAAGAGCTTTTATTTGATACATGACTTATATATTTTAAGGTTTATCCAAAAAACTTTTGTATTCATATAATTATTTCTACATCATTGCCACAGGGCAATGTTTTTCAAAGATTTGCACTAAAACCATCTGGTCATTATCTATGAATTTTGTATAGCAGAAAGAGAGATAGAGAGAGAGAGAGACAGACAGACAGACAGACAGACAGACAGAATGAATGAAAGAAAGAAAGAAAGAAAGAAAGAAAGAAAGAAAGAAAGAAAGAAAGAAAGAAAGAAAGAAAGAAAGAAAGAAAGAAAACTATATCTTGAAATGTTATGAGGGAAGAAAATAAGGGAAATGTTTCCATTTTTAGTGCACTACCACTCTGGGCAGCTTTTTAGTTCGGTCTCTTGATAGTTTTAAATGCATGAATGAGTCAGTAAACTGTAAATGAGCCTAAACACTTCCCAGGGTGTTCCCATAACCCCCACCACACACACACACACACACACACACACACACACACACACACACACACACACACACAAAATTGTATGTGGAACTAGCACAACAATGACTAGACTAATAACAGCATTGGCAGACACATCTCATCTGTACACTGCTAAGCCCTATTAAATCATACAAAGAAGTTCTCCCAACTAGCCATCAAAGTAAAAACCCTTTTTTCCAGCAGTATTATTATTTTACAACTGCAGGTCAACTCAAGCTGTATGAACTTGTGTAAAATCGTTAGCGCCTCCTGCTAATGCATCAAGTGTAACCAAGTGTAAAATGTCTTGCTCTCAGAAAAATGTGTGCAGGTAAACCTCCTCTTTTCTTTCCCACTGTAACTCTGGGTGAGGTCCATAAAGCCTGTTGTCTTCTGCTTTTACCACTCAGCAGATGTATGTGAATCAGATGGTGGAGGTTAGACGTCAGTGAGGAAATCCAGATGGAGGTCACTGCCAAAAAATTCCAGAGGCCCGCTGCACCGCCTGCTGGAAAAATGACAATTCTTTCCTTGCCGAGAAAATAACATGGGACTCATTCCCTCCCACCTCATACAAATCTGGAATTGTTTAGGCCCTAGACAGCCATGAGAATGTGAGACGCTCTCTGTGCTCTCCTCCCCTACACATTCCCCCCCATTTACCTCACTGGTGCCATGGATCTGCAACAAAAATGTGTTTGACAGCAGCTATGCAGAAAAATGGGTCGACAAGATGACATCCAGGAAACGTTGTGGAAGACGTGAGGGTTTGCTCACAGTCATTTCACATTTGATGCTGGCATTGAGCTACTCGTTAATACCCTGAGGTTTTTTTCAAGTTTCCCCGACAAATTACTGAAAGCTATTACGCTATTTTCTTTTAGCTTGTCTCTGGGAAAAATTTGGCAACCTAACATCAGAACGGCTGAGTGTTGCTCTTCACCAAGGCCAATTTCTTTTTTGCATGCCCTACACTTGATCTTTGCTGCTGTTTGGTTAGAAAAAACATAAAAACATGCAGGTGTTGTGCTCTGTGCTACCATTGAAAGCATTTCCAAGCAAATTAACAAATTAGTGCCTACAGTTCATAACAAAGGCCAATACATCAGTGTTAGCCCACTGTGGTTGTACTGTAGAAACAGAATAGGCAAATGAGGGGACACAGGCATGATTAAAACTGCCACTGTGTTTGAAGAAGTGTTCACATCAGAATATTGAATGAAAAGAAACACTTTTAAATTACAGGTCGTGACATTTGGACCCAAAAGCCCTATTCGGAAGGGATTCGTTTTGCACGGGGATGTCGGGGTAATGTAATAATTATCAGATCTTCAATGTGATTTGAATCCCCTGCGAATTGGTATCTTCTGTAGCCCTATTCGGATGGGATTCCTTTTCTGGACATTCTGTATGTCTGTAAAATAATTGTTACCGCAGATGTCTGAAATGTTTACGGTTAATTTGCATGGGATAGGTAATGCTTGTAGAAAAATGCTTCTGAGATGGGCGTGTCTTTGCATTTTTGCATTGTTGTCATGTCGAAACTTCTGCAGCAAATCGGTTATTAAATATTAGCATTATCAGCCGTTTATGTATTGGGAGATGTATATGCTTGGCCATTTTTTGTTTTGGCCGAAAGAGAAAAAAGCCAGAAAATATGAGCCGATGTATATGCCTCACCGTACCTCAGTGCTCAGGTTTCACTCTTGATCGGTCTAATCATAATCACGGCACTGCCAAGCAAAGGCCGATGTCAGCGGTGTGGAAATACTTCTATCGGGAAGACACGCAGGCCATTTATTTGATGAATGTAAAACAGAAAAGTAATGTCTCTCTCTTTGGCGTAGGCCCCATCTGGCGGTCCGAGGGAGTTGTACTCAGAACCATCATATCCTGCCGGAGATAGGAGGCAGGGGCGAGGAGCCTACCCCCGGGGGGCTCAACTGGTGATGGTGGGGTGGTGGAGGTTGCCGTGTTAGCACACTGAAACAGCAATGTGATTGTGAGCAGACTTATAAAGTAATGGCTTACATTCGATTGGCTAGGAGTTACCCAGCTAATGATGTGATGATGTACAGCTGCTAGTCTTCCTGCTAGAACTACGCTGTGCTTCCATTTCAAAGCAGTACCGCCGCTCCCTATACGCATATTACACAGTCTGCGTAGGGCACCAACTCCCTAGGAGGGTACCATCTTACCCTAGGAGGGTACCAGAAAGTCCACCGGGTGCCCTCCCTCGCACGTCATACGTTATTCAAGGATCCGAAAGCAGTTGCGGAACACAGACAATCGCTTCACGCTCATATTACACGAACGCGACAATCATCTTGACTACTGGACCATGAACAAAACTCACTTTCCATTGCTTGCGTGGATTGCACACAGGTATTTATCTGCCCAAGCGCCAGCACAGAGAGTGAGAGACTGTTCAGTGCAGCATCTCATGTTCTTGATGAGAAGAGGAACCGTCTCTCCTGTCAGAAAGATTGTTCTTGAAGAGAAACCTGCCACTTGTACTTAAATAGAAAGCAGTCCAATTTGCTGTGTATAGCAATTACATTAAAACAGATTTAGCTCTGCAAAACTTAGTTATTCACTTGAGGCTACATCTGTCATTTACTATTTGAGGTTGGTTTTAGTTCTAGCACTGCTGTTTTGCACTGTTGTTTTGCACAATAATTTTATTAAAGTATAAATACGTTTATTTAAACAGAATAGAGGTCCTCTGCTGTTCCGTGTTCTGCCTGTTGTATCATTAAAATGACTGTGTAGCATATTCAAACTTTTTGTATTTGCAAGATGCTAGCCTATAGCTGCTAAGTTCATTGCTTGACTGCTGTTTTGCATATCATTACAGTTTTCTAGAACGTTACATTTATTGGATAATTGGTAAAAAAAAAAAAAAAAAATCTGTTAAATTTGATTGTTAAAGAACTGAATAAAGAATAATATATTTAATATTGTTATATTTTTTCTGTCCAATTTTGGTGTGTTACTTTCAATAAAAGTGTGATAATTTTATTGATTTGTAGTTTTTCGATTCAGATTAATTAAATTCATGAAATTTATTAAAAAGTATAATATTAATACAATTATATTTTTTAAAAAAACTATTTTAAAATAGGTATTAAAAAATAGTCATTTTCGGTTTTCGGCCAAGTGCATCCTGAATTTTTGGCACCGTTTTGTTGTCTGTTCTGCATAACGCGGCGCTTCATTTTTGCTTATTGCAGCCCATTCGGCACATTTCGCCGCCGGCCCGTTCGGGAAAATGCCCGGTATGCCAGATTACCAGCCCTGACAACATCAAACAAACCACTTATCGTATGATTAAAGCTTGTGGCAAATTTAGGTAAGATTTATTCTGCAGTAGCTAGCCTAGCATCGGCCAAAACATAATTGAACCACAATGTTACAAAAGTAATCAACTGACGGAAACGCGTAAACAACGAAGACACGCCCAGCTTGGCAATTTCAACAGACATTGCTTATCTTTGTGAACTGACTGAAAATATTACAGATGTCCGCAGTAAAAATTACAAATATATGTCCGTAAAACTAATCTCATACGAAATAGGGCTAAAGCCTGATTTTTTCAAAATCATGCTTTTACTGTTTAGGTGATATTTTTTATTTAAACAAAAATACATAGGTAAGATGTATTTTTGATTATAATAGTAAAAATAAAAAAAAGTGGGTGAAATGCTATAATGATTATGAATGAAAAACAACAGCCAAAAAAATAAAAAAATAAAAATCAAAGAAACTCCACTGCATATGAAATAGCATTCAAACCTGATCATACAGTTATATGTGAAATTAAAGCCAACTGTGCCATATTAGCCGGAAAGACCTGAATTTTGGCTGAAATAAAGATGGGCCATATGGTAGCTGATTCCCTTATTTTAGCAAATCCCAACCCCTACGGTTGTATAGCAAAAGTGTCCCGAAGTATTCACAAGGCGAAAAGTTGACAACTCTCATTCAAAGTTGTATACGGATACTAATTATGGTCTTGCAAGAAAATCTGCTCTTTTTTTATTAGCCTTTCATAAATTATTTATAAAAAATTTAAAATTAAAATGTAAAAACAAGTTGTCAAAATGCTATAAATTGATTACAAATGACATCACAGAAAAACATTTTCCTGGGTTGGATTAGAACAACATGGTGGGTTTGAAAATAAGTTGCACAGTTCAGATGGGAAAATGAACTTTGACAGAAACATCATGAGCTCCTGCACAAGGATTAAGACACAATGACACGACAGAGGTAGTCCACAGTGAAATATGGGAAAGGGAATAAAAAAGAAAAAAAAAACACCTCTATTAAATTAATTTCGCTGACATCCAACATCTCCAGAGCCCTAGCTCACTCCAGCTGTTCTCCATTAATTCAAGTAATCGCGGCCCTGCCAGATACATCATTCCCTATTTCACTTTGGACGTGCCTTCACCATTCCCTCGTTCATTTTCCTGACGGCTTCTCTTTCTTCATTGTATGGGGTGTCTGTTTTTATGTCCGTTCCCCAGGGGGCCGGAGGTGTGATCTCACAGATGTTTCTAGTTGGATGCATTTGACTTCGTCCAGAAGTT
Source organism: Xyrauchen texanus (assembly GCF_025860055.1). Taxonomy (NCBI): domain Eukaryota; kingdom Metazoa; phylum Chordata; class Actinopteri; order Cypriniformes; family Catostomidae; genus Xyrauchen; species Xyrauchen texanus. The sequence goes on along the minus strand of NC_068284.1, from coordinate 7,317,022 downwards.
TCTCTCATCTTTGTACACACAAATGATCTTGTCAGAACACATTGACTGGATTTAATATGCTCCAGTATAGTCGACATCACTTACAGACAAAATGTTTTAATCCTTGGTGTGGCTCTCACAGGATCTATTTCCCAGAATCAAAGCACAGGATTCTCGTTATTTTTGATACATATGATATTACCTAGTACAAATACATAAAAGAAGTACATAAATGACCATTCTTCATTTCCATTTTCTATTTAGCTGTGAAATACAATGTCATTTAAAATAAAGGTTCTTCAATGGTTCATTGTGACATTTTGGCATACTGTCACTCAATTTGTAAAAATAAACAAGAATCATGTTTACAGTATTGCACTTACAATTAAAGTCTAGAAATGAGGAAAGTAATTGCACCAGAATAAGCATTAAAAATTAAAAGAGCATTAAAAAAACATAAACATTTTTACCCAGCTAACAAAAAATATTCTAAGAACATTTATCTAACATTCCAATTAAGTTATGAGAATGTTACATTTGAATGTTCTCTGAACGTTCAAATCGTCCAGATTTTTTAATGTTTTAAGAATGATTTTGTCTTGGATATGCGAACGTAAGAGAAAACGTTAAGGGAATTTTCTATTTTATCATTTTTCAAACGTTATGAGAATGTTATCTATGTATGTTCAACGAATGTTCAGAACATCCATTATTAGTAACATTTTAAGTACTTTTTCCTTGGTTATGCGAGCATTAGAGAAAACGTAAAAACTTGTTTTTTAAAGATGTTAAAGTGTTAGTTCACCCTAAAAGGAAAATTATGCCATAATTTACTCACCCTCAAGCCATCCTAGGCATATATGACTTTCTTATTTTAGCCAAACACAATCAGAGTTATATTAAAATATAACCTGGCTCTTCCAACTTTATAATCGGAATGAATGGTACCTTAGATTTTGAAGCCCAAAAAAGCACCATCATAGAAATAATCCATACGGCTCCAGGGGGTTAATAAAGGCCTTCTGAAGCAAAGCAATAGATTTTTGTAAGAAAAATATCCATATTTATAACTTTCTAAACTATAATCTCTGAATTTCGGTAACGGCCATCCGCGTGTTCTCAAGAGATTTGAGTTCCGGCGTATGACATAGGCGTAGCGTCAGCTCCGGTGAGAAGTGACAAACGTAGAAGCGCCCGTTGTTTACAGCAAAGGAAAACGGCGAAAAGAAATGTAAGCGCAGTATAGTTCTAGCGGGAAGACTAGCAGCTGTACATCATCACACCATTAGCTGGGTAATTCCTAGCCAATCGCATGTAGCCAGTGCTTTATAATCTGCTCACAATCTATCACATTGCTGTTTCAGTGTGCTAACACGGCAACCTCCTTCACCCCACCACCACCAGTTGAGCCCCGTCCTGCAAAAGGGTAGGCTCCTCGCCCCTGCCTCCTATCTCCGACAGGATATGATGGTTCTGAGTACAACTCCCTCGGATCACCAGACGGGGCCTACGCCAAAGAGAGACATTACATTTCTGTTTTAAATTCATCAAATAAATGGCATCTTAAATCTCACTCAAGCCTGCGTGTCTTCCCGATAAAAGTAAGTTGTTTTATCTATACTGTAGATTTGTATTAGTTTGGAAATGGTGCGTTCGTGTATCTATCAAGTCATTCCAATCGTCCATTCAAGGCAGCAAACACTCTCAGCCTCTGGTGGCATTACCTCGCATTTCCTGCATGAGCACCACCACATCTCCCGTACTCATGTCTACCAGATTCTTTTGTTTGTGCCGCTACTGCAGCCTCCTCCATCTCCGGAGTTCCTGGTTGGTGTTCTCCGGATCAAACAAATAGGGCTGGGCAAAAAGCTCAATCTCCTATTCTCTTATATCGAAATCCTCCGACATTTTTCTTTAAAAATCCTCGTGGTTGTCTTCTAATTTGTGACTGGCGTTTTGTTTTGCTCTATCCTCTGCGATTTCACGTTCGTCACTTCTCACCGGAGCTGATGCTACGCCTACGTCATACAAACTGAACTCTCTTGAAAACGCGTTGACAGCTGTTACTGGAAGTCAGTTATTATAGTTTATAAAGTTATAAATATGGAAGTTTTTCTTACAAAAACACATTGCTTCGCTTCAGAAGGCCTTTATTAACCCCCTGGAGCGGTATGGATTACTTCTATGATGGTGCTTTTTTTGGCTTCAAAATCTAAGGTACCATTCACTCCCATTATAAAGTTTGGAAGAGCCAGGATATTTTTTTTTATATAACTATGATTGTGTTTGACTGAAAGAAGAAAGTCATATACAACCAGGATAGCTTGAGGGTAAGTAAATCCTGGGATAATAAAATTTTTTGGGTGAACTAACTCTTTTAGGGGAAGTTAAATTTTTTCATTTTGCAAACATTATGAGAATGTTACTTTTGAATGTTCTCTGAATGTTCAAAATGTCCAGTTTTTTTATATTTTAAGAAACATTTTTCTTGGTTATGCTAACGTTAAAGGAAACATTAAGGGAGCATTCCATTGTCTCTTTTTGCAAACGTTATGAAAATAGTTACTTTTGAATGTTCTCTGAACTTTTAAAATGTCCTGCTTTTTTTGAGTTTTAAGAAAGCTTTTTGTGGTTATTCAAACATTAGAGAAAACATTAAAGGAACATTCCATTTTTTCTTTTGCAAACAATATGAGAATATTACTTTTGAATGTTCTCTGAACGTTTAAAACATCCAGCTTGTTTTGTATTTTAAGAACGTTTTTTCTTGGTTATTCAAACATTAGAGAAAACGTAGAGAGAATGTAAAATCTTTTCATTTTCGCAAACATTATGAGAATGTTACATTTGAATGTTCTCTGAACGTTTAAAACATCCAGCTTTTTTGTGTTTTAAGAAGTATTTTTCTTGGATATGCGAACGTAAGAGAAAACAGTAAGGGAATTTCCCATTTTATAATTTTGCAAACGTTATGAAAGTGTAACCTATGTATGTTCAATGAATGTTCAAAACATACTGTTCCCCATCTGTCACTCACTCGACGTTGTGTCGATGTAGTGACGCTAAGGGTCGCCTAGTTAAAAGTAACATTCTCATAATGTTTTCAAAATGATAAAATGGATACGATTCCCTTTAGTTTTCTCTAAAGTTCGCATAACCAAGAAAACTTTCTTAAAACATAAAAAAACATCTTGGTAACTTCAGTTCCCTGATGGAGGGAACGAGACTTTGTGTCGATATAGTGACATTAGGGGTCGCTCTTGAGAGCCCCGAACACCTCTATTATTTTGAGCAAAGGCCAATGAGAATTGGCGAGTGGAATTTGCATGCCACTCCCACGGACTTACATGTATAAAAGGAGAAGGAATGCCCACACTATTTGAGGTTTTGTGCTGAGGAGCCGAGACAAGGTCCGGCCATTTCATCGGCTGGTACAGCATTGTGGCAAGAGGTACACAATGTCTCATTCTCTCCATCAGGGAACAGAGGTTACGACAGTAACCAAGACATTCCTCTTCTGTCACTCACTCGACGTTGTGTCGATGTAGTGACACTATGGGTCCCTATAGAAAAATTACACAACAGCAGAACCATTTTACTTGAACTGATGATGCAGGTGCAAGCAACTGCTGTGTGCGTAATAGCAGGTTCATCGGTTTGCACGTATCCTCCCCCAATGCCATAAAAAGACGTCATGTAGTTCTCCACATCCCTGAGGGGGGAAGCAACATAAATATCATGGGAGCAGGCCACGCCAGCCACAGCCTTTTCTCTCTATGTTTTCTCTCCACTGAGAATTAGATCTGGCTAGGGCCATCTAATGCTATTATACAGATCGGGGATGGTGTTTTATTCTGTTCCTATTCTTTCAGGGGGAAAAGACCATGTGGAGACAATATCCTGCCCAAAGGGGAGGTCAACATGTGGCATTACGACACGTGGGTTCACCAGCCACACATGAAGGGGAGGAGCTCTACAAACATGGCAGCTGTTGGCAGAGAGGGCTCTGCCCAAGTGAGACGAGGGTCTGCCAACAGGGAGACCGTACTGTGGAAAATAAATCACAGGGAGTTATCTGACTAATCGGCACATGTAGAGCACCTATCCCAGTACAGGGCATATTAGTACCCATAGTGGGTCTGGCTGCAAAATCCTCCGCTGGATTCTAGGGAGGAAGGACATCCAAGTTCCACGACTTTGTGAACTCGACTGGGGGTAAAAGCGCACGCTTTTGCCTCAGGGGACGGGAAGGTTGCTATACGCAAGTGATACACCTGGCCAGTAGATGTCAGGGTACTGGAATTACTGGAAATTAAATGATTACATGTAATCTGGAGTACTTGTAATTGGATTAAATTACATTTTTAATTCTCGAATTCATAATACAGTTACTTTTTATAGATTACATGATTACATATTAACAAGGCAATGGCAGTAAATTGTTAGTCATTTATTGATCATTCTCATATCATTATCATCATATTATTACCACAAAGTGCAATAGTCTCACAGATTTTGAGTATGTGCTGTAATTACTTTACAACAGTAAGATATGCACCTCTGTTAAGGACTCATTCATGTTATGTTTAATGCACTTTTTAAAAATGCCATAAGGAGCTCTTTTTGTTAGTAATAAAGAATGGAATCCATTTTCTTCTGGAATACACAAATGCATGTGACTGTAACGAACGATAGTGAGACAAACAGACCCAAAGCAGAGGAACAGTTCAAAGGATTTATTAACAATAATAAAGAGCAGTCACTGGGTTGAGGAATGTAGAAAATCCAGACACCGGCTGCAACAGCAGGAAGCAATCTTCAATGGTGTGTGCATCGTAGTCGCGCAAGGGGCATTCCATAAAGAGTGTGTTCGTAGGTTGAGTGTGTGCACTAAGATCACAAAAGATACCCCATGAGGCCAATTGCCCAAGGCCAAACGGACAGCCAATAATTCTTGGTTACCGATGTCATAATTCTGTTCAGCTGGTGTTAAGCAGTGTGAAAAAAGCACACGGAAGCATCTTTCCATCTGAGGGGGAGCGCTGCAACAAGACTGCTCCGACACCAACTTCAGACGCATCAACCTCCACCCCGAACTGACTTGCTGGATTGGGAGTTACGAAGATGGGTGCGGTAGAAAACTGCTCCTTTAATTTACAAAATGCGGCCTCGGCTCGGGAGAACCAACAAAAATAAGTGAGTGTGGAGGTGATGCGAGCTGTCTGTAGTTCCTAATAAACCTCAGATAAAAATTGAGAACCCCAGAAACTGCTGCAAGGACTTATGAGACTCTGAGGTTCGCCAATCAGAGACGTTTTTAACATTAGTCAGGTCCATGCGTACTCCCTCAGACAAAACGATGAACCTCAGGAACAGAACCGGCTGTACATGAAAAGCACACCCCTCCCTGCCTTGACGAATAGCTGATTCACAGCTATTTATCAAGATAGACAAACACAAATCGATTGACCATGTCTCTAAGCATGTTCACGAGCCCCTGGAAGACAGTGGAAGTGTTAAAAGTCATCTTCCACTCATTCCCCTTCCTAATCCACACAAGATGATAAGCATTGCATAAGTCCAACTATGTAAAGACGGATGCTTCCTGCAAGAGTTCGAAGGCTGAGGACATCTACAGTAAAGGATAACGATTATTCACCGTGTTGTCATTCAGCCCCCAGAAATCTATTCAGGGTCTAAGCGAACCATCCTATTTCTCCACAAAGAAGAACCCTGCCCCTGCTAAAGAGGAAGGGCGAAGACAATCGTTGATATACCTGTTCATGGCCTCTCTCTCTCTGGAGCCAAGAGCGAATACAGCCATCCACGAGGCAGCGAAATGCCAGGAAGATGTGAAATCACACATATGGGCGATGAGGAGGAATTGTTGCAGCACTCAACCAGCTGAACACTGCCCTCAAGTCATGGTATGTCAACGTTACTCCAGATAAGCCCACCGGTTCATCCAGCAATGAAACACAAGTCTGGACAGGGGAAACAATTAAGAAGGCTAATTGACCAATCTATATGTGGTTTTGCGTTTTCCAACCATGGATGCCCCAATACTACCAGTAAGATAATATTGATAAGGTAGAAGGACAACTGTTCCATGTGATTCCCAGAATGTGACCTGCTTTGTGGATTAAATGATGACGGACAGCAGCGTGCCACTTAGGGAGTGGGTGATGATGGGTCTTTGAACAGGGAACATTGTGAAAGGAATGCACTGCAGGATTCAGCCTCATCTGAATACGGGACTGGAGGGGGAATGCAGGCTTCAAAGCATCCAGGAGCCGGTAAGGAAGCTTCCTGAGATGGGCCAGCATCAGAAGATAGGCGGAGCTGCTAGGGTGAGCTCAACGAGCTGCAAAACTATCATTCTCCAAAGCCCGATTCGAGGCAGCAATTTTATCCTGCTGACATCACAGCAAGACTCCCTGAGAGAGGGTGGAGTGAAGAGTGGATTTCTCCACTGGGTCCCTATGATGGCTAGATTGTTCTGTAATGAACAATAGTAAGACAAACAGACCCAAGAGCAGAGGAACAGTTCAAAGGATTTATTAACAGTAATAATTAGCAGTCACTGGGTTGAGGAATGTAGAAAATCCAGACACCGACTGCAGCAGCGGGAAAGGATCTTCAATGGCATGCACATAGTAGTTGCACAAGAGGAAGTCTGTGAAGAGTGTGTTTGTAGGATGAGTGTGTGCATTGTAGAAGTTAGGAACAGATTTGTAGAATCCTCCATTGAAGCTAGTGAGATGCAGAACAATGCCCAGCAGAGATGAGCAAAATTAGCTCCCGACATACGGGCAGAGATGAGGTATCCTTCGTGGAAGACCAGCTGACATACAGCAATACTGGAAGGCAACCACACACCCAACATGCGGGCAACCAACAGATACATGAGACAAGACTAACTAAGTAGAGAGTGAGGTTAGTACTCAAAAACACTGAGAACACAACGGGCTTAAAAAGTGAGTGAATTAGAGAAGAACAAGTGTTGCTCACATGCTAATCAGTGGCATGGTCAGCGTTCTGCTGGGAACAATCAATGTTCCCATGGAAATGCTGAAGGCCACGCCTGTGAGACATGAGGGAAAGAAAATGACAAAACATGCTAAATAAACTGAAAACAAACTCACCGGAGCCATGACAGTGACATAAAATAAAATAGAATTAGGTTGAAATTTATCCAAAAGTAACTGTATTGGAGTACCCCAAAAATGTAATCTATGAGATTACGTTACTGGTTGAATTTTTTATCATGTAGTTTGTAATCAGTACCTGTCAGTACAAGTAATTCGCCCAGCACTCGATACTGGGACATTCAGTAGCAACATGTGATCGTGTTAAAAAATCAACCCATAATTACATCAGGAATGCATAACCAGAAGTTTAGCTGCAATGAGGTTCGTAGTCCCACCTCTAAAAAGCAAATGTAGGGTGTGTCTCAATTAGCTCCCTACTTCAGTATTCAGGGCACTGATCTAAGAGTTCAGTTTGAACAACTCTCGGAGTAGTAAAACATTTATATTTATACAGTATATATATATATACAACAGTTAGTTCCGGTCTTCAAATCTGATTGGACGAGAGACGTTCCATGAGCACTGATGGTCTGACACCATCAGCACTCCGATGAGTCACTGTGTGTGTATCACTCTGCTTGTGTCCCTGCCGATCTAAACAAAAGTGAAAGAACAGTGCATATGTGTTAAGAGCTTCTGTTTGTCTTTTTTTTTACATTGGATATGTTAGCCAGCATGTGGTGGCAAAAGATCATTTTTGTGTGTTACATGAGCCAGTTATATGACGTGAAGTGAATCCACGTCAGCTAGTGTTTACATAAAACAGCTCATCGTGATCGATTGTATTAGTACTACTAAAACTAGGAAACAGCTTTATACGAACAACTTCAGCATTATGGCTCATCACAGCTGAGAGACACAACAGACTGATTAATTACACAATGGATGCTGTTTAAAATTATAGAGGACATTGTGGTTTCTCTAGTGATTGACTCTTGCGCACTGGCTACAGCAAAATAAGGAGAAAAACCCCCGCTTGGATGCTATTTTTCCACTGAGAAAGCTGATCTTTAGAAAGCTGACAGCATCTCTGCATGAGTGGCAACAGGTGATTGCACACACTCCATCTCTCTCTCACTCTCTCTCTCTCTCTCTCTCTCTCTCTCACTCTCTCCCTCACACACACACACAGGCACACACACACACACACACACACACATCCTTGTTTATCCAATCATTTGTTAGAAACAGCACAAGCCATGATACTATTTCTGAAGTTACATTTTTGAATTACTAGGGAAGGCTTGGACGCATTATTTTTTTTGAATCTGCAACGGCAGATTCTGATCGGTCACGTAAGAAAGTTGTTCCCTGCACAAATGCGTTTTTGTGACTGTACTCAGTTTTTCAATTTTTTTTTAAATTTACTTGTTGATTGAACTGTTGTATATAAGCAATATCCCACTCGCAATTGTGCTATATTGCCCTAAATCAGCACTGCTGTGATTACCTATGGCACTCGACCTGTGGCGGAATCACAGCAGTGCTGATGAAGGGCCATATTGCACTCTTGTTCATGTGATATTGCTTAAATATATATATATATTGTGATGTCATGAGAGGCAGCACAGCTCTCAGCGGGACAGTTCAAGTAGTGCCAGGACACAAAGTTCAAATGTAAACAAGGATTTTATTACAGTTCTTAGGAACTAGCAAAAACAGTACTCTCTCTTGGAAGTAGCTTCATGCTTAGGTAGAGAATGGGATGTTCCTCACCGTCATGTGCCTGGGCGAGTACCACACCCAGACCCACCTCTGACGCATCCGCCTGGACAATGAATTCTTTCTTGAAGTCTGGCGCCACCAGGATCGGACTGGAGCACAGAGCTCGCTTCAGGTTGACGAAGGCCGCCTCCGCCGCAGGGTTCCATCTTACCATTCGTGAGTGGCGTTTGGTTGTCAGCTCTGTTAAAGGTGTAGCTTTGGTAGCAAAATCCGTAATAAAACGTCTGTAGTAGCCGGCTAGGCCCAAAAATTACCTCACCTGTTTCTTGGTGATGGGCTGTGGCCAGTCCTGGATGGCCTGCAACTTGGCTTTCTGAGGCTTGACCAGCCCCCGCCCAATGGTGTACCCCTACCAGCCTGCACTTCTTTGGGTTCGCTGTGAGCCCTGCTTCTCTGAGCGAATCAATCACAGCTTGCACTCGGGGTATGTGGCTGGCCCAATCTGGACTTTGTATGACGACATCATCTAAATATGCAGCTTCGTACCTCTTGTGGGGAGCAAGGACTCGATCCATCAAGCGTTGGAATGTGGCAGGTGCTCCGTGGAGACCAAACGGGAGTCGGGTATACTGGTAGAGCCCCTCCGGTGTGGCAAAGGCCATCTTCTCCTTGGATGCCGGGGTCAGGGGCACCTGCCAGTAGCCTTTTGTGAGGTCAAGAGTGGTTAGGAAGCGAGCATGCCCTAAGGAATCTATCAAATCATCGACACGAGGCATTGGGTATGCATCAAACTCAGACACTTCGTTTAACTTCCGATAATCATTACAAAATCGTACTGACCCGTCTGGTTTGGGAACCAGTACAATGGGGCTTGCCCAGGCACTTTGGGACTCTTCGATTACTCCCAGCTCCAGCATCTTCCTTACCTCCTCCTGAATAGCCACTTTACGAGCCTCCGGCATGCGGTATGGGCGCTGGTTTACCGCTTGGCCCAGCAGGGTGCAGATCTCGTGTTGGACCACCTCCGTGTGCCAGACATCTAGAAGACATCTTGGTTACGATCCACCAGTTCCAGGGCCACCTGCCGTTGATGTGGGGACAGGCTTGGACCCACCTGAACCTCCTCCCGCACCGGTTCCTTGGACTCTGTCGGGGGTAGACAGCTGAACAGCGCCTCCCTGGCGTGCCACTTCTTTAAGAGGTTAATATGATAAATCTGCTCAGGTTTTCTTTTATCAGGTTGCCTCACTTTGTAGTTTACCTCTCCTACACGTTCAATGACCTCATATGGTCCTTGCCAGGTTGCCAGGAATTTGCACTCAACGGTTGGCACCAGGACCAGCACTCTGTCCCCCGGCTTAAAACTCTCTGGGTTGAGCAGATTTGTTGTAGGAGGCTTGCTGTTGCCATTGAGTGGTCTCCATGTGTTCGCGCATCATGGGATAGATGGCCTTCATTCTTTCCCTCATGGCCCCGACATGCTCAATCAGGGTCCGCTGCTGGCACAGTTGCTCCTCCCAGGCCTCCTTGGCAATGTCCAGCAGTCCTCTGGGTCTGTAGGAAAGCAAGAGCTCGAAGAGTGAAAAACCAGTAGAAGACTGAGGTACCTCTCTCACCGCAAACAGTAGGTATGGTACCAGCTGATCCCAGTTGCGCCCATCTTCCCCAACCGCCTTCCGCAGCATGGATTTTAGTGTTTTGTTAAAGCGTTCGACTAACCCGTCTGTCTGGGGGTGGTAGACTGAGGTTCTCAGCTGTTTGATCTTCAGTAAAGCACAGTTCTTTCATCACCCTGGACATGAATGGAGTTCCTTGGTCTGTCAATATCTCCTTTGGGATTCCCAGACTAGTTGAGAGAAGGAACAGCTCCTTGGCGATTTGTCTGGATGTAGCCTTCCTCAGCGGGATGGCCTCAGGATATCGGGACGCATAGTCCAAGATGACCAGGATGTACTGATGCCCCCTGGAACTTTTCGGTAAGGGCCCAACTATGTCCAGTCCAATCCTCTCAAAAGGAGTTTCGATAATGGGCAAGGGAATGAGCGGGTTTCTATATGTGGGCTTTGGCGCCACCTGCTGACACTCAGGGCAACTACGACAGTAGTTTTCTATCTCTTTGTGTACTCCCGGCCAAAAGAAGCATTGCAGGATTCTTTCCTTAGTCTTCTCTACCCCTAGGTGGGCCCCTAGCGGGTGCGTGTGTGCTAGGTTGAGTACGGTGGCCCGATAGGGCTGTGGTACAAGGAGCTGTTCATGCACTTCATCATTTTTCTTTACTACCTGATACACTAACCCCCGGCTTACTGCGAAATGGGGGTAAGTAGGGCTTGTCCTATACCCTAGCACTACTCCCTCTAACACCTGCACATGTCTTAAGGCATTTGTAAGAGTGGGATCTTGTAACTGGGCCGTACCATACTGGCCTGTGAGAGGGGGAAGCTCTTTGGGGCCTTGGACGTCTTCCTCACTGGGGATCGGAGCACTTTCCTGGGCCATGTCCTCTTCTCCCGTGTCTGGACCAGTCTCTGTGTCGGCCTGGGCACCTGCCATCTCTGCAAGACCACAGGCTGGAGTGAGTGATTCTGAAGGTTGCACTTGAGTACTCTCAGGATGAGTCTTACCTCTCCGCTTCCAAGGTACTCGGACTAGCCTCTCCTGAGTCTCTCTCCACAGCGGGTGAAAGGCTGGGCAGTCTCGTCCAATTAGGACCGGGACGGGTACGGAGTCAACGACACCTGCCACTGTGAGTATGGTTCCCCGGGTGGTGGTCATTGTGAGTTCAGTGATGGGGTAGTCTCTGGTGTCTCCATGGACACAGGAAACTGGGAGGACTTTCCCTGGGGTCAGACACGATGGACCCATCAGGTCCTTACGCACCAGGGTGACCCGGCTACCTGAATCTAACAAGGCCTCCACATCATGGTGGTTCACAGTCACCGGGCAGGTGGGGGGTCGATCTGGGGTGCCATCTATGACTCCCACGAGTGAGGCAAAACAGTGGGTGGGTGGTGAGCTGGAGGATTCAGCAGTGGGCATAGGCTCATCCACCGGTTTCCCACACTGCCAGGAGATGTGTCCCATCTCCCCACACCGGTAACACTGTCGAGTTTCACTCTCCCGGCGTATTCTTTCTGGACCCGGCTGGTTTCTGGCTCCCCCTGGAGCCTGGATAGCTCCTGAAGTGGCTGGGTTGGAAACCTTGGGGTTCTTTGGATGGGTTCCTCCAATCTGTGGTGGGGACGCACTTCTGGGCTCTTTCCTGGAAGTCTCTGCTGTGGCCTGGTATTTTTCTACAGCTTCCACAGTTAGATTGGCTGTGGTCAAGGCCTGTTGGCTGATGAACCGTTTCGCCTCATAAGGCAGGGCCCGTAAGTAACGATCCACCACAATGGCCTCCACTACTGCAGTGGCGTATTCTTCTTTGGTTCCGGCCTTTTCTGCATGATCCGGACAAGTTCGTGCATCTGCGCACGAGGAGGCTGGTCTGGTTGGAAGGTCCAGCTGTGGAAGCGTTGGGCCATACCAAACTTGGTGAGCCCATTTCTGCTGAGGATCTCAGTCTTCAGGGCATCATAGTCAGTCACCTGGTCAGGGCCCAGGTCCCGGACAGCATTCAGCGATTCCCCTGTTAGAAAGGGGGATAACAGTCCAACCCACTGTACCCTGGGCCAGGCTTCCCTAGTGGCCATGGCTTCAAAGGCATGCAGGAACGCCTCAACGTCATCTGTGGCCCCCATCTTGGATATAAAGTCACTTGCCTTTATTGGGTGGACATTCTGGACGGCCATCTGTTTTTGCAGCTGCAGTTCCTCTGCCTTCAGAAGGTTGGCTCTCTTCTGCTCCTCCAAGAGAGCCACGTTCGCTTGCATCTGGGCTTGCTGACCAGCAACCAGGGCTTTCAAAATGTCCTCCATTTTGTTACATGGGGGGCCTACGGCCAATTTGGAAAAGTGGGCAGTCAAATCTTCAGTGTCCTCCTCTGACATGCACTATGCTGATCTTTACCTCCCCCCTGCCTGGGCAGGTGGTGGTCTCTGCAGGGTCTTTTTCCCCTGAAAGAATAGGAGTTGGAAAAGAACGCCTTCCCCGATGCGTGCGATAGTGTTAAGATGGCCCCTGCTCCCATGCCATGACAGGTTCTATCGCGACTTTGAGTAAAAGGGTCACAATCTCCGCACGTAGGGTGCTGGCGTTTTCTCCTTGCACCGAGGTGAAGCAGACACTACCGAAAGGGGGCGGGGGCCTGGTGAACTGAATCGCGTAGCCGAGTCAGATGGTCCTGGCCAACCAACGCGACGGGTTGGGAAGTGAAAGCCATGTGTCCAAGCTCCGCACGAGGGGCATTAGGGGGATGATCATTTTTGACGTACCTGGCTGGGCTTCGCAGCGGTGTTGTGCAGGTAGTGTTGCATTGGGATGCAAAAGTGTGTTCCAAGGCTTTGTTGCTAAGAAAGGACTCAAAGCACTTACCTACCTCCGCACACCTGGCAGGGGGTGGGTTAGTGACTGAGGAGGAGGTCCTGTGTAGGCGTCCTCTGGACTCGTCAGAACCGGCCAGCCGGGGGAAGGAAATAGCTCTTTTATTGAGAATGTGGGTACCATAGCCTGAAGGGGGTGCGGCAAAAGAAATAAAGGTAAATTAACATTCTCCTCCCGGCCCTCCACCTGGGGACAGAGTGGTCTGCTTACCAGCTCTGGAGCGAACATCTCGTTCCCTATGTTGTCCATCTCAGGAATGCTTGAGAGCCTTCCGGGTCCTCGAGGATGTCCTTCTTGCAAGGCGCTCGACGCTGGGGCTGAGAGGAAGACTCTCAGATCCTCCCAAGAAAGACCCCTAGTGTTGCTACAATCGACCCAACGTTGAGTGTGTGACAGAAGGGGAACAACAAAACACTTGAACGTGAGTGAAATACTTTTAGGATATTTTCAATAGCACAGAATCACTCCATGATCGCTCAGAGAGGATTAATACCACACTACAGCTGAGGAATAGATTAAACTAACATCTGCAGCATTTTTGTTCATCACTGCAACAGATGCAGGTAATCACACGCTCAGTCGCTCTCTCTCTCTTTCTCACACACACACACTCACACACACACAAACACACACACACATCTTTGTTACTCTTATAACTTGTTATAAATAGCTTAAGCTATCATTACTAGTTCTAAAGTCACACTATGGAATTATTAACAGAGGTTTGTGTGCATCTTTTGAACTAGCAACGGCAGATCCTGATACATGGCCGAAGAAAGTATTTCCTCACACAAGAGAGTTTTTAGGACAGTCTTTTCTTAGTTATTTATTTACTTGTTCATTGAACTGTGGTATAAGAGCAATATTGCAATCACAGTCATGCTGTGTTGTCTCTATATCAGCAAGGTTGTGATTACCCGCAGCACTCAGCCTGCACATCCGTGCTGATATACGGACAAAAGAGCACTCTTGCTTGTATGATATTGCTTTAGAATGACAGTCCAAATTGACTATATTTTATCACCTGCTGGACCTATGCTGATTAAGTAATATAATTCACCAGGTTTATACAGTAGATTTGAATAAAACTGCCAATTATAATGTAGTAGGCTACTGTACTCTTATGCAGTCTTTTACATCCACATGACTTTAATTATGCATGATAGTGAAGCTTTGTGTTCTTAATGAGCTCTCACATGGCATTTGCAGTCGATGGTTGTTAGCGAGGTGCGCAGCACATCAGATCGAGTGAGAGCTTTTTAGCTCACTCAGGCAAGAAAGGCTAATATTAAAAGTGTGGTGGGTGGTTGTGTGTAAAGCTTGGGTAATTGGGTTACACTTGTACAACTGCTGTTGACACCAAGTATTCTGTGAGATATCACAGCCAAAGCCTTGGAGGTGAAAGGTGTGTAGCCTTCAGGTGCGTCTTCACAAGCCTAGCTGGTGTTTTCCAAGTTAAGCTGAATTTTAATGCTGAATTTCCATCTCACCTTTGTAGTTGCATAATTAGTCAGCTATATTGTAATAGAATTGCTGCTTTGAACCATATTTTGTGGCTATATAACAACACTGTCTAACAGCTGTATAGTATAGATAAATGAGAGGTTTAAATTTTATGTTTGCCTAGGGTGTTCTGGGTGGTTGCTAAGCAGTTGCTCATGTTTGCATTTATTTTTAAAATTATTATTTATATATTTTTTTAGTAGTATGCATGTTCTCTGGGAATTGAACCCACAACATCTGATATAGCTCAGCACATCAAATGCACTTTAAAAAAGAAAAAACTTATTTATTGTCCCTCAGGCAATTTGTATACATCAGCATGTGATTTAATTGATGTTAGTTGCACAGACAATGTAGGAGTTACAAGCCAATGTAAATTCTTTAGGGCTTTGTTGTATGAGTGTATTAGTATGCATGAGTAGTAATTACTACACTTGCCAAAGATCAAAAACATTTAAATGCATTTTATAGTGAGAGTATATATTTATAAAGCCTTCATGTCTACAGTAAGTGTTGACCAAAGAATGGTCCTACCCCCCAGGTAGATTCGTACAAATTGCGGGATTATTAAAAGCAGTGGGTGTTCGGCTGTATGGCTCTCACAGCTGGCTCCACATATCTACTATAAATGCTGTCTTTAGCTACACTTGCCAGGGCCGGCCCATGGGGCCCTAGGCAAAATCATGAAAATCTGCCATGTGAAAATTGTCATAACCTTAAAACCAGTGGTGAGCCGTGCATTAAATGTCTAGGCCTTCATTGTGATTCATGCCATTAAGAAAACACAGTTTCACAATGAATAAGACACCCTATGCCTTTGGGCATCATACATTATGTCGCAGCTAACATCTAGGTTACGGATGTATATATACCTCTGATCTATGAAAAAAGGCCAATGAGAAGTTGGCAGACAGAATTTGCATGTCCTTCCTCCAGACATACGGGTATAAAGGTGGGGAAATGCGTCTGTTTCATTCAGGATTTTTCTGAGGAGCCGGAAATGGTCCGGCCAAAACAGTGGCTCGGCTCAGCGACGTGGCCAGGAGGACACAACGTCTCATTCCCTCCATCAGGGAATGGAGGTTACATCCGTAACCCAGAGGTTCCCCATCTGTCGCTCACTTTGACGTTGTGTCGAAGAAGTGCTTACCCAAAGACTTGCTGTCTACTGCGTCGTGGTGGGCTGTGATAGCAGCTACACACACCTTCAAGGTGGATGGGGATAGCCTCCCCTCCAACCTCTCCTGCAGAAATGAGAGCACTGACCTGACTGCACACCTTTGTGGGTCTTCGACCCGAGAAGAACAACAATTCGCAAATAAGCGCCACTTTAGGGCGTAAATTTGTCTGGTAGAAGGGGCTCTGGCTTGGTTGATCGTGTCTACGACGGCAGGTGGTAGATCAGCTAGATCTTCCGCGTCCCGTCCAGGGGCCAGATGTGGAGGTTCCAGAGGTCTGGGTGTGGATGCCACAGCGTGCCCCATCCCTGAGAAAGAAGGTCTTTCCTGAGGGGAATTTGGCGGTACTGACTATACTGTATAGTTCAGTAGATGACAAATAACGTATAGCTTTTTTTAGGTTAAAATGTCCAATGTTAGGTTAAAATGTCCAAAGTTAGGTTAAAATGTACATGCATACATAAGGGAATATGTGGATTTTAGATGCTGTAACAAGTCACCATTTTATCACCTTGTATTGTTCGCCTTTCAACTTTTTTCTCGGAGTACAAATAAACTAGTGTCTTAATTAATATGAGGTCATGCAACTGCAAGTATGATAATTACTGGGTAACATTTTACAATAAGGTTTGCATTAGGTATCATTAACTATGTATAATACAATTTCCCAGCATTTATTTATCTTGGCTAATGTCAATTTATAAAAATACAACTGTTTATTGTTTGTTCATGTTAGTTCATATTGTATTAACTAATGTTAACTTATACAATATTTTTTTTACTAGTATATGTAGAAATGAACATTAACTAAGATTATTAAGTGTTATTCATTGTTAGTTAATGTTAACAAATATAACCATAAGTGTTACCCATTAAAGTAACACAAAATAAGAAAATGCTGTTTAAAATAGTTTTAGATTGTTTTAATAGTTTAGGACACTGCTGACCATGACAATTCCATTTCAACTACCCACTGTGACGAGGAGGAGGGCGTGGCCATGCTGTGAGGGTGCATGGCTGGCACTGTGTTAACTAATCAGCAGGAGAGAGAAATAAAGAGGAGCTGGAGAAGTCAGTTGAAGAGAGAAAGAGGCACATGCTTTGAGTTAATTTATGTTATTAAAGCTTACGTTGAATGTTCTGCCAGTTCCCTCTTCCTTGCCCACCTTACCCCGTGACATTGGTGCCGAAACCCGGGAAGGAGGTTGGATGCGCTGTTATGGGCCAGGGGAGGAACCGCTGCCATCCACCAGATAGGGGAGGAGCTGTCCTGTCCACCAGGGGTCGGAGGACTCACTGCCATCCGCCCGGCGAGGAGCGACTATTGTCCATCAGAGGGCGGAGGAGTGGGTCAGGGCCAGGTGACGGCATGTCCAGGGACCGTATAGCAAGTTTTTCTCTCTCTCTGCTCCCTCTCTGTGTCTCTCCTGCTCACCCTCTCCCTCTCGTCTCCCCCTAGGTTCCCAGGAGGCAGGGTGGACCAACGGCTGGAAGGGCAGTGTCTCCCCTCCAGAGATGGGGGGGCAGTCCGTATGGTGCCTCGGCCTGAATTGGGCGGGGGAGGAGTGTGACGTGTAGGGTGTAGCCAGGCCGTGAGGGTGCACAGCTGGCACTGAGTCAGCTAATCAGAGGGAGAGAGAGATAAATGGATGGCAGAGACGCCAGTTCGAGAGAGAGAGAGAGAGAGAGCCACATGTGGCCGCTGTGTCTGTGTGTTTATGTGATGTGTTTAAGTTGGTTTGAGTTAATTTATGTTATTAAAGCTTGCGTTGAATGTTCAGCCGGTTCCCGTCGCCTCCTTGCCCACCTTACCACATTACACCCACATAACTATGCGTAAAAGTTTAATTATAACAACAAAATCAATGAAAACAAAACGTTGGACAGAATGTGTGCAAAAGTGAATACAACATTTTAGTGATTATTCAGAGCTCATTTTATACGTAATATGATGTTTTTCATTTTCACTGTCATTGTGAATTATCAGGTACACACGTGTTGCATATTGTCCTGCTTGTGTGCACTAAATATGACTTGTTCATTTACTTTTCCCATGCTCACAGGGCCCCCTCAGACACATTGTGGCCCTAGACGGCCACCTGTATCACCTGTAATGACGAGCCGGCCCTGACAACTGCACTGCGAGTGTGCGACTCTGTTATAGAATGGATTTTATTCCGGTGTTCATGTAATTCAGATGCATGCACTGGTGGGTGCCGTGGGGGGTGAAGACAGAGAAAGTGGGATTTGCCCTAACATGTTTTAGAGAGGCCTCCCATTAAATAAAAATGAGAGAGAGAGAGAGAGAGAGAGAGAGAGAGAGAGAGTGAGAGAGAGTGAGAGAGAAAATTAATGTAAAAAAAGAGTCCTGGGAGTTAATGCAAAAAAAAAAGGCTGGTGAGGGTATTATATTTTACAGTGAAAATACATCCTCGAAATCACATTCAGCATTGTTTTGAGAACCCGATTGCTTCCTGGTTTCCATGAGACCAGAAGCCATGTCTCAGAGGTTGCTCGTTCAACTCACCGTTAGTATCGCTAGAGGGGAAATGTTTTCACATTTGAATTGATGCAAACATGTCTGATGGGAGATGCCACTTGTCAGTAACTTTTGTCGATTTCAGGGTATGTGAACTTTCGGAAACCACACATCGATTTCCAGTCCAATAGGACTGAACACATTTATGTGTGAATCATTCATAAAGGAATTCTTACATAAATTGTGTTTCATTCTATTTGTGTACAAATTTGGTTTATCTGGCAGTTTACACATACATGCATGATGCAATGAGCACTTTTGAGAAAGTAATCAGTATAGTAATTTTTGTGTTATCTGATTACAATTTACTTAGTTACTGTAAACTTATTACAATTTAATTAATTTGTAATTAATTAATTAATCTGATTATTTTTACTAACATTCAATTAAAAAACCTTTAATCACATTACTAGTGTCTTGATGATACCAAAATGTCAGTAGTCGCCGGTAGAGATACCAGTAACATTTTAAGATTTTTTTATGCCAATTTCGATACCGCAGAAAAAATAGGCAATATGCTATTGAACACACCCCTTTAGCCTATAAAAATGTAAAATGCAGGTAAAAAAATAATTAAGCTAATAGCATGTTTCCTCAATTATGTAAATATTGATTTGTTTTTTTAAGTAGGACACTTATTCTTTCCCTAAACTCCATGTTTTAAAGTTTAATTCAATTTCATGATCAAAATTGTGTCTAATCAAGTGAATCCAAACTTTAATCAAATGAAAATAGAACAATTTCTTACAAAATATTAATATATTTTACTAAACACTAGTAATATATTTCTGTCACAAATCTTACATTTCACATGTCAAGCTTTTTATTTTGAATAGAACGTTTATTTTGACATGAAGGCGTTTCTGATTATTTGATTTTGACAGATTTTTTCACACTTCTGGATTGAGTGCATGTGAAACCAGAAAAAATATAATTGTCAAGCAGCCTCTTTTTAATGCTGCACTACTATATGTGAGACTTAAGTTAAAAAGAAACTCACAGCTAAAATTATATAATATACGGTCATATCCAGTTTAATAATCACACTAGGACATATCACAATTTAAATTTGATTAATTGTCCATTTATGTGTAAATGAAGTATCTGAACATGTGCTCAAATTAGTGTATAAGCATTTGTAAGAAGCTGTCTGTCATTCAGACCAAATTAAGTCGGTTCTCTGTATTACCGGTACTGCAGTAAAACTGGTATCATTAAATATTTTTGATTTTCAGTAGTACACAAGTTAATGTAATGAGCTGGACAGAAGTTGGCAGGTTGCAAATATAAACAGAGTGTCCCCTTTTGATGATCTGATTCACGTAATTGATATATTCTGCGTATACAGCACCCTGTTCGCATGGCGATTCGGACGAGTAAGCCCGTTATGCAGTCGAATGGGGGTCCTCCCTGCATTCGAGTGGAAGAGCCCTCACTGCGACTTAGTGACTGTAACTACATTTTAACTAGAGAGCCCTTACTGCAATTCAAACGGGTGAGCCCACGACCTGCAAGTGGACTCACACTGCATTTGAACGGGAGAGCCCATGTTGCTTTGAACGGGAGAGACATACTGCGATTCAAACGGGAGAGCCCATGGCCTGGACGTGGTAACTCTCGCTGCATTCAAATGGGAGAGCCTGTGCTGTATTTAAATGAAGTTATTAAAGTTGCTTTAAAACAAGAGCCCTCCACCTCTTTGCAATATGCATGTGCTGAATCCTCAAGGGCTGGACCGCACAGCGTTTAAAGGGAAAGCATACAATTCATGTGAAAATGGTTTATGAATTATTTTACCAAGCTTGCTTAGTGCTCCGAGCAGCAGAATCCACAGGTGTGGGCCCACAAAGCATTCGGCTTATGGTGAACTGTTTAGGGTAGACCTGAAACATCCCGATTGTTGTCAATCACTGGTAGGTAAAGGTTAATTTGGTACGAGTGGCATAATATGAGATGATTAAGCAGAAAACACATCATGGTTACAGTGGCATGGATGCTTAGAAGCATGGCCTGAAAGACATTGCAGCACGTGAATGGCACATTTGCACTGCTTCGAGATGAATTGAGCCAATAGAAGGAGCGCCGTTGTTGCAGTGCCGCAAGGTTTTTCAGTGAGGTACCGGGGTGGTACGCATGAGTTAGAGGAGAAAGGGAATTGCAGTTGCAAAGTCAAGGCTTTTTATGGCTGCGGGAATGTGGTTGAAGGAACCTGAAGCATGGTCAGACATAGATCGCATCAGACCGCAGCTAATGTTGCGACCAACCGGGTTCAAGTTTGGGCAGGCCTCTGCGTTCTGCTGAGATCACGGCCGAGCCCAGCACTCTGATAGTGGGTGTACATTGTTGGAAACTTTGGCAGCAGGGCTACCACTACTTACCCTAACCTAGAGGGATGGGGTTTATGGAAAATATAACATTTATAGATAATGTAATCAGTAATATGTAAAACATCAAGTTTTCAAGGTATTTATTGTCATTCTGTACATTTTGACAAATTAGAATGAAATATGTGCTCAGGACAAGCAACGTACTATATAAAATATACACACAATAAAATAAAATAATTTAATAGGCAAAAGAATAAAACCTATTAATAAAAAGAAGTGCATACTTTTTGCATATTTAAACCAGAGCAGAGAGCAACATTATGACAAAGCAGAACAGCACAATAACATAAGTGGTATAAATATAAATATAAGAAAAAATCAGGCACTAGGGCAGGAAGTTCATGAGACTTACAACCTCTGGAAATAATTTAAGCCTTGTTGTTCTGGCTCTAATGCTTCTTAGCCTCCTGCCTGAGGGGAGGTGCTTCTGCACCTGCTGGTGTAAATTTCCTCAATGGAGGGGATGCTGCTGTGAGTTATTATTTGGGCAGATTTAACCACCCTCTGCAGTATCTTCTTGTCAGCAGCAGAACAGTTCCCGTACCAGGGAGAGATAGAAAAGGTGAGTGTACTCTCCACCTCACACTGGTAAAATGCTAACAGAACCAGAGTGCTGAGACCAGCCTGCTTCATCCTCCTAAGAAAATACAGGCGTTGGTGGGCCTTTTTTGTAATACTGGCTGTGTTAGTGGCCCATGTAAAGTCATTGGAAATGTGTACCCCGAGATACTTGAAACAGCTGCTCCTCTGATGAAGAGGGGAGAGGGGGTATATAATCTCCTCCTAAAGTCCATGACCATCTCCTTCATCTTCCCCACATTAATGCAGAGGTAATTTACTCTTCACCAGTCCACGAGTTCTTCCACCTCCTGTCTGTAAAGGGACTCGTCGTTGTGGGATATCAATGCCACCACAACCTTGTCATCAACAAACTTCACAATGTGACTGCCCGGATATTTATCAAAGCAGTCATATGTTAATAGCGTGTACAGCAGGGGGCTCAGGACACATCCCTGGGGGGAGCCGGTGTTAAGGATGTTAGGTGAAGATGAGATGCCATAGACCTTAATAGTCTGTGGCCTGCTCGTTAAAAAGTCCAGGACCCAGTTACAAAGTGATGGTTTCAATCCAGGCAGCAGCAGTTTATTGACTAGAGTCTGCGGGACAATTGTATTAAAAGCAGAACTAAAGTCCAGGAAGAGCAGCCTTACATAGGAGTCCCTGCTCTCCAAATGGGTGAGAGCAGAGTGGATGACCGATGAAACTGCATCCAATATAGTTCTTCCTGTAAGCATACTGGTGGGGGTCCACATTAAAGTCAATGATAACCTTTATGTGGGCCATAACCAGCCGTTCAAAGCATTTCATAATTATCGGAGTGAGAGCCACTGGACGGTAGTCATTCATGCACGTCATGGCTGAGATTTTGGGCACAGGATGATAGTAGATGTCTTGAGACACTCTGTCACCACAGCCTGGGAGAGTGAGGTGTTAAAGATGTCAGTCAGCACCCCAGCAAGATCTCTAAAAACCCTTCCTGGGATATTATCTGGGCCTGCTGCAGTACCTGTGTTAATTCTCAGCAATGACCTCCTCATATCCTCAGTGGATACACTGAAAAGTTGCTCTCCCTATTGGAGTGTGAGTCCGGAGCAGGGATAAGATGTGGATGTCTCAAAGTGTACATAAAATGTATTCAGGTCATCGGGAAAAGATGGATCCTGGGGGCATACAACATCTTTTCTGCTATAGTCATTGATGCTCATAATGCACTTCCTCCTGCTCCGGGGGTCATTGGTGGAAAAGTGACCCTGTATTTACCGAGCATAATAAGCCTTTGCCCTCTTGATCTCAATCTCTAGATCCTTCCTTGCTGCTCTCAGTGCAAGTGCGTCTCCTGTCTTAAAGGCTAAGTCCCGTGCCTTCAAAAAACACTGCACCTCTCCATTCAGCCAGGTTTTCTGATTTGGACAGGTGGTGATCTTCCTGGTGGTAGTGACATCATCAATACATTTACTGGCATAGCCACAAACAGATGATGCATATTCCTTCAGGTCCACCCCACCAATGCCGGTTGCCGCTCCTCTGATGATCTGCCAGTTAGTGTACACAAAGCAGTCCTGGGGCATAGAGACAGCTCCACTGGGCCACACCGTGATGGTTTTTACTGTGGGCTTGCTGTCTTTAAGCACAGGACGGTGAGCAGAAACCAATGGCTGCTTACCGAAGAGCAGTTCGTACACCAACCTTTGTTTAATTAAACACAGAGTCCTCCTCCGTGAGTTTTCCTGACAGATGATTTTGTTTGGCTCGGAAAAGTTGAAAGCCGTCAATATGGTAAGCTGAGTCTGGAATATTGCTACCTAGCCATGTCTCTGTTAACAGAAGTATGCAACAGTTCCTCATTTCCTTGTAACTGCTTACTCTGAGTCGCATTTAGCCCATCTTGTTGTCAAGCAGGTGGACAAATGGTGTCCAAAAAGTGTTGGAAAAATGGGTCTGTTTTTAGCCTTTAGTCTGGCCATCGGGCTGGCCCTCTTAGCCCAATGTTGCTTTAAGCTCCATCCTAATCACTACATTGAGATTATTGAGTTTAAAAGTCTTGATAAACTATACTTTTCTACACAATTTCTCGTGTTGGTGTTAATACAAGGGATTAGTAGGGGTGCCAGTAACTGAGAAGCCGCTGCACTGCTGCATGCCGCCATCTTTGTTCAAACATGCGAAAACATGCATTTGCAGAAACACATTAAATGCCACTGGCGTTTGGGGTATCAGACGAATAGTTGAGCCAGGATTATAAAAGGGCTCCTGCAGGAGCAGAGTTTAAGTGCTGCTGTAGCTGTTGAGCACTTAAACTGAAATGGTAAATGAGAGCATGGTAAGAGGAGTTCTGGTGGAGGCTAATGGAACCACTTCTGTGTTACACTGCTGTATACCCTGCAAAACACTTCTAGGAAGATATTTTTGAAATTTGATATTTTGATATTTATATATTAATATTATTTTTTTGTTGTTGTTTCTTTTTTTTTTTGCATGATTTGGTGTTGCACGACACCTGCGAACAAGAGTTGAAACACTTGTTGAGGGAGACGTGATTAAATGTAGCGTCTACGGACACCTTAAATTGTTTGCTAGATTAAATTACTGGAACATTTGTGAAGCAATGTCAGGATACATGCTTAAATATCCATTTGTTCAACGTCATTTAATGTGGTGATTTGTCATTGAAGTACTAAGATGAATATCTGTAGTCTGATATTTATTAACTATGGTTTGGAGCTTGTAGATTGTTCTCCAACGTAATGTGAGTAATTCAATTAACTCATAATTCATTATACGGGCACCATTTTGCAGTAGTGTGGTGAATAAATACGACTTATTTATATTGATAGTCTGTAAGAAAAGATACATAATAACTTAACTTGAGTGAGTAAAAGTGAAATGCAAAGCCAAATCATCCGGCGGCAATTTCAACCTGTTATTTTAAGATTGAGTGGAGCACAAGATTATGACAGATTGTTGAAGCACTTTGAAGTCATACAGAAATTAGGTTCTATGGTCAAGCAAGCTTCTTAAGAGTCTCTAATCCAATGATTTGGGCAAAAGTAGAGAAGACTTGTCTGTAAAATTAAAATGATGGATTAACTTCACATGTATGAAATGTTTGTCCTGGGAGGAGAAAGTCATGTAATAGTCTAGAGTTGAATAGAAGTTTGTAGAAGTGCTTACTTCATGGTTATCGGAGCTGTGTGGTGAGGTGAGCTTGAATGCTGTGAGGAGGTGGGACATGTTTGCGTAATAATTCATGAACGAGTTGTGTCACAGAGCGCGACCCATTTCTTGCAGAGCTGAATTCGGCTCAGGTCTGTTTGGATAGAAGCTGTATACAGCCGTAGAACAGCTGTAGCATGGTCAGAGCGGATGCTGCTTCGGCACTGGTTTGTAATTTGTAATTAGAGTAGCGGCCGTTTAAAAGGAAGTTCGCTTGTTGCATGATTGCCCCTGTGTTCCAATTGGGATAAATCACACTCCGAAAGGCACTTTGAAGGGAGAAATATCATGATAGTCATGTTGGAAGATGGAGTGGTGGTGGCGTAGTGGACTATAGCACATAACTGGTAATCAGAAGGTCGCTGGTTCGATCCCCACAGCCACCACCATTGTGTCCTTGAGCAAGACACTTAATCCAGGATGCTCCGGGGGGATTGTCCCTGTACTAAGTGCACTGTAAGTCGCTTTGGATAAAAGCGTCTGCCAAATGCATAAATGGAAATGGAAGATAACTTCAAATGGAATTTCTGATAATAATGGCTTAAAAGAAGGCCTTCTTAGCCCTCCAAATATCTCACATTTGATGGTAAATTCTTTGAAGGGAATAAGGCATGGAACGATCAATTCTGAATGGAACTCGCCCTAAACAAGTTGCACTGTGAAAATGTATAGAAAATTTGAAAATGTATAGAAATGCTGGAGTGTGTTGGAATAATGTTTAAATTAAATTGTTAATCTTTTGATTCCCTTGCATTAAAATAAAGCTGTAAAAAAGCACAAGTGGCTTGAAGCCGGAGCAGCGCCTATTCGTGGAGGCAGCCTCCCGCTGTGACCGCTTCAGTCAGAACGTTAAGATGAGAGGACCCATATACAGACATGGGAGCTGTTCGACAGGTATTCAGAGAAGGCAGTGGCCTGTGTGGAGGCAGTCTCGATTCCAGGTCTGCTTCGGTAAGGAAAGATGAGAATGAAAGACAGTGCTGAAACAATGGTTAAATTGGCAGCCGGCGTTGCCACAAAATATGAAATAGTGACTGCTGCGGCAGATTGGTGAATAACGTAAGAGTTGCGATGGAAGAGCTTATCTGATGAGGGCAAATGCTTCGTGCAGAGTAGTGGGTCATCCAAAACTGTCACATGGATCTATTGTGAGTAAGAGGGCGGGGCCAGATTCTGGAAGAATAGTCGCAACATGGAGGTAAGCAGCTGTTTATATGTACGCTTACTCTGGTGTGATTGATCAGATTAAATGAACATGCTCCTTCTGAACTTTGTTGTGAAACTCGACTTGGGACTTAAGTACCTGTACTTTTGACATCACTACAGATTACAGTTACTGTCTTTGATTTAAGTTCATTCTTTTTGTATTCATTACTTGGGTTACACATTTCTAAATTAAAATGATTTATGTAGAATACTGTACATTCAAAGCATGAATTATGGTAATTTGTGTGTGTCTATTTGTGTTTCTGTGAGATCTGAAGGGTGTACAACTTCTAACCAGTCATTGTAAGGGACATGTGTATCGACTGTATGCAAGTAACGATGAACAAGGTATAAATAAAGCACAATTATAAAAGACAGAATTATGATGAATAATTGGTCATTTGTAAGGTTATTACCAACACTGGTAATTAATCACTGAATTTGACTAATGGGTTTTTGGGTTTGAATTTTCTTCATGTTTTCTGAACAATGATTCATAAAGACTGCTGAGGCAGTCCATGCGTTCTGTGCATTTATATGCATGGTCTTACACCGTTTATGCTTAAAAACCTGACAATGTTTAAGGTCATGTAAACACCTTAAACTGTGTATTTTTATTGGGAAAATATCATGAATGGTTTAAGCAAAACAATTATCAGTGCACAAAGATTTTTGCCCATTGCAATTGTTTTGTAAACACCTTTTTCATTGTGCTCATGAGGAAAAAATCTGCAAATTAACATGCAAATGTTGTTTTCTTGTGTTGTTGGATTTTATAAAGAGTTGTTTTTTGATAGCTACATGCACTCTATTATTGTGGTATCATTCATATCATTTTAGATTTGCCCACCCCTAAGTAAAACAAAACAAACTGTGAATGGTTGTTTCACATGTCAGTCAGACGGTCTCTTTTAGTCAATAATCTGCAAAGCAGACCAGTCTTTATGCTGATAATTATAAAGTCGAGAGTTTCACATTAGTTAAAATGCGCATTAAGGTCGTTTATTGCAAAATGATGATGTGTTCTGACCAGTCATGCACATGTTATGGGTGTGAGATAGCTTGATGTGACTGGCCCAACGAAAGGTCAGACCTTGGCAAACAATTCTTCTAACAAAGTCCTTGGCATTCGGAAGTGTTTAACCAACAGCTGGTCATTAAAGTGGGTCCTCACAATCCACCAGAACAGTTTTAGAGCACAGGCAGACTCCCAGGTTTGCGGAGGCTGGCGGCGTATGTGCATTGCATCCATTTCAGCCCTCAATATATTAGATATTATACTTATTTTGTGGCACTACCTGGCAGAATTTATAAACGTGGTACGATTGCTCCAAATAAAACTCTCCCTGAAACAAGGAGGTAACTTAGCTGCTTCATCATCACAAGGCAGCTCCCTCAAGATAATGCACATGACATAGTGGATCGAAACACGCAACGATGCATATTTTCTTTTGTCGAATTTTAAGAAATGTGCTTAAAATTGCTAAACATTTAGATGGAAACCCATCTTATGTTGTACCTGGATCATTAAAGTGGCATAGCACAGTAGAGACCCCATGCTGAATTTATGGCAGGGGTGACAAGGCACAATAAATACCAGGTGCATCTCATCACACGCTGCCAGCAGTGCTCTAGTTTCATGCCCTTCCTCTTTCCCCCACTCTCCTCTCATGAGCCTAGACATGGACTGGAGGAGGGAGGGTCGAATGGGTGGCAATGTTATGAGAGAGGAGGATCTTCTATTGTACAAGACTTAAGAGAGCTGGCCTCAAATATCTCTGCCTCTGCTGAGACTTTTCTCAGGTTGAAATTGACTATATTTTAAGTCCATTTATCAAGCTATAATATAATTGAATATACGATCAAACAACTATAATATCTCAGCCTGATCTCGTAAATGCACTTTCGGAAAACTCCTTTTGGTTCCAACTCCATGCCAAACATAACTAAAGGATCAAATAATGATTAAACGATTCTAGAATTTGTATAAATTGTATCATTTGTGATTTTTTCTTAGAAATTAGTAAAATACTGCATCAGTAATCACACAAAACAGATTTAAACAGTTATAATGTCAAATCTGTAAATACGTCAACTGTGTTGGCATCAAAAATGTAGTTAATCTCACTGATTATATATACAATAAATTCAAACTCCGGATCCACAATGGTGCTATTTTTGTTAAAAAAGCCAGACTTTTGCAACACATGGACATCGGAGCAACCGGTGTTCGTGTCTACCATCGCCAGACACTACTGAAATATAAGACTCATGCAAAACCCAAGCTGCATGATGACCTGCAGGAGGCGCTATGCGTACTCGGCTTGCTGCGGAGACCAGGCCTCCAGCCCTCGGCGTCGCCTGATGCCGGTGGCCGGGGAGAGGGCGTCGTAAGCGGTGTCGCGAAAGTGGAAGCGTGGAAAGAGGGCGGGGGTCCATGCTAGGCTAAAACAAACCCTAGCCGGCCGGCTCTCCGTCTATCCTGCTCTCAAATGTTTGCTCCTGGACAATAAACTGGACTATATCCGACTCCAGCAGGCTACGCAGCGTGAGTTTAGAGACTGCTGCATCTTTGTTTTCACGGAGACGTGGCTCAGCGACAGAGTTCGGATGCCGCCATTCAGCTAGACGGGCTCGCCTCGTTTCGTGCCGACAGAAATACAGCTCTCTGCGGTAAGACTCGCGGTGGTGGCTTGTGTGTTTACATCAACACGAATGGTGCAAGAACTCTATGCTAGTCTCTAGTTACTGTTCATCGCTGTTGGAGCTTGTGACTGTTAGATGCAGACCTTTTTATCTACCACGGAATTCACCACTGTTTGCATAACCGAGTTTACATTCCCCAGTGCTACGCTAGGAGCTCTGTGAACTGTATGGGGCTATGGCGAACTGCAGAACGCTCATCCGACGGACTGTTTATTGTCGCCGGAGATTTCAACCATGCAGATCTCAAGACAGTGCTCCTAAATTCCATCAGTATGTGGACTTTGCAACGAGAGGGGCGAACGGCTTGATCTTGTTTACACAAACATCCCAGGCGCGTGCCGGGCGGAGCCCCGCCCCACCTCGGCTACTCAGACCACATCTCTGTTATGTTAATTCCAGCATACAGACCGCTCGTCAGACGCACAAAACCGCTTCAGAAGCAGGTGAAAACCTGGCCAGCAGGAGCCATCTCTGCTCTTCAGGACTGTTTTGAGTGTACTGACTGGCACATGTTCAGGAAGGCTGCAACATATGGCGATTCTACCAACTTGGAGGAATACACAGCATCAGTGACCAGCTACATCAGCAAGTGCATTGATGATGTCACTTTCTCAAGACCATCACCACACGCTCCAACCAGAAGCCGTGGATGACTGCGGAGGTGCGCACGCTGCTGAGGTCCGAGACTCCGCCTTCAGAGCAGGCGATAAGGCAGCCCTAAGAACAGCTAGGGCCAAACTGTCACGGGCAATCAGAGAGGCAAAGCGCGACACGCCCAGAGAATCCACAGTCACTTCCAGGACAGCGGTGACACGCGGCGCATGTGGCAGGGCATCCAGGCCATCACCAACTACAGGACAACATCAGTTGCCTGTGACAAAGATGCCTCCCTTCCAGATGCGCTGAACGACTTCTACGCTCGGTTTGAAGTGCAGAACGACGTGATGGCGAGGAAGTCCACCCCTCCTCCCAACAACCAGGTGCTCTGTCTTACCACGGCAGATGTGAGGAAAACTCTACGTAGAGTCAACCCACGGAAGGCTGCTGGACCAGACAACATTCCTGGCAGAGTGCTCAGAGGATGTGCAGACCAGCTAGCAGATGTTCTTACCGACATCTTCAACATCTCTTTGAGCAGCGCCGTCGTTCCAACGTGCTTCAAGGCCACCACCATCATCCCCATGCCAAAGAAGTCTTCAGTGTCCTGCCTCAAGCGACTACCGTCCCGTCGCACTTACACCCATCATCATGAAGTGCTTCGAGAGGCTCGTCATGAGGCAGATTAAGACCCAGCTGCCCCCTCACTAGACCCACTGCAGTTTGCGTATCGTTCAAACCGTTCAACGGACAATGCCATCACCACAACCCTCCATCTGGCCCTCACCCACCTAGACAATAAGGACTCATACGTTCGAATGCTGTTCATAGATTTCAGCTCAGCATTCAACACAATCATTCCCCAGCACCTGATTGGAAAGCTGAACCTGCTGGGCCTGGACACCTCCCTCTGCAACTGGATCCTGGACTTCCTGACTGGGAGACCTCAGTCAGTCCGGATCGGGAACAGCATCTCCACCACCACCACACTGAGCACTGGGGCCCCCAGGGCTGTGTGCTCAGTCCACTGCTGTTCACTCTGCTGACTCACGACTGTGCAGCAATGCACAGCTCGAATCACATCATCAAGTTCGCCGATGACATGACCGTGGTGGGTCTCATCAGCAAGAACGACGAGTCAGCATACAGAGAGGAGGTGCAGCGGCTGACGAACTGGTGTAGAGCCAACAACCTGTCCCTGAATGTCGACAAAACAAAAGAGATGGTTGTTGACTTTAGGAGAGCACAAGGTGAACACACTCCGCTGAACATCGACGGCTCCTCTGTGGAGATCGTCAAAAGCACCAAATTCCTTGGTGTTCACTTGGCGGAGAACCTCACTTGGTCCCTCAACACCAGCTCTATCACCAAGAAAGCCCAGCAGCGTCTCTACTTTCTTCGAAGGCTGAGGAAAGCACATCTCCCAACCCCCATCCTCACTACATTCTATAGAGGGACTATTGAGAGCATCCTGAGCAGCTGCATCACTGCCTGGTTTGGGACTTGCACCGTTTCGGACCACAAAGCCCTGCAGAGGATAGTGAGGACAGCTGAGAAGATCATTGGGGTCTCTCTTCCCTCCATCAAAGACATTTACAAAAAACACTGTATCCATAAAGCAACCAGCATTGTGGACGACCCCACACACCCCTCACACAAACTCTTTACCCTCCTCCCGTCTGGCAAGAGGTACCGAAGCATTCGGGCCCTCACGGCCAGACTGTATAACAGCTTCTTCCCCAAGCCATCAGACTCCTCAATACTCAGAGACTGGTTTGACACACACGTGTCCTGAGTTGCACTTTAATTACTGTCACTTTATAACTGTCTGCTACCTCAATAACTGCTATGTGCATAGAACATTATCTCATAGTATGTTATGTTTACATTTTAGAAACTGTCATCTTTTTGCACTACTGAGTACTGGTCGGCGCTGCACTGTCTATTGTCCTGTTCATTGTCAGAAATTTGTTGTACTGTCCTGTACTTTTTGCACATGTTTGCACGTGCACTTTATATAGGTATATGTAGGTTTTTTTATATAGGTATTTTATTTCGTTGTGTTGTCTCATGTGGTCCTGAGTTGGTCCTTTGTTGTTTTTATGTAGCACCATGGTCCTGGAGGAACGTTGTCTCGTTTTGCTGTGTACTGTACTAACTGTATATGGTTGAAACGACAATAAAAACCACTTGACTTGAAATATGCAAACAGATGCTAATGTACGTGTGCTAGAACCACACTTTATATTGAAAATACTTCCAAATACATCCAATATCACAATTATTTTTCCTGTAAGCAGCAAAGAGATTAAACAAAGACCAAATGTAGTACATATTTCTTCAAAGACATGTAATATAGTGCCCATGTTGTATGGATTCTTTTTATGTGGCTTTTATGCTTTTTTGTCCTTTTTGGAGCTTGACAGATGTGGTCCCTATGAACTGTTGGATGCTGGTCCCTATAAACAGATGCATAATGATTCGTCAAAATTTCTCCTTTTGTGTTCCACTAAAAATGACAACAATACAGGTTTTGAATGACATTAGAGTGAATAAATAATGGCAGAATTTTCACTATTATTTTTGCTAATATAATGCTGATGATTTTCCATGGTTTGGTTTGTCACGTACAGTTGAAGTCATTAGTTTACATACACCTTAGCCAAATACATTTAAACTCAGTTTTTCATTTAATAATTTAGTCGTAAAAAAAACGTTCCCTGTATTAGGTCAGTTAGGTCACTACTTTATTTTAAGAATGTGAAATGTCAGAATAATAGTAGAGAGAAGGATATATTTCAGCTTTTATTTCTTTCATCACATTCCCAGTGGGTCAGAAGTTTACATATGCTTTGTTAGTATTTGGTAGCATTTTGTCTTCCACAAGCTTCTCACAATAAGTTGCTGGAATTTTGGCCCATTCCTCCAGAGTCTGGTTTGTAGGCCTCCTTGCTTGAACATGCTTTTTCAATTCTGCCCACAAATGTTCAATCGGATTGAGGTCAGGGGTTTGTGATGGCCACTCCAATACCTTGACTTTGTTGTCCTTAAGTCATTT
This sequence comes from Xyrauchen texanus, assembly GCF_025860055.1. Lineage (NCBI taxonomy): Eukaryota > Metazoa > Chordata > Actinopteri > Cypriniformes > Catostomidae > Xyrauchen > Xyrauchen texanus. The sequence goes on along the minus strand of NC_068284.1, from coordinate 7,284,860 downwards.
TGCCACAACTTTGGAGGTATGCTTGGGGTTATTGTCCATTTGGAAGACCCATTTGCAACTAAGCTTTAACTTCCTGGCTGATGTCTTGAGATGTTGCTTCAATATATATACACATAATTTTCCTTACTGATGATACCATACATTTTGTGAAGTGCACCAGTCCCTCCTGCAGCAAAGCACCCCCACAATATGATGCTGCCACCCCCATGCTTCACAGTTGGGATGGTGTTCTTCTACAATCCTCACCCTTTTGCCTCCGAACATAACAATGTTCATTCTGGCCAAACAGTTACATTTTTGTTTCATTAGACCAGAGGACATTTCTCCAAAAACTAAGATATTTGTCCCCATGTGCACTTGCAAACTGTAGCCTGTCTTTTTTATGGTAGTTTTGGAGCAGTGGCTTCTTCCTTGCTGAATAGAATTTCAGGTTATGTCGAAATAGGACTCGTTTTACTGTGGATATAGATACTTGTCTACCTGTTTCTTCCAACATCTTCACAAGGTCCTTTGTTGTTGTTCTGGGATTGATTTTCATTAGATTTTTTCGCTCCAAAATACGTTCATCTCTAGGAGACAGAATGCTTCTCCTTCCTGAGCGGTATGATAGCTGCATGGTCCCATGGTGTTTATACTTGCGTACTATTGTTTGTACAGTTGAACGTGGTACCTTCAGGCATTTGGAAATTGCTCCCAAGTATGAACCAGACTTGTGAAGGACCACAATATTTTTTTCTGAGATCTTGTCTGATTTATTTTTATTTTCCCATGATGTCAAGCAAAGAGACACTGAGTTTGAATGTAGGCCTTAAAATACATCCAAAGTTACACCTCTAATTCAGTACACCTCCTATCAGGAGCTAATTGTCTAAAGGCTTGACATCTTTTTCTGGAATTTTCCAAGCTGCTAGTGTACGTAAACCTCTGGCCCACTGGAATTAGGATATAGTTAATTAAAAGTGAAACAATCTCTCTGTAAACAATTGTTGGAAAAATTACTTGTGTCGTGCACAAAGTAGATGTCCTAAATGACTTAGCTGACATATAGTTTGCTAATATGAAATCTGTGGAGTGGTTAAAAAAATTGTTTTAATGACTTCAACCTAAGTGTATGTAAACTTCTGACTTCAACTGTATGCCAGGGAGATGACATGGGTTGGTCCATTTAGCTTTTTTGTGCTTGAATTCATTTTATTTGATCTGCTATATGAACCAGATGTGAGTAGCTGTCCATACAGTATAATCAACTCCATACAATTATGCCCAAATATCTTACAGCAAATGTCATATTTTCCCTTTCACATTTGAGCATCAGAAAAAGACCACCTTATGCTTTCCCCTTGATATGTTTACGACAAACATGCCAATCTTTCAAGATAAATGTAATGTTCAAGCTCTTTCATTCAGAACATAAAAACAATGTTTGCACTCACGGTGTGTGTGACATGAATACGCGGTGACATTTCTATATGAATGTTTGTATTTAACGAGACACATCACTGGAGCTATTACCACTGTTCTCAGTACTGTGGTTAATTATAAACCTAAAAACTATTTCTGTCATGCCAAGTTTTTGTCATGTCAGGTATGTCTCCATTCAAAAATCACCCTGTGTAAGGCTGGGCAGCTGGCATTCTCTCGCAGTGCATAATCATACTGACAGCGCCAGAGACATATTCCACTGTCGACAGAAAACATAATCTTGTATGTTCTCATTGTGCCTGACCTACTAAATGTATACAATGCATGTGTTGTATACATCAAATTCCAATAGGTTGTTAAAATTTTAACATGGTTTAGCACAGCAATTTATGAAAAGTTCATACACTGTGAAAAATTATTCCACAAACTGTGAAAGCTGAAGAGGATAGATGATGATAAGTGAGCATTTCAAAAATAATAATAATAATAATAAGAAGAAGAAGAATAAGATTAATAATAATAATAATAATGTTAGTAATAATAAGAAGAATTTATTATTAAGAAGTCACTTATTTCAAGAGTCTTCTCATGGTCAAGTTTTTTTACAAGTGAATATTAATTATTTGACCAAAAACATTTTCAGGTTACAAGGTTTGATCAAGTGAATATTTATAACTTGAACAAAAATAATATAATTGAACGTATACAAAAAGTCACTTTATATTATATTTTATTCAAGTTTTATCATGGTCACATGGTTTATTGAGGGAATATTAATAATTGCAACAAAAATAATGAAAACAATTGAACATAAAAGGAGTCACTTTTTATTTTATTTTAACCCTGATTTTTTTTCCCATGATGCAAGGTTTGATTAAGTGAATATTAATAGTTTGAACAAAAAAATATTTAATTGAATGTATATGAAATCAGTTTATATTTACTTTTTTCAGGTTTTCTTATGATCATGGGATATATTGAGTGGATATTTATAATTGCAACATAAATAATTACAATAACTGAATAAAAAGGAAGTCACAGTTAATTTGTCTTTTATTAAGTAATATGAGTTGTATTGTGGTCACATGGTTTTATTAAGAAATGTTGAATTCCATTCCAGTTTAATTCACATTGACTTGAGTTGTGTTAAAGGTGCTGGAAGCTAATTTGTTTTTCATAGAAAGGTATGCAAAAAAAAAATTCCTTCTCCCTGAAGATAGTAATGAAATAAGTGTCATGAAATACTCTGTAAACAGCAAATAAAAATGTGTCTGCAGACAATGGCGCTTTTCACCTGTCAATCATTTGTGTGCGTTCTCACAGTATTGTAGTTTTTAATTGTTTTTAGCTCATTTTGGTATCTTTGGAGTTCAGGGTTTTGGCTCCCTGCGTGGTACGTGGAAGTAGAATGGCTGAAATCGTCTACAGCACCTTTAAATATGAAATGTAGTTTGCTGAATTTGTTTGTTTCATCAGAAACAAATGAGACATTACACAAACAAATTCAGCATATAACTTGGTCTGATATATAATCACAACAGACTTCATTTCAGAAGATTTTAAGTGGAAAGTTTTCTTTCCTTGGTATTGCTAAATTATTATTATTTTTTTATAATATTATTTTATTTGTGCAAACGGGAATTTTTTTCCCCCTTTTTCATATAACATTATTTGTTAATCTAATTTTAACATAGTGGAATAAAGTTATTTTTTAAATGATCCATTTAAGTAGCCTCAAAGTGATGTTTTATGTTTTCGTAACTTTCACATTGACTTGAGTTGTGTTAAAGGTGCTGTAAGTGATATTTTTTAAAGAAAGGTATGCAATAAATGTTCCTACACCCTGAAAAATAAATGCCCTGAGAAATCTCACTGGTCTCTGTGATCATTTCCTTCGTTTTACGTAATATTTTTGCATCACATGACTAATATATGTTATAGTGTGAGCTAGTTAGCTAACTTTGTTTTCCTCCTCAATTTAGAATGCCCAATTCCCAATGTGCTCTAAGTCCTTGTGGTGGCGTAGTGACTTGCTTCAATCTGGGTGGCTGAATCTCACTTGCTTCCATGTCTGAGATCATCAATCCTCGCATCTTATCACATGGCTTGTTGAGCGTACAACTCACCACGCGTCCCACCGAGAACGAACCACATTACTCTAACTCTTCCCTCACTAGCAACCGCGCCAATTTGGTTATTTAGGGGACCTGGCTGGAGTCACTCAGCACGACCTGGGATTTGAACGGAAACACCAGCGGTGGTAGAGTTAGCTAACATTTAGCAAGCAATAGCATAAATCAACATGCTAAGTAGTAACTGCTACTAGTAAAGCAAAATACAGCATGTTGTTTGTGAAGAAAAAGTCTCCCCTTTTCTCATCTTCTTCCGAAAATATGAGAATGTGACATAAATTGGAGGCAGATTGCTGTCATCTGGAAACCAACAGATGACTTGTGATGTCAACAATGACCAAGAGATAGCTGTAGAGGTCCACTTATTGATGCCATGGCTGTGTGTGTGTGTGTGTGTGTGTGTGTGTGTGTGTGTGTGTGTGTGTGTGTGTGTGTGTGTGTGTGTGTGTGTGTGTGTGTGTGTGTGTATTTATCACATTGTGGGGACCAAATGTCCCCATAAGGATAGTAAAACCTGAAATTTTTGACCTTGTGGGGACATTTTGTCCATGAGGAAAACAGCTTATAAATCCATGAGGAAAACAGCTTATAAATCTTACTTAATTATGTTTTTTGAAAATGTAAAAATTCTGAAAGTTTTCTGTGAGGGTTAGGTTTAGGGTTAGTGGATAGAATCTATAGTTTAAATAGTTTAAAACCATTATGTCTATGGAAAGTCCCCATAAAACATGGAAACCCAACATGTGTGTGTGTGTGTGTGTATGTTCTGCATTGTGAGTGTGTTATTGTCTCACCCTTTCATTTTTGAGACTGTGTTTAAGACTGATTTGTTTATGTATTCATTTTTATTTTTTTTATTTTTTGCAATTTAAAGCTCTTTCTTATAGTCTCACCAGTTAATTTTTGTGTTTGTGGATGTGTGTATGTGTGTGTGTGTGTGTGTGTGTGTGTGAGAGAGAGAGTGTGGGTGTGTATGTTTTCCACTGAGGATGTTTTAGAGTCTCACTCTGTAATTTCTGTCAGTTCTTTTCTGCATTGTGTCTGATTTATTGCTAGTATTTGACAGATAAAAATAAAATTACTCTATTTTGTTTGTTTGTTTTGGTCTTTCCCATTCATTTTCAATGGTCGGTCAATTTTGACCGTGAAAAACTGCATTATTTCCTAACAATGTCAAACTTAAAACTAAAAATGTCCTTATCTGAGTACACATCGTGTAACTCCAGGCTGAAGAAATCATAATTTGATCATCACATCTTTGATTAAATAAGCTGAAATAATCAGACTTAATTCAATTAATAGCCATGTATGGTTAGTCAATGGGTAACAGGCCAGTTGTGTTTTCTATAATGCTGCAAAATGTTTAGTAAATGAGCTTTAAATGATCACATAACAGCTTTATTAGAGAACACAAGTGACCTTTTCAGTATTAAATTGATCAAATGCACCACTCTTACCCTTTGTTTATTCAGAACTGGCACATCTTATATGTAAAAAAAAAAATTCCTCATTGTATGTATCTCAAGAGTCCATTTAAATAATTAAAAATTGAAGATTATTTTCAAACATTCATGTATAGCTATCAAGTGCCCAATTGTCTTTAGAGATAAAAATGGAAAAAAAAATTAAAAAACATTTCTGAATATCTAGGCTTCTTTTAAAGGGCTTAAGTATAGCATATAAAACATCAGATCATTAAAATGCTTTTCTTTTATTCACAGACATATATAGGATTGGATTGGAATTGAAAGCTGTGCATTCTTTTGTTCAATATGTTAATTCAATCAGTTCAATCGGTTAATGTTCCCAAGAGAGAGAAAAAAATAGCATTCAATATATAATTAGCGTCACTTCTCACAGCTGATGAATTCATATAATGATTCATAGATGGATTTCACATTGGTAGAAATCCCTTTCATTTTCCTTATGAGCAGTGGTGTCCGTGTTAGCTTAAACAAATACTCCAATAAGCACAACTGTATTATGTATAAAGTGTTCTCGCAACAAAGGGCATTGTGGTATTCATTTACATACAAACATGAGGACTATTGGTGCAAAATCTAATTATTTTTATATCTAATCTGTATTAAACCCAGGCGCCTCTTTACATATTCACATGGGAGATGTGATATTGTACAGCTCATCAGAACATTGCCCCCCCCGAGTCATGCACACATGAACGCCAGCCACATTTAAAATCAGAGCAATTCATTCTAAGTGTGAAATATTAATATCGCTTGCCACAATTTATTTCGGCATCATAATATTCCGAGAAATCACTGTCAGAGATCGCAACGAGAATTTGTGGTGTGCATCAATTTCAGGACGGTGATGTTCCTCATACATTAAATTACAGGGCGCATACACACACATTTTTGTTGTAGATTATAGTTCTTCCTTTATGGAGACATAGTGGAATTGAAAAACAAAGAAATGGAAAGAAAACAAGTTTTGTTTATTATAGTCATAAAATTAACAAAATAAAACCGTCTGCTTGACAGAATGTTGCAGAGTAGTTTCACTTTCTCTCTGTCTCTCTGTAAAAGGTCACACAGAGGACAGGAAAACATCCAATGGAAAAATGTTTGCAATGAATTATCATGTAGTGTTATTGTATTGTGACTGAAGAATTATATTACATGTTTTCAATCAACAAGCGCTCTGTGGTTGTAGTTATGATCCATATGGTGGAGGCAGGAATTTCATATATTTCTCATTGCTTAAATGTATAATTTATATTTGGTGTTATTTATATTTGCTATACTTGTAACAATAAGCAATAAGGTGTGAGAAGCTGTACTATATTGTGAATATAGTCACGGTGAAGTATGATGTACAGTGTCAACCTTGTCTTACTAAATTTTTGCGAACTGATTTTAGCATTAGAGGAGCTACAACATCTGTGCGTTTTATGTACTTTCACAAAAATCATGAGTAAGACAGTTGATTATTACTTCATAAATATGATTATGACACCATTTCACTCGCTTTTGGCGCCCCCTCTGGACATTTTTCTGGGAAACTGCAGTAAATGTGTAATGAAGCATGTAATTTTGTTTCAAGCTAGCTTTTGTATGGTAACAATGGATTATGATGGCACTATTCAAACAGAGTCTGACAAATCGTCCTCCGACAATCCTACTTTTTTTATGGAGAGTGTTTCGTTTTTTCCTTGGACTGCAGTGAAAATTGACTGACCAATGAGATTTTTGTCATTTTTCCAGAGTCGCTGTAGCTGCTGAATTCAGCGTGTTGGTGGCGCTAATCAACTGACAAAAACCAGCATTGGACGTGCAGCTGATACACACCCCCATGATATACTTAAAAAAAAATAGTTGCAGTTCACAAACCCTTGGTACTTCAAACATAAACCCGGTATGTTTTTGAAAGTCTACTCATGGGGTTTTGTGTTAATGTACATATGTATATTACTGTACTTGATATATTCTCATGGCATTAAAAATAGCAACGAGGTGCAGCAATTTGTTTGCACTAAGCTTGTAATAAAATCCCATAAAATGATTTGTTGCATGCAATGTTTTAGACAAACGAATTGCATAATATAACATACAGAATATAAATTGTGTTATATTATCCAGGGATTATAATCAGAGAAGTTGGGTTCTGGAGTCCGTTTGGAAGATACTCATAGATAAATACATGTGCAAATATAAATGGGTCATATATTTATGCAACTGTGCTCTTTACTCATCTCTCTCACATTAAAAACAGATTATATACTCCTAACAATGCATCAACACCATGGAAAGAACATAATGAATTAGTTATGCAAATTAGGTAAATAAATACTTTAACAGCGTTCATTATATTAATCTATAAGAGCTAACGGTGTGGGCAGGAGACTGGTATACAATTTAGCACAGCAACAGTGTTACAACTATTGTACAGGAGTGAAATACTTTTTCATTTAATGTTTTATGGCCTTTACTCACACACTGTTATGTTATGATTTTGAAACACTTTTACTCTAACGCATCATTTGAAAAAAGATACATTTGAACTAATGTTGTCAGTCGCTAAAGAATTTTAATCGCGATTAATCGCATAATAATTTTTTTCCTTCATCGCATATTTTGAAAGTGCTGAAATTTGACACTATAAAGCATATACTCAAAAAGTATGTATTTCCATCTTAGAAAACGAAAGCAATATGTAACAATATAATGATTTATTAATATTTTCCAAAGAAAGCCTTCCATAGTATGAGAAAGTATGAAGAAATGCACTCAAATAGCACCAATTCAAGTAACGTTAAACATTTCCCTTTCCATTTCTAAGTGGGAGTTTGACCAATTGAAAGAACAAGTTTCCCCATTGGTTGCATATTCATTTTAATGGGCATTACATCTCTTAAACTAACATCCTCCACAATATTAATCGGTAGACTGTAGCTATCCATTTTCCTACAGCAAGTGTGAAGCTGCATTCATGATTCGAGTCAGAGCACTTGCATATAAAAGCGCTTATGATAGTTATGATTTGGTGTGCTTCAGTGGTAATTAAAATGCACCTTACATTGGCTTAACAATACTTGATTTCTATCAGAAGTCCAGTCTGGGCTTGTTTTGTAGCCTACATCAAATTGCACTAAGAGCTCCTTTCTCTGTGCTGTGAGAGATTCTTTTATCTACTGAGATAACCTCCATAGCTCTATCATAGAAGAGTGTTCTGACAACACCACCCATAGAATGTCTATTCCATATAATGCTTAACTTGTTGGCTGGTAGAAGGGCTCTGGTAGAAACTCTGTTTGTTGCGTGTGCGTCAGTGTAATGACTCCGGGCGGTCGCGTTACAAAAGTTCCGCCCTTCACGCCAGTGTTTTTGCTGTATTAAAGGTAAATGCGTTAATCGCAATTAAGAAAAATTTACATGTTAAGCTTTTTTAATGAATGGCATAGTTAACACATTAATTCTGACAGCCCTCATTTTAACACTTGTATTACAGACTCACATACATTTACAAAAGTAGTCGGGTAGCTCACCTGATAGAGTGTTGAAATTTAGACTCAGAGGACTCAGGCTTGAGACCTGCCAAACACGCAAGTTTCACAGAAGCTAAACGAAATTACATATTTACTTCACAAAATGTGCTTTTCATGTCGCATTTGCTTTTACGACACAGGACTTATGTTTTACTCATTGAGACCTCCATTTAACATTCACCTTTAAAACCTTGTCTAATTACGACACCATTTAACTCGCTCTTGGAGCCCCCCGCTGGACATTTCACTTGGAAACTGCATTGAAACGTTTAATGAAGCACATCATTTCGTTTTGCAAAAATGTTGTCACAATCACATTATTTTCATGAGATGAGGCTGAACAGTATAGTGCAACCCGTCGCATGAGATGTCATAATAATAATAGGAAAATAATTTTTGTGTACCACTGATAAAATAAATATTGGAATTTGGAATAAGATGACAGAAGTGTATATGATTGTTTGGTTTAAAAGTACAAACGAAGTCATACAATAACTACATAATGAAAATATTAAGGACGCACATGGTCATTCAACTGTATACTGTAGTAACTAAGCAAATTAAGTTGCATTCTCCACTAGAACAGTGGTTCTCAACCAGGATGCCGGGATCCACTAGGGGGCTCAGCACACTTCCAAGGGGGACTTGGACAAGTTGACTTAAAATTTACTTAAAGAAATAATAAAATAATTAAACTTAACATTAATGCTCAAAAATACTTTAAGATGTATGCCTACAATATAAACAGACTCTTTCTGAAATGTCTAGAATAAAAAATTATCCATTATTAATTATTTTAATCAGACTCATCTAGTTTCGGGTGAGGGGGCCTTGGAGTCAAAAAGGTTGAGAACCATTGCACAAGAATATATAATGACTGACATGTAGGTTAATAGGCCTCAATGGATACTATGCAGTGCAATACACAGTGGCTAGTAAACAAGTGTTATAGCTGTTTCTATATTGTCTATTTTAGCACAGCTGGAACGTTGATCAATCAGCATTCATAACTGTAACTTTTTGAAAGAACATGTAACGTCTGCCCTATCTATGCAGCCATACAACCTTATAGACACGTTCAATAACCAGAAAATGTGAAAAATGCAAATAATGTTTATGCCTCCTCTTCTCAAACTTTATACATTCAAAAAGTGTTTCAGTGTATTTGAACCTTTTGAGTGATAAAAGTGGTGTCATCTATATAAATTCAGCTTGATAAAAACATGTGGGTAATTGCTTTATAGTAGCTGATATTGCATTAACATCAAAAGCTCTCTGACTACCCTTGAACTCTATTTTACCAATGTTAAATTCAGTAGAGCAATGCTTTTCATGAAAGTCTACCATTCATAGTCCTTTCAAAGATTCTGACCTTTTTAATGGATGTGCTTTATATTCATTCTGCATAAAGGTTTTTACAGTGCTTGCAAGGCAGCACTGTATTGATTTTCTGGTTTGGGTTTGTTTTAAACTCCAAACCCAATGCATTGAACTGCAAATAATAAAGCCTGTAAGTGCTATGTGTGACATATAAGCGATGCCATACATTAAATGTTCATACGACCTGTCAGATGTCACTTATATAGGAATTGTGAGAAATCTCTGTGGAAGCTAGCTAGCTTGTGTGTTTTGCATTGCTGTATTGTATCTATAAATGATTTTAGCATAATCAAAAAGCTTAGTAGTTGACATTACTTTAACATCCAATACACTCCGACTTCCCTTGAACTACCTTTTGCCAATGAAACGTTAGACTATTTACATTAGCACTGCTTCTACTGCCATGCAAGCACTGGTATTTCTGTCAGGAAATGGAAATCTAGTTATATTCTTAATGAGTATCTAAAGTGCATTTCATATAGCAACATATCACTGAGAGCATGTGTGCATGCTTCCTCCCGTCATGTCTGTATTTCATATGATTCTTCAGCTCTAAAGAGGCCAGAAATGATGAACAGCTGATTTTTTCCCCTGGTAAATGCTCTTTTCACAAGTAACTGCTGCATTCAGAGGATGCCAACAATTTATATAAACACATGAATAATTCTGGCCTGAGAGATGTTTCTCAGAGAGTCACAGCTGTGGCCTTTAAAGCACAATATACTGTATGTGCTTATTGATGTGAAGAGACCCCACATCCACTACCACATATGAAACATCCAAAGCGCAAAGAAAGTTATTTTGGACTGTCACTGAATGCTGATGAATAAATTCAAATGATTTCAGTTTATTTGCGCAAGGAAACGTGTTTTGGAATTGGATATGACAGTATCTAGATTTTACATTGGACTTCAAGTGGAGACCCAACACAGAACTTAAATTGTTTATTGTATAAAAAGAAATGCAAAAATTCCCTTAAAGTCAACCATTAAAATGTATTACAATTATAATTTTCTAGGAATAGGCCGTGTCATGCAACCTGTCCATATTGGCATGTGGGTAGTAGATATGAAACATATTCAGGAAGTTATGGTAAGAAGTTCTATACTCCATCTAAAACTATTTAACTATTTAACCCCTTATACTCTTTGGTACATTTTTAGTCTGCCTATTTTTTTTGTTGTTGTCCGAAATTTGTTAACATATAATTTAGAGATGCACCGATTGCAATTTTCTTGGCCGATTCCGATTTCCGATTTTTTGCAAGTGTGACCTGCCGATACCGATGTTTTCCGATTTTCTTTCTAAGAACTATTATTGACCACATATACAAACAAAATCTACCTTTCTTCAATGCTAAATTTTCATAATAAAATAAATGATTAAATATTACAATTTCCCCCAAACTGCACTAAGTCACAGGATCTTCTCTGACTTAAACAACTCTCAAAATAAAGTGCTCTGTGACTAGAAAGTGGTAGAAATAACAATTAACTGCAAATGAGTTGCTTTATATAACAGATGTCATTTTCCACTATTTTTATGAATGGACCTTTTTCTCTTTATTAGGCCTACTCGTCTAACAAAACAATTCCAAAGATCTGAAAAACCGAAGTGTCCAATACGCTCAACTTACGTTAGATGTACAAATATCAGTTGTAAAACCGAGCACTGCTTCGGGAACGGCTTCCATACCTGTCAACACTCCCGTTTTTCCCGGGAGTCTCCCGTTTTGTTATTTCTCCCAAAAATACTCCTGTAATTTGTATGGCCCAAACCACGTTATATAAGTAATCACATCAATATATTATTCCAAGGTGGTCCAGTTGCCAGATCTTGAATGAAACGCATCCTACTCACACAATCGACACATCATACACATTACAAATCATTTGTGACCTCAACCTGGCAACCAAAACCCATTTGCGCTGTTGATATCTGCGCAGGCAGTAGATGCGGGATGTTAAATCAAGCATCACTGGTAGAGGGGAGGAGAAGACTCAGCTGGTGCTCCGGTGAAAAAAACGAAATATATATGTACATTTAACAACAGCTGGATGGAAGAATTTAATTTCATATCCCGAAGCCATATCGACAATGCCCACGCCTTTTGCAACGTGTGTCGCACTGATTTTAATATCGGACACGGTGGGAAAAATTACATTAAATCACAACGGCACAATTTGTGTGTATTTAGCCTGCCTCTGCCATCCAGCACCACACTTCCCCTCTCCCGGATTTGTGTACCCAAATGTTGACAGATAACAGGCTGCGTGTGTGACATGACACAAGATTAAACAACTCGGGCAACGCGACGTCGGAACATAACCACCTACTCTGTATCAAGGAAATTTATCAGATTTCTGATCCCTCTGTCCTCAGCTATGGAGAACAGCTGGTCATCCAGGGCCATGAATTCCATAATTTTCCTCGTAATTGCTTTGGTCTTTTCGCTGCTCATACCAAGGAAAGATAGGAGACGCTGCTGACTTGTGACTGGCTCTGAGCTCTGGCTAGCATTAGCCGCTTTCCCTTTTTAGCTTCTTTTTTAAAATGGGCATTTTCAGCTGGGTGATGGTGTTATAAATGTCTAATTAGGTTTGTTGTTCCGAATGTTATTGTGGTGGTTCCCCCACGGTTTACTTTGGCTTTACAATTATTACACATTTCGAACGTTATGTATTCTTCACAGTGATGATCTTCCACGCCAATGACATGTTTGCATGCAGCTGTGGTGTTATTGCCTGCGCCGCTGGCAACAAAACGGACCGGCTTGGAATCGGAAAGACTTGAGACTGACCGGCCGGTCACTGGTCCGGCCGAGCATGCGGAAAATCGGCTAATTCCGGTCCCTGGCCGGTCGATCGGTGCATCTCTAATATAATTCTGATTCTGTTCACTCTACCGCGCTTTGAAAAGTCTCATTTAATTCCACTAAATGGCAGCAAGCACTAGAAAAATATATTTTTCTCTATTACATTCCATAACAATATACAGATCTGAAATGTAGGTGGCGCTCTAATGCATTTTAGCCCTCAAAGATGATCTTGTCCATAGACATTCAGTCTAATTTTCAGTTCAAGCACCACCCTCGTGGCCTCTGAGTGGACTACAAGCTCAATCTAGGTATCATTAGAAAGCAGAGATCCTCGCCTTTGCGATGGAATATACATATTTCATCATCAATAGTCAAAAACATATTTTTCTGATTATTTGTTTTGCATGCTTTTTTGTTCTGGACAGCTAAAATAAAACATTGGATTATTCAGCTAAGCAAGCTCATAAGTCAAAAATGGCAATTTTTTTTGTAAATTCCCTAAGGTAAAATCACATATAAAGTTTTTGGCTTCTTGGGGCATACAGCAGAACTTATCTGAGCAAAAAAAGAGATGTTTGAATTTGATGACTTCCAGAAATCATATTTCACTTTGTGATATTTTCCCTTTTATGTGCTATGTTAAGACTTTTATTTTTAAATATTTAAACCTCATTACATCTAGGAAGCGCTAATTTTGAACATGAAGGTTTTGAGGTCTTATTTTGTGCAGAAGTGATGGTTATCTCTGAAAATTTCAAAGATTCAAAGCTTTAATCTTTAATATGCCTCTCTCATATTTACAGAGACTTTAAAGTTTTAAGCGTAAACTTTTTTTTGTGATATAGCGCCCCCCTTTGGACCTGCTGGAGGGTATTTCGCAAATTATTTTATAATTACTATGCATGCAGTTTTATGACCTCATATTCATTTAGAGACTGTATGGAATATTTGTACTTTTTAAAATGTATTTGCAGTGATGGGTCAGTCAAATTCACTACTAATTACTATTTAATTATCTAAAATTGTAATCAGAGTTATTGACTAATTACTTTAAGAACAAGTAATCACATTACCAATTGCTTTACTTTTAAGTTATTTTCTAAAACACTTTTCAAAGAAAATTCTGTTTTTCCACTCAACAATTTCAAAACAACGTTTCAATGTAATGCGAACAGACGAACATATGTTAATATTTTGAATGCATTGTACATAAATAATTTTATTTAACCCATATGTATTTTTTTAACCCATATCATTATATTTAACCCATATAATTTTATTTAACCCATATGTTATATGTAACCCAAGTAATGTACTTAAAAATAATTACTAAATTGAGTCAGAAACTGTAATCTGATCAATTTGAAGTGTAATGTGTTACACTACAAATGTAATCAGATTACACCTAACACTGTTCATTTGATACACTGCAGGGTCATTTCAAATGAATGAATGAAGACAACATGATGTTTAAAATGGTGAAAAAATGTTATGCATTAACCAAATCTTAAACAAGTGACAGATACACTGTAGTTTTATTGGATGCACATCAAACATAAAAGATAAGCCTATGTATTGTGCTATCCTAACTATGCAAGATTATATGGCATTATTATATGCGTTTAGAAAATAATGCAAATAGATTTGAATAAATCAGAATGGACCTGTGACATACATTTGAGAACCACTGATACCATTAGTATGTGTGTGTGTGTGTGTGTGTGTGTGTGTGTGTGTGGCTCAGACCTTTTTTAGGTTATAAACTGGTAACTACGTATTATTATGGTATTATGCTACAAATGTGGTTTATGAGGAAATTTCTAGTGTCCCTATCATTTAAATCGCTTAAAAAACAAACTAAAAGATGTTTTATTGAAAATGTAAAAATGCACAACATTTTTTGTGAGGGTTAGGTTTAGGGGTAGGGTTAGGGGACAGAATCTATACAGTAAAAAAAAAAACTTGCAATACGATTAAATCATCATGCATTGACAAAAATACATGACAATTCATATAAAATGCATGCTACACATATTTTACTAAATATTACAGGCAGCCTCCAGTTTTAGTCTATCTTTAAATCCATGAATGTAGCTACACATGTTTGCATGGGTACATGTGCGTCAGACTGAGGAATAAATACATGGTTTTCTCTTGTATGTGGGCTGTAAGTGGTTTTGATGCATATGCTGTACATTTATGCAAGAGTAAGTTGATGTATTTGTAATTCTGTATGGCTCCATCAGTGTGTCATGGCCTCTGTGGTAGGTATTATCGCCATTCACTGTAATGAGCAGAAGCCGATAGGCCACAGAGAGCGTCCAGGACATGATGTCAGCAGTCAAAGACTAACACTTCCCCCAACTGGCTCAAACTGAAACTACAGCACATATTTCCCTTTTAGAGGTTTCAAGCCTTTTTCCTATTCTTTACAAAGAAGAGAAAACTGTATGTGAAAGCGTGCATGACGTTCGTTTTGGAATGTAACTGCTTGCACTTTTGGATATTAATTTACTTGTTTATTGTTTTCTATCCTTATCTCACTGCTCAGCAGTGCTTGAGTTGGATGAGTTTAGAGTTGAAGTCTTTGCTGATTTAGGGAAGTATGAAAAATGAGGATGTCAGTACTAACAAAAAAATAAAAGATAAAGAATTATAAAACTGCCTATTCTGTTTTGAGACTTTTATGGTACAAAATTATCATTTATGAATAATTGAATATGTAGGAAATTAAAAACACGTGGACAAAAAATAAATAGTGCTACAAATAATAACTTAAACACTTAGCTGTGTTGTAATAGGTTAAAAAACAATAATTAATACAACTAAAAAAGAGATAAATACAAATACAAATAACTGTTTTGTGTTTTCAAGTGTTTTAAAGGAGAGCTTAACTGCCTAATTTACCCTCCCTGTGAGCTTTGGGTCATTTTGTCCAGTGGAATACTTATTTCTCAAGTAATTATTATATAAAGTAAATTACTAATACTAATTTACAAGTCTTTTTATTTGTATTTGATGAGACAGTACATACACGTCTCTCAAGGAAAGGAAGAAACAATGAATATCAGACAAATGTGTCTCTTTTGTGACAAACATTTGGTGCTGTAGCTTTTTTTGTTCCTGAGATTTACCCCAAAATATTACAAAACTGTAACTACTGACCCAGTCTTCCTTAAATAAATAATAATAATTTATTATATTTATCCGATGTCAAGGTGATTTGGATCGTTACTGATGTTGCTAGGGTCTTGCTACGTGATTGCTAGGATATTTTTAAAGGACCTATGAAATCAGCATTAAAGTTTTGCCGCCTTTACTCCATATCTATTAGCTTTAAGGCTACATATATATTCTTGGATATAGAAGAAGTTGCTCTCTTTCAGCTATAAAGATTCAGGAACAACCATGACATCACCTTGTCCAATCAAATGCTTTCTAGATGAGAACACACCCTCTGCAACTGTTCAGCGCATTTGGCTGTGATCAAACTGCTGCTGATCATGCCTTCGCAGGGCACTTCAAGGGGAGCACAATCAATGCTAAATGTTCCAAACAGAATTAAACAAATACTACATTAAAAAGTGCATTCTGACTGACCGTTATCACCTATCAATCTTCTGAAGCTCTCAAAATGAGGTAATTGTCTTAGAAGGGACTTGGGCATAGGGATGATCACTTCTGAATGGGACGTGCCAATGGGGGAGCTGGACGTGAGGAAAGTTGCTGAAGTTTATTAATATTTATGTCAGGTTTTTTGGTATCGAGTAAGTGTTCTTTATTCTTTATGCTTTGTGCAGTGATTCAAAACATGGATGTTTTATCTTTTACTCGCTTGTTGCATATTCATCTGTATTGTACAACATTTCCAATCATGCAGTAAACAAAGTCAGAGATGCGCTGTGTGCGTTTGTGGGCTGGTTATGGATTAATGTTGTCAGTAAGATTGTTTGCTCCTTGTATTTAGAAAAGTTGGCCAGTACTGAGATCAGTTCTCAAGTTTCCCCAGTAAGCGGATCTAACATGAGCACCATGGTGGAAACCTGTAAGTGTTTGTGTGTGGCTGTAAGCCTATTGGCTATTTTTAAAAATGAGTTGTTCGACAAGTCTAGACCCCACTTCCTGTTTCAGTAGGAAATACACCAAAACACCAAATCGAACAGCGCTCGTCAAGGTACTTCACGCGGACTTTAGCTGTGAATTACTAGACCAAGTGAAAAGAGACCATCCTAGTGAAAAGTCTTGTATTCAGATATGTGTGGGGACCTTTTCAATGGAAGTCAAATGGTTTTTCTGGCCCAATTTATGTCTGCAGGGCAGACATTTATATTCTAAAATATAAATATTTTCATATATAAACTATAATTTGTTTCAAATAGACAAAATGTGTTCCAATTATCAGCTTTTTCACTCAATGCAAGGGAATGTATTGTTATAGTGCTACAAAAATCTATTCTAATTGCATAAAAAGCACGTTTTTCTGCATCAGCCTGGGACAAAATGGAATCACTTTAGTCTGTAAACACTTTTGCACTAAATTTCATTGGTTATGAACATGTCAACAAAAAGATGTAATGCCTTAAAATGATCTAATAAATAAACAAGAAACAAAGCAATTGTATCTTCAAGTATCACATCATTCAAGAGTAATATATTAATTTTAATTTACTGTGAAACAATGTCATGGTCTTTTGTTTGAAGGAATAACTTGGTTTCAAGCATCTTTTCAAACACTAAACTGAACCGTTATAATTATTGACAGTTATTTGTATTGTTCTTCATTGTAGAGTTAAAAATGGAAAAATAGTCAGAAATGTTCTGTAAACACTTTACGTTAATGATCCCATTGTTAAGGGTTTATAAAGAGGCTTATTAATGACTTATAAGTTATTTACAAATGCATTATAAATCATTGATATGCGGTTATAAAAACATGAATAAAAAGGGTGGCTTTCATGCTATACTTGCCAAGAGCATTTTAACTTAATTGTTATAAATGCTTAATAAACACATTTATATATACTTATATTAATCAAAAACAAAAAATGTCCTAATTCATCATTCTGTCATAATACAGCAAAACTAGACTATTATAGTGAGATTAAAAGGAAGAATTGTGTCATTTTGTGTTTATATTCATTACTATAATGTCAGCAAAACTAGACTATTATAGTGAGATTAAAAGGAAGAATTGTGTCATTTTGTGTTTATATTCATTACTATAATGTCTTAACTCACTTGTGTTGTCACTTTCCTTTTCACATGAATTGATTAAAGAACACAGCAAAAGTCCTCTTAGTTCTAAGGTACATTTTCATACGTTACAAACGTCAGATATTTGTTAGGAAGCTGTAGAAAAGCTCTTTGTTCGGGCAATGGAGGAGTCAGGAGACAGCGAAGCAGATTCCAGGTCAGTCATTTGAATTTGTAGTTTTTCACACACGCACGCGCACACATATACGACGGCAACCGTCATTGTCATCAAAGGTAAAACTCTCCCAGAAGCTCTGACTGCTGTGGCTTTCTGGTCACTCTCTCTCTCGCTCTCTCTGAAGCTCTGGTGTGCCTCTTAAGTCTCCCTCCGCCATCACTATAATGAGAGACGGGTGTTAGAGATAATTATGAACCAGGTGACAAGCCTTACCGCTCTCTCTCGCTCTCTCGCTCTCTCTCTCTCTCTCTCTCTCTCTCTCTCTCTCTCTCTCTCTCTCTCCCCGCAGACCGACACATGACCACGCCCCCCATGCCACAGAAGCATTTTCAGTATAACATGTGAGGTAAAATGGCTCACTATTTGGCAATTACTGCATGACAGTCACCCTTAACATTAAGGAGCCCCTTTATAAACCCTTAACAAAAAGTACATGGTAACAAGTATTACCAATAATCTAATTTAAAGTGCTTCAACATTAACTATTCCAAACCCTCTGAAAATGATGTACATAATTCTTTAGAGATCTTGAGGTCTTCTCTCCCAGCCTTTAACCATGACTCTAAATGAAAAAAAAAAGAGTGAATATATTACAGATTACATACAATATGTTATCCTTGTCACTGAGGTAATATAATAATATCACTTTTTATGATTAAAAATCACAGTATTTAAAGGACACTGATGTTAGCAGGTCTGCAACTTTGAATCATTCGATAGCAGCCCTTCGGTTTGACATCTGTTAAAAACATCCACTTGAGCAAGAGTTGACTGAAGCACCGAAATCCCTGTGGGAATGTTCACATCGGACTTTTCCTTCCTTTCCGCCCTTTAAGTCTAGACTGGTTTTATACCCACCTGTCATTCTTTCAGTACTGTTCTTCGACAATCATTTCAGGGTGACTGTTTCACTGTATGCAGAAGAATATATTTAATGATGATTTTGGGAAGAAGGAATGGTTTAGTTGTTGAGAATTGTAAAGTCCTGTATTTGACATTTTTCAAAATCCAGTTACATCAATTAATCTTAAAGTCAACATGAAAATCAATGTTGACGCTATTTATTTTGTTAAAGGTGCACTCAGAAATATCTATGTTTATGTTACGCTGACACCAAGTGGCATAGGTGCTGCATCATGCAAAAAAAGTACCTATGTCATTATAAAGAGGCTTACTTTGCTTATGCAAATTACACTACAGGACAGGCCAGAAGAAAGTATTTTATACAATTTAATATAAATATGATCCAAAGTCAGAAAGCAGATACATTTTCTGAAAACTGGTAATGAACATGTCAATACAGCACTGCCTCTTAGGGGCCATCACTCTGTAATAGCAAGCTTACAGCATATAGTAACAAGACGAAGAAGAGATGAAGAGTGTAAGACATCAGAGATTAGTCTGGACCAGACGGCCTCTGATCTTAGTCTACAAAAATGTGTGGTTAATTAGAATGAGTCTGTGGACCACACTCACACTATTCCGTTGAAACACTCAAGAAACAAACAAGATGCTCTTTGAAACACTCAAAGAATGTTCCATGCTAGATTACATGATCATCAGGTTTCATCAAATTATGCTAATATAATTTGTAATGAAAAATCTTTTTCATAAAAGTAAAAAAAGAAACTAATTATTGGTCTGAGACTTTTGGCCAATACTGTAGATTGTACATTGGACCTCCATAATAGTACAGATGTAATAATTGTTTCTCAGCTTTGTTATTCTTTCAGGAAGACTTGAGTGAAATTGAAGATGACATTTATTTGATGAATATAAAACAGAAAAGTAATGTCTCTCTTTGGCAGTCCGAAGTTGTAGTACTCGGAAGCGTCATATCCTGCCGGAGATATGTGCAGGACGGGACTCAACTGGTGGTGGTGGGGTGGAGGAGGTTGCCGTGTTAGCGCACTGAAACAGCAATGTGATAGATTGTCAACAGACTTATAAAGCAATGGCTTACATGTGAGTGGCTGAGAATTATCCAGCTAATGGTGCAATGATGTACAGCTGCTAGTCTTCCCACTAGAACTATGCTGCGCTTACATTTCTATCAGGAAGACTTGCAGACTTGAGTGAAATTGAAGATTACATTTATTTGATTAATATAAAACAGAAAAGTAATGTCTCTCTTTGGTATAGGCCCCGTCTGGTGGTCCATAGTTGTTGTACTCGAAACTGTCATATCCTGCCGGAGATAGGAGGCAGGGGCGAGGAGCCTACCCCCAAAAGAGAGAGAATGTTGAATACTACCCCCAAAAGAGATGGTCCGATTGGGTACGAGCCAGGTCTTGCGTTCATTCTTTGCAATGGAAAAAGCCGTGCAATAGGGAAAGCCTTTTTTTTTTCCTTGAGTTTGATTTTGTCCTTGTGCGTTCTCTTTTTCTCCTTGAGTTTGATTTTGTCCTTGTGCTTCGAGGGCCCCTGGTTGTGTAGAATCTTTGCCAAAGACAAACAACGTGGTATGTGGCCCTACGTGTCTTTGTTGAAAGATAAACAACATTTGATTATGAAAACCCTCCGACGCGGGGAAAAGTTGTTTGAGGTATCTTTGCCGAAAGGTGAACAACATGCATAAAGCCATATGATTATGGCAACGTTGTGTGCAATCCCTTAGTTGAAAGAAAACAACATGTGATTATGAAAATCCTCAGACGAGGGAAAAGTTGTTTGAGGTATCTTTGCAGAAAAGTGAACAGCATGCGTAAAGCCATACGATTATGGCGATGTTGCGTGCAATCCCTTCGTTGAAAGAAAACAACATTTGATATGAAAACCCTCCGATGAGAGAAAGGTGGTTTGATGTTATCTTTGCCGAAAGGTGAACAATGTGTGTAGAGCCATACGATAATGGCAACGTTGCGTGCAATACCCTTCGTAGAAAGATATTCCATGAGGCTCAAGCCCTCGAGCGAGGGCGGCCATTGTTTAATGGTCATCTTTGCCAAGGTGAACAGCATACATGAAGCCATACGATAATGGCGATGTTGTCGTGCAATACCTTGTTGAAAGATATCCCGTTATAGTGCGAGCTTTCAAGCGACGGCGGCTTGCTTGTGCAATACCTATGCAAAGGAGCCATGCTTGAGATTATGGAAGCCCTGGCTAGGGGGGTAGACATAGTTATGCGCTATACTTGTGAACAGAGGGCGTGCTTGAATTGAATCGGATGTGCTGGGAGAGAGCCACCAACCACCACCAGATATGCATGAGAACTTATGGCTGATGGAGAGTTGAGCTTGTTTGATGTAGGTTGACTATTTCAGGTACGATTGGGGAAACCAGCGGCTGAGCATCTTCATTGTGGATTCCAGTATACCTCGAAGGGTGCCTGTGGCAGGGCGGAGGGCGGGGCCGGGTCGTGATCCTACACACCCGGTCCCATATTAGGCTAATTATGCCTCCTTGAGGGATAAAGGCTGACTGCAGGGGATCGTGCTGGAGAGAGAGATCGTTAGCGGACATGTCCGTCATATGTGTGTTTATGTTGTCTTTTAAGTTTATCATTAAACCATTATTTATATCGTCAAGCCGGTTCTCGCCTCCTCCTTTCCATTGATCACTTTACAGTGCCAGTAGAAGCTGGTCTGGCTGGGAAAATGAAGTTGCAGGAAATGCTCTGCCATGTCAGATGTCTCATAAGGGACATGATGGTTTGAGGAGCACCAGCCTTTATTGATTATAGTGTTGACTGCGGAATTGTCGCATAACTACGATGTGTTTGCGTGTCTGAAGGGAACCCATATGACGCTGGCTGTGACGATGGGTGTGGAATAATAAAGGCCTCTTTTAAACTTCTCTTGTTGAGGTAGCTTGCTGTGTCATCACAAAACACAGCTGCAGCTGTTCTGGGAATGTATTTCCTATTTCATCATATAATGAAGTGCTGTACAAATAAACATTTAATACATTAAATGATGAAATTATCTAACATGTCATCCGAAGATTCGCGGCAGCCATCATCGATTGATAGGTAGGGAGAGGTTGTCTACGAAATGAGCTAGTGTGGGGAGGCGGGAAACGAAGGAGTGGGGAATGTAAAATTGAGGTGGCCTGATAGGGCTGCAGATTGCGTTATGAGACACAAACTGACCAGAGAACGACGTGCAAATAGACCTGATTCTGTCGTGTTTCTTTAGACAGGGAAGCTTGCGTGTTTAGAGAATAGAGCGTGATGCCTAGAAATTTGAGAGACGTGGCCAGTGTTTTTTTTTTCTTCCTCCTCAAGCTGGAGCAAATATGGTGAGAAGAATAATGAACATAAGAGTCTTCATGTACTCCCGGCATCATAGCCACTGAAGACGCAGTGGACGGTTTTGTTTTTGAAGGAAATGCTCCCTAAAACATACAAAAATGTGTGCATGTTTGTGCAAATCATTTTACACCAGACTGCTTTGTGAATGTGTCAATATAAATCGGGATCTTCAAAAATGTGATTCTCAAGTATGGATCAGTACCAACTGTTCCTGTCCCAGCTTTACATCCTGAAGATCCAAGTATCGCATTTTATATTTTGTGAATATTTGTAAATCTCCTTTCCGAATATGCTTGATAGCTGATTCCACAGCTAATGCGCAAAAGTTAACATTGTCTCTGACTGCATTCACCGAGACCGGATATACATATATATTCATACATACAGTATATGGCTGAACTCTGGTATTTATGCTGTCAGTCATATTGGTTCTGATTTGTTGTTGCTGTAGTGTCTGAAGCGGGATCTGAAAAGGCACTGCCCTCTTCCGGAAAGCGGCAGCTCATTTGCATTTAAAGAAACATGCACAAAATCAGTGTGTTTTTGATTCCACCCTAAAGAGACATTTATAACATGGTATAGTAAATTATCCGTGGGGTATTTTGAGCTGAAACTTCACAGACGCATTATGGAGACACCTGGGACTTATTACATCTTGTAAAAATGGGCATAATAGGTCTCCTTTAACAGTAACAAGATTATATTAATGAGCTTGACTCGGCACAGGATTTATCCAGTGATTGACAGACCTACTTACCTGCTACTAAAATGTTACATCCCTGACCATGCGCATTAAAGGGAACGGCTCATATCGAAATGCATTTATACTTAAAAGTAATGTAGTTGGGCTGACGTGACTGTTATACTCTGAGCTTTGAAATTTGGAACATGGATAAAGCCCCAAGTGCTTGAAGATCCCCATGGATTGAAATGTGGTCTGAACAACGATGAGTGAATGATATATGAAGACATGCCATAAGAATTTCTGCACTTTAATGATGCCTGAATGATAATAAAATGTAAATATGCCATGAGATAGGAATTACTCGCTGTATGACCTGATCATTTTGCGATATGCCTTACGCTGGCAATTAAATAATGTGATGAATAAGGGGATGTGGTGTGGAGCCTACCGCTAGGTGTCAGATGCGCGCCACAACAGTCGTGCTTGCGATGAGAACATGGAAGTATGTATAGAGTAAGAAAACGCTGCGTTTTATGGATCGGCATTAATGCGCCCTTGGAGGTGCTCGGGGAACATCACTCGAAATGTTGTACCAAACGAAATAAGTTATTTATTTCACCAAGGACCCTTTCACAAGGCTTAGGTGAAGGCTATATTAACCTGTTGATACACATTTGTTCGCACTCGGGAGTGACGTCACTCTGTTTATATTTAATATATAATGTACCGTCTATATACACTCACCTAAAGGATTATTAGGAATACCTGTTCAATTTCTCATTAATGCAATTATCTAATCAACCAATCACATGGCAGTTGCTTCAATGCATTTAGGGGTGTGGTCCTGGTCAAGACAATCTCCTGAACTCCAAACTGAATGTCAGAATGGGAAAGAAAGGTGATTTAAGCAATTTTGAGCGTGGCATGGTTGTTGGTGCCAGACGGGCCGGTCTGACTATTTCACAATCTGCTCAGTTACTGGGATTTTCACGCACAACCATTTCTAGGGTTTACAAAGAATGGTGTGAAAAGGAAAAACATCCAGTATGCGGCAGTCCTGTGGGCTGAAAATGCCTTG
This sequence comes from Xyrauchen texanus, assembly GCF_025860055.1. Taxonomy (NCBI): domain Eukaryota; kingdom Metazoa; phylum Chordata; class Actinopteri; order Cypriniformes; family Catostomidae; genus Xyrauchen; species Xyrauchen texanus. The sequence goes on along the minus strand of NC_068284.1, from coordinate 7,260,654 downwards.
TTTATGCTAGAGGTCAGAGGAGAATGGGCCGACTGATTCAAGCTGATAGAAGAGCAACTTTGCCTGAAATAACCACTCGTTACAACCGAGGTATGCAGCAAAGCATTTGTGAAGCCACAACATGCACAACCTTGAGGCGGATGGGCTACAACAGCAGAAGACCCCACCGGGTACCACTCATCTCCACTACAAATAGGAAAAAGAGGCTACAATTTGCAAGAGCTCACCAAAATTGGACAGCTGAAGACTGGAAAAATGTTGCCTGGTCTGATGAGTCTCGATTTCTGTTGAGACATTC